>NW_020455632.1:5040747-5057014 GCF_003342845.1 Nothoprocta perdicaria
CGAGCTGCCGTCCCGGGGCCGCCGCCTGCAGCCGCCGCGCAGCCTCCGCCTCTGGCCGCGGTGCCGCTACCGCGGCTGGAAGTTCCCGCACATCTCTGCAGACATCCACGATGGCCCGCACCACGCCCAGGGAGGACCTGCTCTTTCCTCGGGGGCCCCGTTCCTTCCTTAGGAGTTCCGCTCCGCGTCCTAGGACATCCCTCTCCTTTCCCGGGGGTCCCGCTCCGCGACCCGGCGAGGACCCGCTCCTTCCCCCGCGGTCCTGCTTCTTCCCCAGGAATCCCACTCCCTCCTCAGGCGTCCCGCTCCGCGTCCTGGGACATCCCGCACCACCCGCCGAGGGTCCCGCTCCGCGGCCGGGACATCCCGCTCCCCGCCCGGGGGCCCCGCTCCGTGCCCGGCCCCATCCCTACGCAGACGGGGTGCTGAGCTCGTCTCTCGACCGGGAGTTTCCCATGCCCGGGGCGAGCGGGGGCCGGTACCGGTGTCTCCTCCGGTTCGGTGCGGAGCGAGTGGGTCGGGGGCAGCGCCCGCGCGGTTTTACCTTCCCGCCCGCGACGGTGCCGAGGTGGCCGCGCTGCGCGCGGTTCCCTAGCGCCGGTTTGCGGAGGTGCCACCCGCGCGGGGAGACACGCGGGGGTCCCCCCGCCAGCGCCGGCAGGATGTGGCTGCTGCCCAGAGCAGCTCCCCGCATCCTCACGCATCAGCCCCAGGCGGGAAGGGGCAGGAAGATGGGATTCTCCCCCCCCCCCCCCCTTCACCCGCCGATGCCAAAATTGCAGCCACGCGGACCCTTGGGAATGGAGTATTTTGGCACTTCTGATGGCAGCGTTTTGAAACTTGCTAAGTAGGAATGCGGAGGTTTATTATTTCACTGAGAAGTTTGATGTAAAGAAAGATATTTTTATTCCTTTTGGCAAACTTCTCCAGTTTTTCATTGAAAAACATCTAAACTATTAACAGCGTAATCATTTTTGTGGAGTTTTAAAACATATCATCAATCTCCCTTAGCTTTTTCTCCATTTTTTTTTCTAATCAATCTTTCCTTGAATAAAATCTCCAATTTCTTTTCCTTTTCTTCATTATATGCTTTAAGCAAAATAATTCAATAAACTACTTTTCTTGGGTCAGCTTAAACACTTACCATGCTGTTTGTTCTTGGTGGCAATTTTGAAGTCTTACAAGTCCTAAGAGAATTCTAAGAGAATTTATTTTTCTCTGATTATATTTTCTGTATTGTCTTATTTGTTGTGCAGAAAGGTTTCTTTTCCCTCCAAGTTACAGTATATCATTGCACTAGTAAGAAGTGGTTTTTCATCTTCGTATTTCATTAATCTCATAAGTTTTATTCACTGCAGAATATGGTTGTCCAGGGATTACATGAACCTCATGTCTGCTATATGCATTTTTTGAAAAACATAGTAAAATGGAAGTGTGCTAAGATCAAAAGCAATGACCTGCACAGAATGACATTTAGTTATAGGAAGTTTGCAGTAATGCAGTGCTTCCTATTACTAAACACAGAGCAAAAATCTCAGAGCTGTCTGGATATGTGAGCAGAATACTTCTTGGACGCAAAGTCACCTTAGTGGGTCATTTGGAGATGTCAGCAGAGAATCCCAAAGATCCTTCCAAAATACCATTGCTGACTTTGGAAATGCTACTATAGCACAACAGCCAGTTACACAATGTGAGCATGGTAGGCAGGGATGTGAGCATGCTGGAAAGCGCACAGGAAGGCAAGCGGCATCTCGTCAAACGGCCAAGGCACCTACGGTTTTGCAACGTGTGCCAAGATCCACAGGGGCATCCTTTGGGATGCAGTGGGCTCAACACTCAGGTCTGTGAGCCTGGTGGTGATCCTGCACTTGTCCACCACTGGATATCTCCCATGAACGCAAGCTGTGGAGCACAGAAATGTGCTGTCTTGACACTGTGACTGTGCTGGTCAAGATGCAACCAGCATTACCATAACTTCCTAACTAAGCACCAGCAAGCTCTTGCCTTGCTCTTTTCTTTAGATGAGATCCAGTCCCTCGGGGGCAGCAACATTTAGAAATGTCAGTTGTCTCCTCCCAGTGTCCTACAGACTTTTCTATCTTCTTTCTTTATTTTTCATCAAGAAATATTGGAAGATGTAAGGATTGCATTTATTTTTGAATTTGATGCATGTTGGCTTCTTTCCACATACGCAATGTTTGAGGACTGAGCTGACTGCAGGAGCATCTTCCCTTACAAAGCAGTTTTTCATGTGCTTCCCCTAAAATACAGCAACTCCCCGGTGCTGTGTTCATGCTGTTATGTGGAGGGCTGACTGGCAGATTTCTGTATTTTCATTTGAAAATATGCCCTGAAGTTTGACTTCTTCATCTGGAAAATGAGAGAGGTCATTTCTAGTTTCCTCACGCAGGAAAGTTTACGTGCAGCTGTTTGGGATAGGCAAGAGCTGCTAAGAATGGAGAAAATAAACAGAGGGAAAATTATAAGATGATTATCCTTGTTTCACTGCAGAAGCTTATAATATTGCAAAACAATGCTAAATATTGCCCACTGGCATGAAAAGGACTGTGTGATGAAGACTGTTAAGGACCAGTGGCATATATGAAGCCAGCCCACATTATCTTGTGCCCTAGCCAGAGGCCAAACAGAAATATTGTATTCTGAAACAAATCATTATTAGAACAACCAGACTAATTTTTACAATTTTACAATATTAGTTCCCTCTAAATTGCTGATAATAAACTGACTGTGGGCAAAACTGATGCCTTAAATGCCTCCTAAGATAAGAAGTTTTTCACTGCTGATTCTATAGCCGAACTTTTGAAAGTTTGCACTAGTGGACATACATGGAAGTGGTCATGACTCCCATAAAATGACTTACGTCATTTTCTGTGAATCTCTAAAGCATTCAGTGGACCTATCCAAAGTAAAGCTGGCTAATCTAAACTGGAAACAACAATGTCCTGAGCACTGTTATGCATGAGTTTGTTAAGTTTGTGTAATGCTGCCATCCCTGGGGGCTTGCTGTTTTTTTCCCTTATTTGTTTCCGTCCCTGAATTGCCTTCGTTCAATCAAATTCTGTCAGCAGTTACACCAGGGGGACCCTGTTAGAGGCAAATGGACTCAATGTTCTTCCTTCACAGACACTCATAATTTAAGCTGCACAGCTATGGGACAAAGTGGGACTGACTCTGCCTTAGGTACTTACTTTTTTTCGGAAGCAAAAACTCTCTTTGAGAGTGGATCTGATCTGCTACAATCCCATCTCTTACTCAAGGCTGCAAGGGGGTGCACAGGGCAGAGCCTGCAAGGCTGCTTCCAGTCCCTGCATTACCTGCTGGCACATGTGTCCATGGCTGCTACCTGGAAAACTTACCAAATTGTCACTTGTTGCGCAGGCACCAAGAAAATCAGCATTTTTCACTCGCCTATTGACATATATGTTTCTGAGAGCACAAGTTAGAGTTTCACTTGCACCCTGACTGGACGCAAATTGTTTTGTCCTTGTTCTCTTGAGCTTCAGATGTGGTTTGTCCTGACATCTACAGAGGGTCTGTTTCCTCTCACCTATGGATCAGAAGAACCAAAGTTATAGCAATTTGTCTGCACATTGTCACAAGTGAGAGGCAGAATAGAACCGTGGTATTTCTTGTGCTTGTGCACGCAACTTTGGTACTGCCTATCCTTCGATTTAAGGAATCCCAAGTAAAGGTAAAGTACAATTCTGAGAACTTCTTTCATTAAGTTCAAACACCAAAATGTGAGTAGCCAGAGGATAAGACTGCTAATATTTGCATTTGAATTTATAATTGTAGGAATGTGTGAACCATACCTGATCTTTAGTCAAGCAGCAGGAAAGATTTTTTTCAGTGGTAGCTCACTGGTTACTAAATTATTGATACTTTTTTTTTTTAGAAAAAGAAGGGAAATATACATGTGCGTTAGGCATACGCCGTTTTTGGAAAGTATATTTTACATTTATTCTGAAATATTGCAGAATTTATTGCAGAATCTTATATAATAGAAGACAATGGACTGCAAGTTATTGCATAGTGACTGATATTGGAAATTTTGGAAACTTACACTCACTCAGACTGCCTGAAAGGATGGTGTGGCCTGTAATATAATAACAGGGCCTTAGAAGAACAGCATGTAAGTGGCAACTCACATAGAAATAGTCCATATAGTCCAGCAGCTATTGCTTCATAGTCTACTAATACAGTAATGACACATTTTGTATAAAATCCACCTTACTTGCCTTTCTTGCTTATGGTAAATACTTTGGGATTTAGAGTGCTCTCTCTTCTTAAAAACCAGTGGGAAAGTATAGATATTGAGATAAAGGAATATAGTTTTTTTTCTGTAGGAGAAGTATGATTGAAAAGAATGGCAAGGAAGGATTGTATGTAATCTTTTCTTTGCCCCTTATGAATGTGTAGGGTTTGGCATGTTTTTGTTTTGTTTTGCTTTTCTTGGCAGGGTGAAGTAGAAGATTATGGCCCTCTCTCTTTAACCTAATTTTTCTTTTCTTCCTTTTATTTCTTCAGTTCCTTTTTGTTGTCTCTTTGTTTGTATTTAATTCTTTTGCTATTCAGTGCTATTGAGGTAGTCTCTTAGGGATCTCCATCCAGGAGCATCTCTTCATTTAGGTAGATGTGACAGAATCAAATAGAAAGGAAGAAAGCCGGAAAAGTGGATAAATCTGTCAGTGCTATCAGACAGTGCTACAGAGAGAAAAGATTGAAAATCAAGGTTTTGGAAGATAAGGCAATACTAAATAAGGCAATATTGCCCAATTGATTAGGGCAATATTAAGGCTCAATTTTCTTATTTTTCAACACTTCAACACTTTTAAACTTTTTCTTCTATTTTTCTTCATATATATTTTTAGCTTCATTTTCTTTCTTTTTTATATTTCCTTTTTTTTTTTTTTTTTTTTTTTGAGGGGAGTGCGGAGAGGGGAGGCATTTCTGTCTTAAGTCCTTGACACATCCCTTTCTCTGACTTGCAGTTAGTCACCAACTGTGTGGGTGAAAGAGATAATTTTAAAGATTTCCTTCAACACTTAAGAGAAGAACAGGCCAGGAATCAATATTTCTATATAGGCACACAGCAGTGATTATTGAGATGTAAGGGTATTTACATCTGAAAGCATTCCACCCTGTTCTCATGAATAATGAAAGGAGCTCTATCATTTTTGTGGGTCTGGGTTAGCCAAATAAAAACTTTGGAGCATATAAAGGGGCTATTACATCTTCATTATTCTCCTGTATTTATTTGTTGGGCTTGTGAAAAAATAGAGCACTAAAAGCTAAAAACTTTGCCCACATTTTAGTAAGATTTTAGTCTGTGCATTGACACAGTTATTATATAAGCCCCAAAGAAGGTCAACACAAAACCTTTCAGCTTTGCATATATTGCTTTTTTAGTAGAGTAAGATGAACCTCACACAACTGTGTCCTCCCTCAAGTTAGGCCTTCAGTCTAAGAGAAGGCCCCTCTATGGCCTTCTCTTGTTAGTGAGGAAATGATTAATTCCATTTATCTTAGGCAAACATTTGGATGAGAGGAATTTGGGTTTTTGTGGATGCTTGATTTACTAAAGCAAATTTTCGACTTAGCAGCTCAAACTAAAGTACTAAAATCAAAATATCAAAATTACCTAAAGTAAATCCCATTCTAACTGGCTAAAGAACATTGCAAAAGATCTCTTCTGAAGACATAGGATATTTACAAGTGATGTTGTTGCTGTTATGATATAGCTATWGAACCAAATTGTACATCCTATTGACTTACAAGGACATAAACAAGAAAAGACACTGATGTTCAAGAACACACATATGTACTGCCCTAAAAATAATTTATAATCATCTGTATTAATATATCTACAAAATAGATGAAAAAGCAGACCTTGAGTGGAAAATGTAAATGAAATGGGGTGTTTTATCCTGCTTTACCCATCAGCTCAAATGTAATTCTTTGCCAAAGATTCCTTCACCAATGCCTTCCTGCTAATTGTTTTGTCAAATAGCAGTGATGTGCTCTGTAACGTTATGCTCAAGATGCTCTACAGTGTCTCTCTAAAAATCTTTCTAAATCTGGAACATTAACATCTTCACCATCATAGGACTAATCATAGGATATAATAATAGAATTCTATGATTCTATGAAAGGCTGAGGGAGCTGGGCCTGTTCAGTCTGGAGAAGAGAAGGCTGAGGGGGGACCTGATCAGTGTCTATAAATACCTCAAGGGAGGCAGTGAGGAGGAGGGGGCGGCCTCTTTTCAGTGGTGGCCACTGATAGGACTAGAGGAAAGAGCCACAAAATGAAGCACTAAAACTTAGGAACTTAGGAAAGCACAGGAACTTAGGAAAAGTTACGGAACTTTTCCACAGGAACTTATGGAAAAAATTCTTGACAGTGAGGGTGACATAGCCCTGGAACAGCCTGCCAAGTGAGGTTGTGGAGTCTTCTTTTCTAGAAATATTAAAAACCTGCTTAGACGCAATCCAGTGCCACTTGCTCTAGGTGACCCTGAGTGTGCAGGGGGGTTGGACTAGATGATCTCTAAAGCTCCTTTCCAACCTTGATTATTTGATGATTCTATTATTCTAATGTCTCCTGCACTGCCCAAAATGATTAAACAGGGCATAGGCTGTGCCAGGGGTCAATATTGCATATGACTTGCTTTCTTTTCAGGCTTCCTATATACTTTTGAGAGGCTCTTCTGCCTTTCTATAAGAAGTTCTTTACATGAAGCAAACACCATTTCCTATAGCTGTGCTAACTGGAAAGAGTTAACCCAGCTTTGTGTAATAGATTTCTGTGCAACATAAAGTTGGGAGCCATTTCACATTCAGTAGTTCAGATGTACCAAAGAGAGTTAAATTAATCTACTAGGAGTTATTACTAGACAAAGCAGAGAAAGATGTCTATGTTAACATATTGCAGTATGATTATGACCCACCAATAGAACCTATATAAATATATTTATATATATATATWTWTTTTTCCACTGGAGATAGAAAAGCATGACTTTCCTTACAGGTAACACTGGTAAACCTGCATCTGTATTCAATACTGGTCATCTCCATTGCACAAAAAAGTAAGTCAAACTAGTATAAGTACTAGTTGGATGTTCAGAGGAAAGGAGAGTCAAGCCTAAGAGATGCGACTAGAAARACTTGGATGTTTCAGACTATAAAATGATGAGTGAAAATGAGCATGATTGCTTGCAGTAGAGACGTTTAAGAAGTCAAAAACAGAAATGAAAAAAATAGTAATTTAGGTTCAAGAGTTGCACTGATAAAAGAACAAATGGATATAAACTGGTCCAGCTGATTAAAATCAGCTTTCCAAATATTTAAGCAATATTCATCAAGGGCATGTTTTCAGTAGTGAGTTAGGGCAGTGGACCAAAACTGGTTGGTATTGGAGTGCATCTCAATCAGCCCATGAAAAATGGTTGTATAAAGGATTGAGTGTAATACTGGGGGATGGGCTTGTGGACATATAGGCCCATCCTCTTCCTAGCATTGCAGATACTGCCACAGGTAAATATGGAAAACAACCAAATCAAAGCAGCAACATTTAACATTTGCACCACGAAGATTGTGATTGGTTACACTGGTCAAAAGCTTTTTTAATRCAGTGTATATTTTCTTACTCTAGTCAGGTGCTTTGAGAATTGCCACCTTTAGAAACATATATCTATTTATATGTCCATTTCGAACATGGAAATACTAGATGAATATGGATGCAAGCAATGCATTTGATGAGACTGGGATTACTAAAATGAAAACAGATGGGCCAATTATAAATCAGCTATGGAATCAACTATGGATTGCTTAACAGAAAGATACGTGAATCCCACAGCAAGCTTAGTTTTAACAGCACTGTAGTATCTCCTTATATAAATGCAATAAATAATATAAGACTTAGTATCATTTTTATCTGCATGAATCATGAGGGTTAAAACACAGATAGGGTCAAAAACAAGCCCTTTATCCCCTAGAGGTGTAGGAAAAGTTGGCAAATGATCCCTATAGTTTTTATATTTTGCAGATATCTGTGTTCAGATAGTTGTAGAAGAGTTTGATACTTATTAATACTTTCTTTAACACAAGCCACTTCTCATTGCTTTGCAAAGGAAAAACAAAGGAAAACAAAACAAAACAAAGAAAAAAACACCTACAACACTCACTGCCTTTAGGACTAAAAGATATTCATAGCACATAGTGCTTTCTTGAAAGAAAATCAACTTAACATCAGCATTGCTTCTTTTCCCAGTCCTGTGCTGTCAAGAGACTGCAAAATAGTTTAAAACAAACTGCTTTGCAGAAATTCAGGATTCACGAGCTACATATAAGAGCTCTAAAAGCAGTTCTGGGATATCCTTTGGACTAATCTGTTGTGTTATGAGGCTGGCAGATAGTTATAAGTGCTGCATCACTACTTCTGCACTGATGACTGAATCCTGCCATTTAATTTAAAAGTAATATTGAAAAGAGATTCTTTCAACTTATGCAAAAAGAATAGTTTCAGGTAGTAGTAGTCTTGCCTCCAGTATATATAAAATCTAMAATAGCATATTTATAAACTCATTAGAGTAGTCAATCATGCCCTATAGAAAGCTGAGTAGCTTCTCCCTTGGCTCTTCACCTTGATTTTCTGTTGATCTTAGAGTCAGGAATCTCCTGATGGTCTTGCTCATACTGAGCAAAATCAAAAGCTCAGGCTTAAAAACAGACCTGCAGGCTGAGCACAGTAACATAGCATACTTCTCTAGGCAAACACAAATATGAAGAATCTAAACTAACTATAACCACTCCAGGTGGCCTCTCTGGTGGTTACACATCATACTCAAGTGATACATTACTCATATTACACATATTACACATRTTTAGCCTGGGCATCCTGATTATTGCCCTGCCATCTTAGGTTCAAGAGAGGACATTCCCCACTCCTGCAGGTTACCAGATCTTCTCTGTCTCTGCAATAACTGGCAGAAGTAGCTAAAACTTCTACTCCACTGAAAATATGTTTTCTACTCCACTGAAAATATGGTACCAGCAGCAGTACATCATCTCTGCGCATGGTCACTCCCCCACACCAAAACAACCCAGCTCCTCTTCTTATTTCCAGTTGTTCCTGCATCGACTTAGGAGAACTGCTAAACTGTGTGTTTACCAGTGCTGGCTCAGTCTGTCATTTCAGATACTCACAGTATAGCCTCATAAAGAGTTGAACTGGTGCTCTTGCAGCGACAGTACTTTGCAGCACAGACAGCAAAGTGTACCCAGGCATGGAGACCAGGGAGGGAAGAATTGAAGATAATGTTGCCACTGTGGGCAATGGAGAGTCAAACCACAGAGTAATCTGAGAGGAGCCAAATAAGCTAATAAAGTACTTCATGAAGCTGCACTAAAAGTACTCCCAAACTCTTCAAGAACCTCCAATTTTACACTCCTTCTATAACCTAAATAGGTAATCACAGCCAGAACYTCTTCAGAGGTTATGAGCCATCCTTACCAGTTTTGCCCTAATTAATCTTGACTGATTTTGAAAGAGCAATTTCTTTTGTGAAGGATTTTCTGTTATAGGAGTTTTCTGTGTTTTCTGTGTTAGCAGTAACACTAGAATCAAACAAATTGTTTTTATGTAGTTTGATTTTAAAGAATCAGTTMCTGCAACATCCTTTGGTGGAGAGAGGAAGAACTGTTGGCATTTTCAGTAGAAAATACAGAATTTTCACTTGAAACCAGTAAAGATAAATCTTTTAGTTTTTTATTAGACCTAAATGAAATCTCAATGAATAAGAGTTTTCTGTCAGAAAAGTGAAATTAAGAACAAAAATTAGCATATATGCCAAAGTGAACAGGTCAAACCAGATGAACCA
Source organism: Nothoprocta perdicaria (assembly GCF_003342845.1). NCBI lineage: Eukaryota > Metazoa > Chordata > Aves > Tinamiformes > Tinamidae > Nothoprocta > Nothoprocta perdicaria. The sequence continues at coordinate 5,050,647 of NW_020455632.1, forward strand.
ATCAAATCAAAATGGGATTCAGAGAGGGCATGCTGTTAYACATGAATGTCTCATAGATATTTTGTATGCTTATGTAGGTAAACATAACTTCCTCATTCCTAATTCATCCTGGGATTTTAGTATTACCTTAAAACTTCAGCTGTAACTCTAAGTACTGGAAAGCAATTCCCTTCACTTAGATGACAGTAATATTTATATTAAAGCTTTCCACAACTTTATTCTGAAATACTAGGTGTCTGTGCAATTCTAAGTGATGACAAAATTGGCAGTGATGACAGAATTGTCATAGCATTAGCAGCTGTCATGGCACCTCATGGAAGTTGTGGTTTGGTTTCTGAATAGCTCCTACTTTTCTCCATAACCTGGAGCTTCTCGCCSTGCAACAGCTTTCAGGATGCGGGGCAGACAGACCATTGGACATTCCCAATGTCAAAAGGTTTCATCCCAATGTCAAACAAAACCCGTAGATACTTCCATGATGAATTTCATCAGAACTTTCTCCTGTGCCAAAGTATTTCATTATTTAGAATCTTCATCTCTATTTAGGAGTAAAGCAAATGTCAAATTTATTGCTAGGGTGCAATTCTAGTTTTTTGACTGAAACTGATTCAGTGATAATTATCACAGATTCAACAGGAGTACATGAAACACTGGAAATTTATGAACATAATTTCTTCTTGACACAGACTAATTTTCCTGCAAGGTAATCAAGACCAATGTAAAGTTAGTGAGTGTATTTAGGATAATGTAGTTACAGTAAAACACAATTGATCTTCCATAATTATATGGCCTTTTTGGTATACATATTATGTTGTGAATGAGCAGGTTTTAATCTTACCTAATGTATCATCTGAACTTGAACTTGTTTTCTTCCACAGAAATAAAGTGGAGCTCTATCAGCAGAGTAATGCAGAAAAATACTGATTCAATTGAATACAATTCTAAATGTCCTAATAAATTAATCAATAAAAAATATTTTTCAGTGTTTACAATGTGCTATAGGCAAGGAACATAAAGGAGTTTATYCTGCTAGCTTTGAGAGCCTAATCCAAAACTCACTGAAAACAGAGGATCAGATAATTGTCAGTTCAGAACTGCAGCATTAGATCGTAGAGACTTCAGTTAACATGCACATAATGCATTTAAATATATTAATTAAATTTACAAGTTAAATTTTATTAAGATTCTCTGGGAAGATTACATTGTCCTTGGTTCTACATTGCTCCATGTTGATGGCTAATAAGACACTGTATAGAGTTACTTGCAAGGACAGGATGAATCTGTTTATTTGCTGGAGATTACATGATACTTTCACTTTTTATCTCTGCTGCTACAGAAAAAAATTAGTAGTGGTGCCTGATCTTGCACCAGAGAAAATCTCCTTTCTTCTTGTAACATCGAAGCCTTACTTTCTAGGTGAGTAAATTATACTATAAAAACTCAAAGATTATACATAAATCAGAGAAAAGATAGGATAATAGAGCAGTAAAACAGTCGGTACAAATCTGCAGCTGTACTGAAAGTGACCAAAGAAAAGAAATACCTATGTCTGAAGCGCAGAAGCCTGGCTTTAGGACATAGGTTAAAGTGGTTTAGTGTCTTAAGCATCACAAAAGGATTGAAACTGAAGATCAGTAAAAAGTAGTAAGAGGATGAGGATTATGTTGGCCCATCCCTGCACGTCTGCATGGTAGGAACGCRTTTATTTATCTACTCATTGGGGGACTATAAATGTGCAGCAATATACTCTAAATATAGATTAAAAAAAAGAGAGAGAAAATGGGAGGGAAGAGTAAAATCTGTTATCTGTATTTGAAATAGAACCAGATCACAGATTACATTTTCATTTCAAGCACAAGCAGTTCTTTCATTGTTTATTATAGTTGTCAAGTAACCATATATAACTGTATATAGACAAAGACAGGGTAGTACAAGGGCAGCAATTATTAATGGCCACCACTGAATGATAAATAAAGAGCTAGCTCAAAAAATGGCATTCATTGCGCACAGATGTCTGGACCACGGGCAGATGTCTTAAATTGTCTGCACAAAACCCTTTTGTGTTATCTCACTAGTCTAAATTGCTTTGCATTTGATTCCAGACATTTCCCCAGACTGTTCTCCACTACACAAGGAAAAGTGCAGGATTCTGCACCTGGGGAAGAATAACCGCAGACACCAGTACAGATTAAGGGTTGACCATCTGGAAAGCAGCTCCACGGAGAGGGATTTGGGAGTCCTGGTTGACACCAAGTTAACCATGAGGCAGCAGTGCCCTYGTGGCCAAGAAGGCCAATGGGATCCTGGCTACATCAGGAGGAGTGCTGCCAGMAAGTGAAGGGAGGKGATCCTGCCCCTCTACTCAGCTCTGGTGAGGCTGCACTTGGAATATTGGGTGCAGTTCTGGGCTCCCCAGTATCAGAGGGATGAGGAACTTCTAGAGAGGATCCAGTGGAGAGCGACAAAGATGATTAAGGGACTGGAGCATCTCTTGTATGAGGAAAGACGAAGTGAGCTGGGTCTGTTTAGCCTAGAGAAGAGAAGRYTGAGAGGAGTTCTGATCAATATGTACAAATATCTCAGGGGAGAATGTAGGAAGGAGAGGACCAAACTCTTCTTGATGGTGGCCAGTGATAAGACACAGGCCAATGGGTACAAGCTGAAACAGAGGAAGTTCCATCTCTGTATGAGGAAGAGCTTCTTCACTGTGACRGTGACAGAGCTCTGGAATAGGCTATCCAGAGAGGCTGTGGAGTCTTCTTCTCTAAAGRTCTTCCAAACCCACCTGGATGCCACCCTGTGCCACATGCTCTATATGTCCCTGTTGRAGCAGGAAGATTGGACTAGATGATCTCTAGAGGTCCCTTCCAACCTTAACCATTCTATGATTCTGTGATACACATAAATTCCTATTCTTAATTCATAACTGGCTTCAAGGATAAATTATTTCTCAGTGTAACTCTTTGGCTTAATTTGGCTCAGTTTGATCAAACCAAATTGGTGCAGRGAAACTTTCAAATGGTAGTCCCACATATAGGAGGAAACATACATTGCCTAGGAGGCAGTATGCCTCCATCCTGTTTAAGGGGAGAGTATCTGCCACTCTTCCATCAGCACTTTGGAGGAGGTGGCACTCTGAAGGACAAGCAGGGAGAGGATAGGGTGCTTCATGCATGTTTTGTGTGCAAAAACATGATGCCACTCAAGGCAATGTGATTATGTGCAGACCTTCTAGGAGGGCTTGTTTCAAACCTCTGCTATACCGTATTCATGGAAGGAAGGCATACATGAGTTATAAAGCTTTAACATGAGAATTTTCCCCTTTAAGTATCCCAGATCCCAGGTTAATCTGTGGCATGTCAGCTAAAATGGTAATTATTAAATAATGCCTCTGAATCTGACCCACACTCCCCCTCAAAAAAAAAAAAAAAGCCCTATCGATAACTCTGAGACATTTTCCTGACCCTCTGGGGATGTCAGTTCCACTGTACTCCCTGCACAGGGCTGTGCCTAACTGAAAACCAAGTCACTGATGATTTAGGAAACCATTCGTATTCCCAGCAGAGGCATATCTTGCAGCAGAGACAGCACAGTCTAAGTTGCTGAGTTCTAGTTAATGGCCTCGTTCTATCTAATGTGTCTGCTCTTGCAGATATCACTTTACAGATGAACTGTGTGTTTTCTGTCTCCGCATTTTTCTACATGGAAAATATTTGAATTAGCTTAGTACATAAACACACTGTCTAGGAAGAGATTCATGGGAGATGGAGGAAACAGAGTGAGACAGATAGGGTAGTAGATCGACTGTCTATTAATTCTACTCTGTAACCCTGAGAGGAAAGTAAGCATTACATTTCCTGGTAGACATTTCTATAAGAGTCACTTTATAAAAATGAGATTGCAAAATATCTCTGCTGATTTTATTTTTCAAATTATCAGTCACTTATTACCTAATCCTTGAGAAACTATATTTTTTAATTTATCACACACTTTTTGCCTTCAGAATATGAAGTCAAAATAGCTTTCAAAGAACAGTTTACAGACAGTGACTTTATAGGTGGTACGGACTTCTTTTATTTTAACCCAACAGTCATAGTACTAGCTGAGCTATCCTTTTGCATATTCCCTGCTTGCTGTGAGAAGGATGGTAATATCAAGAAATACCCAATGAATTAGTAGACACATGCTACTACATGGTTGTTAGCGCTAACGTTTGCATAATACTACATCACTTCCTCCTGTTCTTCCCATGATACTTACTGACTGAAAATTTGATCTGTCCTGCTGGRAATTTTTTGCCATGGAATTTTACTAAAATCATTGAGATTTCAGGATTCTTTAGAAATTAAAACTGACAGAGAAGATGCCTAGTTGTTTTTTTACTGACATCTCCTGTAATTTGGGTTTCATTGGATGCAAATAATAGGAGAAAATGAAACAAAAAGCAACAAACAAATAACCTATTGTGAGTAAGCTAGATCAGTAAAGCTTTTAGTATGGTTTTGCTTAGGTTGAGTAACAGCAGAAATACTGAGATTTTCCTTCCATTTCAGGAATATGGTTGCTGGTCAGTATGATCCTGTTAAACCTTCAAAAATTGAACATAGAAAGCCCTCTACACTGTGTTTAAACACCTCCAGGATGCAGTTTTGCCACCTGCTTGTGGCACTCAATATACTTGCGGGTGTTAGGAGATCGAAGGACTGATTGAAACAGAGTTAGCATCTGTCTAAGGAAAAAAACATGAGCTACCYGAACATATAGCATTGGAGCAGATCTGCTTTAAGTGTCAGGTAGGCCTTGGACACGCTAAAAGGTATTTCAGACATTCCCTTTGTAGTTCCTAAAAGCATACTCTAGAAAAGTGTGATGTGGAAAATTATAAAATGTATAATATTGTAAATGTACACTGCAGACAGAAACAAAGCCCTAATTCAAATGGTTGCCATTCTGAAAATCATAAATTGCTCGATCATTAAGGCCTGATTGCCTGATCATGGTTTTATTAATTTTTATAATCCATTATTGACACARTATCTTTGGTGGATAGCACTTCTCAGGAAAATTATCTATAAAGTCAGAAACTCATCAGATAGGGAAATTTCAAGTGGAAACAACATGAAAACAAGCCAGGCCATTATAAAAATTGTTTCTAGTAAAAGAAAAACAGCATCYTACAGCATTGTAAACTGTGTTTTCACTTTTTATTAATTTTTGATCCTCTAGATGTTGATATAATTTTGTACAAAAGTTAGTCGTGTTAAGTAGCTTCAGCTAAAGACATACTGAATGTGTATGTCCTTCTAAAATGACCATGTTTTATCTTTGTTATACTTAAGAACAAATTCTGGAAAAATAAACGTTATTGCCAAGTGTACATTCTCTAAAATCAACAAAGATTGAAGAAATAGAGGTGAGAACCCAAATACGAGAGTCTCAGGCTCCCTCTCGAGGACATTTTTGTTAATTACAAATCTTCCAGATCTACTGCTCCTACAGTATTCATGTGCGTAAAAAAGCAAGGAGCAAGATCTAAATGTTTCCAGCATAAGCCTAGGGTAAATGCTTCTCCCTATAATGACTTAGATACAAAATAAATATATGGAGGGCAGCTGGCAATTCTATCAGTTCATTAGAAAAATATTCCTCTTAGCACGTATTTTGAACAGATGAATGACACGCACTGTGCAAATTTTCCTTATTTCCTTGTAAAGTTCAAAGAAAACATGTGTATGCACAAAGAAAATAGGTCAAAGTGAAACTTCGGCCCTGGTAAGTGAGAAAGGGTAATTCTCACAGGGCAACTATGATTCTAGGACCTAGGGATCTCTTTACACAGATTCCTTTACAAGTGAATCGGGAGATGACCAAGACAAGGGATGCTGAATTATAGCACACTTTCCTACATACAACAGTAATAAAACAATGTCACAACTCTTGTTGTTTGTGCTGCAATTGCAGTAGTGCTGCAGTTGCATGCAAGCAACACACAACTCAGAACAGCTCCATGGGTGACCTAGTCAGATAAACCATCAGTTAACTAGAGACACTCCTCAATCTCCAGCATATCTTGCCTGCAACGGACATTTCCTTCCAACTTAAAAAAAAATAAAAATAAATAAATAAAAGGCTCCCCACTGTTGTGTGGTGGCTAGGTCTCTTACTGGTCAAGAAGAAGTAATTATAATATTTGAGAAGATTTGGATAGGAACTGATTTAATCAGTAATGTAAAGTAATGTAAATGAGCAGGTGACAAGAATTATCAATTCATAGGGTGATAAGCAGCTGAAAATGGGTTCCATCTGTATAAAGGTAGCATCCTTTTCAGTTTTCTAGGACTCTGAGGATAGTGAAAGGTGGTTTGTGG
>NW_020455632.1:5057024-5089579 GCF_003342845.1 Nothoprocta perdicaria
TTTTTTTTTTGGGGTGTGTGTGGAAAACTGATGGTTGGTATTTTAGTTTGTGTATCACGGTAACAGAAAAAACACTATAGCTAAAGACCAGGTGAAAAGGCAATGGAGCTGGTTCTAATGCTGAGGTGAGAACTTTGCTACTTCTAGAGATGAACAATCCTGTGTAGAGTATCTGCTTTGCATTCCCTAATTTTCTASTACTAAATGCAGAAATTCTATTTTGTATTTTCCAAGATGAAAAAAWATAAGAAAAATATAAGTGTAATACGCTCTAGTGCCTGATTTAAGAAAAAAAAAAAAAAAGGTGTTATCCGGCTCAGCTTTTGTTACAACTGGAGCTGATGCTGATCTCCCTCTTTTTCCCTTACAGGTTGTTACTAATAGGGACAGTAGTCCCTGGCGTTCAGACTGAAGAAAAGTCAGGTAATATTGCTGTAAGCTGCCTTTATATGCTGATTTCTAACCTTTTCATAGGTGACAGTGTGTTGCACTAGCCTTTTTCTGATGCAGAGGAACTTTTTGTGAGAAACTCCAAGCACTAAAGTGGTGTCTCTTGTTAATCATGCATTAATGCGTCCGGATTTATGTACTATCATAGACCTATTTTTTTATCCTTCTTTACTCTTATAGCACTGATGATTTAAGAAAAGAACAACTTTATTATTGTTTTTATTTCATTAAGCTATCTATATATATTTATGCACTCCATAACATGTAGAGTCTTTTAAATATCACTGAGATATTAATGCTTTCTCTGAGTACAGATGTCCTTCGTCATGAAGCCAGTAATTTTGACTAACTTTTGCYTTATGAAATAGAGTTGATCCTAGGTCAGCAAATGTAGAGAGCTATTGCATATTAGCTATTGACACATATTAGCTAGATGTTAATATCTAGCCTATGTAGATCAGGGTGAAAAGATATATTTTGGAAGATCTTGCCCAGCTTAAAACAATTATATAGTTTCTGCACTAAAGCTAAATCATACTGGTATCTTGGAATATGAGCAAAAAGAGGTTATATTCATCAGTGTTTTTTTATGTTCCCTGACATAACTAGCTCTGGTACCAGTTCCAGCTCCGATTAACTTAAGGATATAGTGGATATAGTGCTGACTTCTAGGACAAGAAAATCTATGAGCCCTTTAAATGTACTCTTGCTGTTAAAATTCTGACTAGAATTAGGGTGTGATACCATAAAAACATAKAGTTGAAATGATTTCAGTTTGGCTGGGAAATATGATAAACAGAATAGAAATCACGAAGCCTTGTGGACATGTAAAATAGGTTGTACATGCTTTCTACGTTGTTAAAGGTCTGGCAGCTGCAGGCAGGTTCAGGCTGCTCTGCTAGCCTGGGACTCTGGTTTCTGTGATCCTCAGTGCTTCTGTGTGACTCTGTTCTGGCAAGAATCCCGTGGCTGTTGGCATTTGGGTGGATGAGTAAGTAGCAGGTACAGCTACTTCTCACCTAGTWCCGGGTTTATGGCCATTTTTGTGAATAGGGGTTTGTTTTGTGGGGGCTTTTGTTCTGTTTTATTCCAAATAAGATGTTAAGYTCAAGGCAGCCCTATAATCTTGATCTGGTTCCAAAATCCTTTTACAATGACAAGATCCTTTGGGTGACGTTGTTTACTGCCAAGATAAACTTACTATCTTATGCTAATTTAGGCTGAATTTTCTTTTGCAAAGTAATACTTTGAAAGTAATGCTAGACTTCAACATTTGACAGTTAAAGAATTGTTAAATGACCTGGAAAGCAACATGTTGCTGCATATATGGAATCTTTAACCCACCATTCACTAGTTTTTCAAAAACTTCAATGCAGGATCCATGAGWTCAGAGTGCTTGGGGAATTTCTTGCGCATAACACTGAGTGCAGAATACTTTGAGGACAAATACTTGACTTTTTCTGCTATTGGTAAGTTGATAGTAAAGAACTTGGAGAGGAAATATTAAGATCTCTAATATTAAGATCCCTTGAACTATATATTAGGTTCACGCAGCTGTGGAAGTAGGTTGTGTCTCATCATAAATAACAAAATGCTCCCTTTGCTTCTCTACCACTCTTTCTGTAAAGATAACATGGCAGCAGCAATTCAGGCTGTCCTTGGACCAAAATTGAAATGCATTACTCAGGAAAACGTGGTGGTGGTCTGCCATGCACATGTTGGTGGATTTTACTGCTTGGAAAAAAATGATTCCTAGTAACAGAGCATGTAATTCTAAAAATTCACAAGCTAAAGCAGGCACTATTTTTTTTTCCCTCAGCAGCTCTATACCCAAGTTCTCTTAGCAGCTAGTGATAACAAAATTAGTTGATGCCCACCAAGCCCATCGCCAGACAGCCCAAGTGATGTGCTCAAATGAAGAGCATCATGAAGTCCCCTAGAAGAATGGAGTGAGATAATGCATTTATCCCCAGAGGTGTCAGATGTAAGGTACTTAACACAAACTCAGCCCTTTAATAGCTCTCCATGTTTGAGGTATAGCAGAACTACATATAGGCCATAAYGCTATCTCCATCTAGAATGCTACTAAAATGTCATCATCAATGTCATCGTCTTTTCAGTTTGGGCTCTTGTGTTCAGGCATCTTCAGCTGCATACAAAGAAACCTTTAAGTAGGACATGTTCAGCTCAAAAGAATAAAGGAACTATTCTTGACTTAAAGATAGTTTATTAGCTTCTGAAACAAAGCTGAGCTTTGCCTGACAGTCCTTATAGGACTCCTGAGGAGTATCTGTTGGCCAAGCACGCATCAGTCAGGGGAAGTGTTGGCCTGAACCATCTATCACCAGAACAAGTCCCTGATGTTGCTAAGTTGTCAACATCCATCAACCCTGACATCACTGAGTGACCCAGCTGCTCACTGTTTCACCAACAAGTACTCCCTTCCGGATTTCACACCTCTCTATTTTGGAGTGTTTTTGCTTTTTTTTTCTTCCTCCTTTCTTCTCTCCTCTTGAATTGCTAAGTGCTAATGAGCTCTGTCTCAGTTCCATAATTCTACTTTATTTGTGTTTATGGACTTTCTCGCAGATAATTTTTCACTTTGCAGTTCTATCTGGAGTCTAAGCTCAGCTTATGCAGCTGGGCCACATCAGTGTTGCTCTTTAGGTTCCAAGAACAAAGCAGCAGAACCTGAGGGGCAAGAAAAGACTGAGGGTCTCTATTATTGCTCTTAACTAATTATCCGTAGATGGATTTGGCAGAGCCTGGGAGATAGATGAGGCCATGGCATCACAGTGCGGCTATACAGTAACTTTCAACTATTGGGGTAATGTTGAATTTCGAGCCTCTGCATTAAGCTGCCATTCTCAGTCAGAGGTAAGTCTAACATGGTGTTTTGACTACAGTGCAACATTGTTTTATATTATTTTTGTGCAAAAGACTATGACCCATTTAGTTAATACTTATGAATAATGTGGTAAGCTGTTGAGCATTTATTAGCAGAAAGCCATTTAAATCTCAGATATATTGAGAGGCTTCAGAACATTTGCTGGCATTTGAGTCAAAGCTCAACTGAGCACATGAATAAGCACATCCCAGATATGCCCTTGAAGGGTAACTGCTTTCTTATGTGCAAGAACAGGGAATTATGACACCTAGTATGACACYTTGTATTAAGAGTGTTAGTGATACTAGCTTATAAACTAAGATACTTTGGCTGCTTTGTCACTGTTTCCATGTTGAAAAGCATACAATCAAAGTGACTCCTAAAATAGTTAGCCTCTGTGGCTCTACAGCTATATGAAAGATTGAAACAGCTCTCAAAAATACTTGTGTTTCTATCTAGATATCTGGATGTGTACTATGCTAGATGTGAGTCTATGTAATTAAWCATGTAATTAATGATATTTCTATGTAATGATGTTTCAATGCGGMTTACTTTTCCATGTAGACACTAGCAGGTGGGTGGATTTTGTAGGTTACTTAGGCCATAAGGAAAGAGAGCATCTCCTGAAGAAACATCAGTTTAACAAACCAATGTTCCTGTGTCCATGCAGAAAGATGTGTTCACAGTAACTATTCARATCAAAGCTTCTCATACTCCTGATATGAAAAATGCTGCAACACACTTGAAAACTGCAACTTGTCACTATGGTCCATGGAGTCCAAGAGAGTTAGTATGTGAAAAAAACTACATGGAGGTAAGTCCTGGAAGAGATTCTTTGGAAGTTAGGAATGTACAGCATGCATCTTTAAAGTCTGTGCTATTGATGCATTTATAAAGCCTACTGAATGGTGTTAATAGGCAATGAAGTTGAGATACTAATCAAAATTTATGATAGTGGCTTAAAATTGATGTTACCTCAATTTTTCTTTGAAATAATAATGGAACTGGAATTCTCCTTCAAAATTGTAACCAGTAAATTTGGTGGGAAGAAACTTGGAGGAAATAGTGGGTTTTTTTTGTTTAGTTTTTTTTTCTTCTTTATAAGAAGACATGAAAATTTTGAAAATATGCTAGGAGTAAGAAGTTGAAAATGAGTAGACCATAGGTAATACACTGTGCGTTTGGTCTTGTTGTTTTATGCCACAAACTCTTGAGTTAAGTAAAAAGTTTTCATCTTCTGTTTTCTGTTTGGAAAATGCTATGGTCTCCCCAATGATCTTATTCTGTTCTGAAAGCACTGAATGATTTCTCTGGTGCTGGAGACAAGTGCTTCCAAAAAACTATTGTCGCTTACAGTTGTGTGTGTGATTTTTATTTTATTTCTTTAATATTCAGGTTTCTGTCAGGAAGGAGGTTCCACAAATACTACCAGATTTCATTCAGGATGAACCTGAGGACTGGGCTCTTGCCTTCCCAGAGGTAAAACTACAGCTTTTCCACTAAAAGCTATTGTTAGTTCTGGTGGTGCAGTCCTTCTATTTTAAGACCATAGGGTATTTCAAAAAGCACTTAACTATGAAAAGCAGAATTTCTGTACTAATGGTTTTAAGATAGAAAATTTTATACACTAGAAATCCAGACAGCCACATCTCCAAGAAAGAAATTGAAACTGATATCTCAAACATTTTCCAACTGAAGTCTTCCTAGGACCAGATYCCGTGCAATAACAACTGTCTCTAAAGACCTCAGGGCTGAATTATATATAAAATCCAAGAAGAGGATAAAAATGTTTATTTGCAACACAGTAGTACAGTTAATTTTCTTACCCAATTCATTATCCCCATAGAGAATGAGATGTATGCACTTCTTTAGTGCCCCATCTGTCTAAAGCTTTTAATATGGAAAAGTGTTTTTATTCTTATTTTTAATCTTTTTTCCCCACCATGGAAAAGCATCATAAGGGGAATGCTGAAAGGGTGTCACACTAACTGCATTTAGAGTAATGCATAAAACTACTCTGACCTTGGAAGCTAAATAAATTGTTCAGTAGAGTAAATAAACATGCTGTTTAAAATAACTCCTTAATTTGTTGATTAACTTTTCTGATTAGGCAAAGGCAGGAGAATCCTCAATATGGCAAATAGTGTTTCATCAACCAGAAAAGAAAAAGGCCTTGCTGGTGACGGATGCTTGGCATGCTGGCTATGGACTCAACACCACAGATACCAGGATACTGCTGCGAATACCATACAGTGCTGCACAGATTCAGCTTGTCAAGGTCTGTAGGGTCATTCAGAGCCAGTAAGCTGTTGGACTACATGGATCTAACTAGATCTACTCCTGCAGGCTCAGGGAATTACCTTTTCTGCAGTGAGGTCAAGTACATTCTACAAACAGAGGTGGATGATCCTAATGGTGGATACTGCTGTGGCATGTCCTGTAGGTGAGAAATTTGATAACCTATTCCACTGCAGAAAGGTACAAAGACAACTCAGAGCTGTATGTGTGAGCTTAGAGCCTTTATATCTTGCCTTTAAGATGGTGTGGACTACATGAACAAAACAATCATCTGGACTGTTCCGAAATATGTCCAACCCCTCTCTGCTGGAGCAACTGGCTTTAAGGATGTACTTGTTGAAGCTGGTGTGGATCTACATAAACTTTCTGCTAAGGAGATGATATCCAGGAAATATTCATTAGAAAATGACTTGGATTCAATTACAATCAAGATACCAGTAGGTGCAGAAGGTGGCTATTACAAGGTTAGTCAMTTGTGTTAGACTACAGGCAAATATTTTGTTTCTTTTTTCTTTTTTTCTGAAGAAGAAAAATTCTCTATCCTATTCATTTTAAATGAAAACTGAAGGAGAAAGGAAAAGATCTAAAAATCTCAAAAGTCCAGCCAAATATAGTTCTTGGAGGCATCATTTTGTGCACAAATTCTTTTCTTAGAAATAGAAGTAGACAGAACCAAATATACAGAACTATTCACTAATCTCTTTCCTCAAGTTAAGTTGTAAGAGCTACCAGCTATCGTGTTACATCTGTAGAGCTATCTAGCTGTACAGCTATCATGTTATACAGCCTGCAGACTGCCCTAGAACTGCATGGAACCCTGCATGTGCATGGATTCTGTTGTATGTTATACAAACATGTAAGAGAAYGAAAATGGCCTACTTTTATAATCTATACCCATTCCAGTATGTGGACATCTAAATGTAGCTTCTTGGAGTAAATGAGTTCTTGAACAAATTTTACAACTGAACTTTGAAGTAAACGGCGGATTTATAAGAAATATTTAGAAGTATTTATTTAGAATTAGTATTTTATATTATTATATATTAGTATTAGTATTTAGGTATTTATTTAGAAGTAATACAGCAAGTGCTACTCATGAGTTCAAGATAACTTCAAAAAGCAACACTCATGAGTAATCTTTCCTGGCATAAAAGCAGGGCCATGCAACTGAAAGGCAACTGTTCTGAGCTGTAATGCTATGTGACCCTGGGAAAGCTACCATACAATTTTTACTTCATGTAAAATTATTCTGTACTAAAGGATGTTAATCTGAAATTCTAGACCTCTGTGAACAGTGGACAGCATGGGACCAAATACTGTATCAGCCTGTTCTTAGAACATCAGTGGGAAGATAACAAATGGGGACTAACCAAACATACTATCATCAAGGAAATAGAAACACCATTTGAACATGTGGAACTCACTATGACCGACAGTAAGTGGATTAATGCTAAATTTACTGAAGGTGCTGGTGAGAGCTTAACGTTAACCTGTTTCCTTTCAGACACAAATCTGAGCGCCAGACTAGTGAATGTGACATTGGGAATGTTCCTCCCTGATGTGGAGCTTGTGAATTTGACCTTTGAGGGGACAACTGTAACAGTACTTGAAGCTATTTGGCATGGATATCTGACACAGCAAAACAGATATGCTAATGGCAGCCAAACTTACACAATACAAGTCCCATTTGATGCAGCAAGCATTAAGAAAGAGGTGTGTACCAAGATAACGCAATATATAGTACAGAACTGACTGTATCATTTGAATTTATTTCTAAATACGATCTCTCTAGTATACAAGGGATGACATTAGAACATACACCCTGAATGTCACACTTGACTTCAGAATCCATCCAACGAGTGAGACTTTCACCATCCCAATCATAACAGTGTCTGCTGTTAAAGATGCAGGTAAGCAAGGGGAAAGCTGAACAGAGCTGTGTTCTGGCCATGCTTAGCCTGTTGGTAAACTCGGCCCTTACCTGGGCTAACTTCAGATAGGGGTGCTCTCTGTCCTGAATAGCTGTTTTAAAATCTGACAGTAGCTAGCACATTGACTAACTCTTTACCCTCTTACAGTATTGCCTAGTGCAAGAGGATTTTGTGATGAGAAGAATCTCTGTCTAACAATTGCTCATGGGAATGTGGACCAAAACTGGCTGCTCTTCATCTCCAACCAGCACCTGACATCAGAGGCTGCACAAAAGCATAGCTATAGTCTGAGTGACAATGGCACTCACTTGGCAATTTGTGTCCCTTTCCTTTCTTCCCATGTGGACTATGAGGTAAGGATTCCAGTACATTTTAAGCAAATAAAGGGATATTCTAGCTATAAGAAATTAACAATATATATTATGTCCTTTTTTTTTGTTGGAGGAAAAACAAAATTCCTTTAGCACAAGCTTGAAAAGGTTAGTGAGAAAAGCATTTTCTGTCTGTAGAAGTTCACTTTAGATTCCCCTGGCTAAGGCAGGTGAAAGTAGTCAAGAAAAGTATTCCTCAAGCACTTCAAGGGTTGAGTAACCCTTAATAGCACATAAGTGCTATTTGAAGTTTGTATTACARAATCACTGAAAGCTGATGTAGCTGTGTCTAGCTTACAAAATTCCTCTGGGAGATTTGACTTTCATCAAGCATCTTTACTCTTCACGTGTGATAGTTTGTCCTTAGTTTTTGAGCAGTTCTAGATGAACAGTATGTCTTCATTCTCTCATTTAACCTGTGATCACCTCTAGGATATCCATTCCTCTGGAATAATGGCTTCACTCCACTTAACCCTGAAGGATGGTGTCACCCTGGCTAACAAGAGAGACTTCTCAATTTCCTGCAGATTTTCCCCTTCACAGCTAATGCGTAATAATGCTATCTGTCTCTAATGTGTTTCTGAATTATTGTTCATACTTTTAACCTCATTATTAAATTGACAGATAAGCACACTTCTGAAAGTCTAAATGATCACATAGTCCTAGAGTTTGTTTGTCAAGTTTTCTATAAATTACTAAGTGTAAAAGAAGGATGGTAGATGGAAGTAACCCCCTGCAATCATTTGCCAATCTGTTTTGGGATGTTTTTGTTTGCAAAAACAGGGATGGAGGGAAGGTGGAATGAGTCAGCTTGTAAACATGTAATTTCAAAACTACTCATCTAGAATTGGACATATTGAATACTTTGGCTCAAAAATTATTTTCAGGAGATAGTGAGCCTTTAAAAATGTGAGGAAAAGGTTAACTATGGCTTTGATTACTGTGCTTGCTTTACAATCATGTAGCCTGAAGCTGGTATTCATAACACTACTAATTCAGAAAAGAGGCTTGCTCAACTTGTAATACTCATGAGCGGCCAAAATATTGTCATCAAATCCATATAAAACCTTTTCATTGTGCTAGGCTGCAGTTTCTAGGGATATGAGCCTTGATTTGTATGGAAAAAGCACTTGTTCTTTTTCAGAGTGCCTGCCCAATGGAACTGTGGTTATTACTGCAGTGAAACTTGTAGGGATTAAAGATGTGGACATGAGTCAGCTTGTCTTGAGAGACAGACAATGCAAACCCATTCTGGTGACAGAGAAGACTGCAACCTTCAAGTTCAATGTAAACACTTGTGGAACAAGTAGAAAGGTAAAGTCTCAGTGATGCAAAGCTTGTTCTGTATTGGAGTAAGGTATTGAACTGGCAGAAGTTCAGAATTGAGCAAAAGCTACAAAAAGGTCATATCTGACCTTGTGATAAGTGGCATATCTGCATCCCTTTTCCTTTTAAGGTTCTCTTTCGGTGAAAGCAATTTTCAAGGTCAGCAACACCTGCTGAAATCAGCCTTCAGCTTGACACCTCTGAATTGTATATTGCTAGACTTAATATGAGCTTGTTGGCAGGTATCCCTACACACTGTAGAAGCTGGTCAGGTGATTAACACCTGGGCCAAGACTGGAATGTTTACTATTCTGGTCACCTGCATACTGCATGAATAGAAAACAGAGGAAAAGAAAARGATCAGGTTATGCTCAAGTTCAGGTCACATCAAATGTAGATTACTTTTGGAAGTGCAAAGTCTACACCACGAATGTATCTCATGGTGACTTTCATTCTGTTAATACAAACCAAGTGGTCACATGTCTCAGGTACAGTGCAATTGTTCTGGTGTATTATATCATATTCAAGGTATCATAGTAAGAAGAAATAGCTTAGCTAACAGTACAATTGTTGGCTGTAAACAGCTTTAGTTCACTAAGCATGGAGCTATCGGCCAATAATCTCTGGCTATTTCCAAAGGTGATCTCAGTGTAATCTATGAAGTGAAAAGCATGGATGTTGTCAAAAACAAACTTTTTCCAATGTAGTTGTTTTCTCATAACAGTACCTGTATCTTGCAGTTCAACAGCACAACCATGACATATGAAAATGATATACTTTATTTCAGACCTGGCAGTGATACGCCAGTATATCAGTAAGTATAATTCCGTAATAGGAGATTGTCCAAGATATTTTAAGGTCTAAAATGTTATATGTTCATGTTAAAATCTAAATCTGTTTTGTCTTTTTCCCTCAGATTAAAGTGCATATGCTGGTATGCAATCAAGCAGACTGCTGATGTCCAATACCAATCTAAAAACAACCCAGCACCCAGTATTAAGCCAGGATTTGGTTCTCTTGCTCTCTCATTTGAGCTTTTCAAAGGTAATACTTAMGATCAGATTTTAAGAATTCTAACAGGCTTTCAGTCCAAATGCTGCTGTCTACAGAAGATCTACAATTGATCAGACCTTTATGTCACTGATTACAAAAAAGGAGTGTTCAGTTAGCTTCTTTTCCCCCACCTACTTAAACTGGACATGCTAAAGAGTGCACAGTGGATTTGAGGTCAGCCAAAACCTTGCTAAGCAGAGGAGTTAGCATTGACCAAAGTCAGCATATAGCATATAGTAGAGAAGGAAGTGTATGCTTCTTTTAGCATTTTTCCAGTAACAATTTTGAATGAACATCTTATGTGCCTTCTGCAGAAGGAACAGATTCTCCTCTGGATTCTCCAAGTTTAAGAATATACTTTAAATTACTTAAGTGATATACTGTGTTTGTGTGATGGTGGTGGGGCAACAAAAAAAAACAAACTTACCCTCTAATGTCAAACTTCTTTCTTGTAGAGAAGACCTTTTCTAACCCTTACAGGGAATCAGAATATCCTGTGGTAAAATACTTGAGGGAGGCACTGTATTTTGAGGTTCAATTACTTCAGCCTGAAGATGTGAGACTAGAACTAAACTTAAAAGATTGCTGGGCTACAAACTCTCAAAGTGGTGACAGCCATCCCCAGTGGTCTATCCTTAGAAATGGGTAAGGAAAACTTTCATCTTGTGTTTGGTAACTGTTCAACAGAAGGTTTGTTCTTCCAGCTGGAAGAAAAGGGGAAGAGAGTGTGAAAGGATTATTTTGTTCTGACTGCTCTAAATTGTAAAGCATACTGATGGCATCTGCATGCTGGGTATGCCTTCTGGTGGCAGCAGGTCCTCAGTATGGCTAGAAGTACTTTCAGCTAGAAAGGAAAAGAAGCGATGATATCTATGGCCAAAATAGAGGTGGGGGGGGTCCAAAGGGGTCCATGAACAACACCTAAGTTAAATAAACTTTTTTCCTTCCTCTAAAGATGTGAAAACAATGAAGAATCTCACAGAACCATATTCCATCAAGTTAATTTTAGCCCCAGAGTAAGATTTCCTCTGCACCTTAAGAGATTCGAAGTGAGACTGTTCACTTTTTTTCAAAGTACAACTCTGCTACAAGAGCAGGTGAGACATATCTGCAAYTTGTTGTGCACATTCCAAAGTGAGTTTGTATATCCCCACATTGGACTGGTGCAGGCAGCTAACACTATCAAAACCTATGCTGGTCACTGTTTGGAGATATTAGCCTCCTTCATGAAGGCATAATGCTCTAGAAAGTAAATACTGACCAGCTAGTCAATAGAGCTCAGTTTTTCTCCTCTGTGGTCAATATGTGTATCAGAAGTTCACCAGATATGACTGCCTTTTATAATAAAATAAACATTTGTTTTGTAGCTGTATTTCCACTGCAGTGTGGTGATCTGCAGCACTATGCAGCAGTCCTCAGACTCCTTTTGTCCAAGGAAATGCAGTGTTGCAAAACACAGACTTGGTAAGAAAATGATAACTTCTCAAGTGTCACCCTTGAAGTTTTACTCAAACTTGGCACATGCTGTCAGGAGCTTTGTCAGATGACACTTTCAGCACAAGCAGGAACACTAAATCCTGGAATTTCTCACTAGATCGCAGTGTAGAATCCCACCTGTATGGGCAAACATCATCTGGAGCAGTGCTATTCAGAAAGGAAAAGTACTGGATGAGGTTGGTGTTGCTCTTTACGTTATTGAAGGACAAAGGATACCATTATTGTGACAATAGGCTCCTGTAAATCTGTTTCTTATCCCCCTAGGTGAATACGTGGATTTCTGACAAAGACTTAACCAGAGCATTCATTTTGAGAAACAGCATTTAGGAAGTCTAAGCAAGTGCAGTCTACCCAGAGAATGTTTACAATAAAGGCATCTCAAATATCTGAAGGGAAATATATTCCAAAGAATGTCAGCTRTCCAATATGTATGTATGCCTTTATTTAATCAATTTATTGTGTTGCTCTGTGATCCTGTAAAGTGTAGAAGTCTTAATCTGTGACTTCTGAACTGGTTTGATCACCTAATGTGTCTCAAACTATCATGGTTAGTCACTTTGCAGGTGGAAATATCTTTTTTGGGGTAGAAGGAGGAAGGCAGTGGAAGGAGGGAAATCTGTTGTAAAYCATTGATACCAGATAAATTTCATGTCTTGTGCTTTCCCTCAGCTTCAATATGAGCCAAATATTCTAGGGAGCTTAACGTCATTAAGAAAGCAAGACAGGGATGAACATACTTAATTCTATAGTAGATACTGACAGGAAAACCTGTGAGCTGTGGCTCTTGCCATAGTGTTACAGCTCTGGAAGATAAAACTGTTCCTCCTGAGTGGGAGGGAAATAGGTCAGTGACTTTTAGATCACTACATTGTCAACCTAAAGGAAAAGGTTTTTAGAGATGAAATCTTACACTAATAATAGATATACCCTACCCATAAAGTGTTAAAGGATGATTCCTTCCTAGTAAAACTGACATCTAGGAGGACCTACTTACTTTTTGATGGGAGGAAAAAATTCTAGTTTAAGTTTTCTTCTTTGAACAGTGATGTGTGTGTGTGGGGGGGGGAGTCTAGATTCAATATTGTGTTTTCCTGTTCTAAGGAAAATTATTGCTTATTRTGAATCATTATCTGTTAGAGCTAAACAAGCAATGATGTCTGTTCAATGCTACCTGCTTTTTAACTTTATATTAAACAATTACACAATGGAATTTCTGTGAAGGATAAGTTGAGCAAAGAAGTATTTCATGGATATAATTCCACTTTGGGAAAAATATTGTGTCTAAGACTGTACTTCTATTGTTATAATACCTGTTCAGAGATCCCACTAAACAGTTTGTGTTATCACATACTCGTGTTTGTCTTGTGTTTTCCATCTGCCTACTAAAGTAGGTCTCTCTTTTGACGTTTCTAGAAAAAAAAAAAAAATTGTTCAGCTTAGCATAGGCTGTAATACCTGCAAGGCCACAATCATTCCTTGGAAGAGGAGGAGGATGGAGKAGAAAAACAAAAACCCTTTATCTCACAGTCAGTATCTGTTTAATTTTATTTCCTCAGATGCAACCTTCCCAACCTCCTCAGTGTATCTGCATATGACAGGATCTTGCCCACGTGTTCTGGGACAGTGAAGTGCATGCACACACATGTACAGTAATATGGATGTAGTCAGCCAGATAGCCAAGCTACAGGGCTAGAAAACGATCCTTCGTCCTTTCTCCCTCAGTAGTATACACCTAGCCTAAGGATAGATGTGACCTTGTATGTGGGCCTCCTAATAAGAAGAAATACTGAGTCTGTACCGGGGCCTCCATAATGAGCTCTCCAATGGAGGAGACTTGCTGAGAAACTTATTTTCTTAATTCAGTAAGAGATGTACCCTTTAATCAAGTTCAAAGCCCTTGATCTCATCCCTTGATATCATAGCTCCCTGATTTCAAGGGGAGATGCCGATATGTCAGCAAAGGAATAAAAGTGCAAAAYTGACAGGCCAATGTGCCTGCCAGTTTCTCCTGGGTTAACCCCAGTGGGTTCCAGTGGGGAATGCTAGGTCTGACTCTGACTGTGGACGCTACCTATTAAGAGCTCAAAGGGTGCAATTATACTATGTTGTTGGGGGTTTGCCTCTAACAGAACACAAGTGGAAGCGCTTGAAGAGGTATGATGATTTTTTTCATATGATTTACATTGTGCTGGTTGTCTGCCAAGTAATTTTCTCCAAGCTTTTACCTGCCATGAGAGTCCTCTAACAGCGTGGTCTGTCTTCTCTCCTGAAGCTGCATGGAACAAGAATGCAGTAATCTAAGGTCTAGTACATGAACAGTAGCACAAGGTTGGATAACTTTTTTTTTGGCTATTAACTCTTCTGTTGTGGATGTGTTGTCCCTGTCTCCAAAGACAAAGTAGCTTACAAAAAATGTGCTATTTACCATCTTGCATCTAAGGCATCCTCACTTCTTTCATGAGACAAGTCAATATTTTGATCCTCTACTTGTTGACAGGATTTTAAGAGCTTCTGAAAGGAAGATGTTGCCCAAATGAAGCTCACTTTTTTTTTTTGCCTTTCATCCTATTAGTACTTCTCATTTTTAATGTTTAGCAAAATTCAGTGAGATTCTGCTTCATGACTGGACTAGGATTTGTAYGAACTTTCTTATTAGACCTTCCAACTGCATGCAAAATAAATCCCATTTGAATATCAGTAAAATCTTTTACAGGAGATATAACAGTAGGAGCCCTCTCCACCTCAGAGGTGTCTGTTTATACTAAAATTCAGGAACTGCCTTCCTGGTTTTATACAGAGAGAGGGGAAAAAGAGGGGGGTAAAAATCCTCTTCAAGTGTTGACTCAACACCTTTCCGTCTTTTAAGTGGATATTTTATGACCACGTGTTTTTTTCCCCCAGTATTTGGGATGTTATTTTTATACCCCTGTTAACACAAGTTGAAAGGGGATCAATCTTCCTTGTTTATGTTTAATGTCTTCTGCAGCTTCAACAGGTGAATGATGAGTCTGGTGTGATTTGTTTTTATAGGAAAATAGAAACAGTAAGGGAAGTATACTGCCAACACTTCTTTCCCCACTTAAAATGGTGGTAAATCAATGCTCCAAATAGCCACATTAATTCTATTTCTAGTGATCAGAAAATTTTTCTATAATCTACATTCAGTGACAGCATTCTCTTTTAAAATGTTAGCTACTCTAGTCCTTTATAAGAGCAAAAATTTCTTAGGTGAATACTGAAAAAAAATAGATTTTTTGGGGGAGTATATTGTTTTGCTTTGTTTTAAACCTCCATGTTTGCAGTAGGCGAGCAAGCACTATGCACTTTCAGATGAAATTGTGGTGTAGCTATAAGCTAATTTGGGAAGGCTAGGTTCAACCATTTAGCTTTCTTATAGGTGTTTTTGACTTCACATACTTAAGGAAAAGGCAAATATGAGGAAATGATGAGCTGGAGGCTATTAAATAGACACAAGGTACAAGCTAAGAGTAATAATTACTTCAAAATCAATGCTTTAAAACAAAATTAGGTTGAATCAGTCTGCTTCCCCTACTCCTTAGTGATTATAGCAAGTCTATCCTCATGTGGCTCTGAGAGAAGTAAAGTCAAAGGCTTAATGAAGGAGGTGGTCCAGATAGACCTAACTCTTCTAGCATGCCAAAAACAAGTGGCCTGTTGGATTAGGAGCTAGAGCTTCTCCTCATGGCTCATTTTTCTGTTTGTAAGACAAGGTAGTAGCACTTGTTGGATAACCCTTAGGTTAAGGCGAAGATAAAGTCAGATACTGTCCTGTAAGAAGATGGGGCTATCCAAATATGTGTGTGTATACACCTATAATATCTCACACTACTGCTATGCACAGTTGSAGGGAAGGCCTCTGAGCTCCCTAGGCAGGTTTGTGGAGCTGCACTATCTCATATGTAGCACCTTCCCCCAAGGAATTGGCTGAGGCCTGTTAGGGGGAGGCAGTCTTCCCCCAAAGCACACCTATGTGCAGCCCAAATGTGTAACCATAAAACTTCTTGGCACCTATGTGGTGCTTCTCAGTTTAGAATTTCAAAGCCATTTATGCATGCTAGGCTCCCCTGCTTCCTTGAGAGACTGAGCTCTGCAGCTGTATAGACCCACAGCAAGGAAAGGCTAGCAGACGCCTTTCTAAGTATGAACTTTCATTCCCTTATAGACAGAATAGAACAGAATCCACATGGGAAATAGACAACTTGAAGCCACTGAGGTGGTCAGGTACTATCCAGACTGTTGTACCTGTTTTACAGTGTATGCAGAAAAGCTGTCTCCCACCTGAATTCAAACGGAAGGTGTAGTACTTTCCACAGCCATAACCATGCTTAAAGTGTGAGTTGAAGAATCAATTACTTGCATGAGAAAAATTAYGAATGCAATAAGACTATTTGGTTGTTTTCCTTTCTTTAGTATCTGCACTTTCTTTCATGTTGGTGAAGCTCTTCACAGAGATGTGAACCTGTAAAGGGCAGTAATGTGATTTGGGAGAGGTCACAGGCCATGAGAGTTTGTGTCCTTGCCTTGGACTGGCCCTAGTTCTGTCTCCTAAATCTTCTTGTCTTTGGGATAGTAAATAATTCCATCCCATAGAACAATTAAATAATTCTTTAGCCCTGGGCTTTCCATAATGATTGGGTTGCTCTTAGCTTTGTCTATGTGTCATCTTCACATATTAAAGGAAGATGTCTATCTGTGGAGAATGCCTACAGCAGTTAGAAAAAGGTTCTGTGACTTACCTGAGGTTCCACTACTCATTATTCATTTGATGAATTATTGTAATATTGCTATTGGGCTTGAATATGGCTTTATGGACCTGCATATGCAAAACAAATGCACTGAACTCTGTTAGCAGAGCTCACTGAAATGTATTATTTGACCATTGTAGACTTCATTTTACTATGGGATCTAAATGGAAATATGMATATCAAATGTTTGGTTATTTTTGATTTTGTTTGTATTATGAGTAGGACTACAGTGCTGGGAGGTTTTTTCTTTTGGCTCTCTTTTTGGTCCTGATTTTTCTTGATGTTTTGGTTTTGGATTTTGACTTGGTTTTGGTTTTGCATTCCAAAGCACTGACAAAATACCTCTTGCCTAAGTTCTATGTTATTAGAGATGGGTCTTCCTGAAGAATTCACATGGTTTTCTTAGTAGGTGTTTAAGGATGGAGGGTGACAATGCAGTCACCCAGGCATCCAGTGGGAGCGGGCATACACACACACACAAGGCACACAGTGGTCAAATTAAGGCTTTTATTGCCTCCGCTTCTGCACGGGGGGCTACCCAGTTTTCTGGTTGGAAGAAGAGAACTATGGAGAGATTCCAGGCACTGCTGAGCACCCATCCATGGCGAGGAGCAGTGGGGGAAGGGGAACCTATGCTCTTATACAGCTACTAAGCACATTATCATCCTGTGTTACGATTCAGTTGGTGCTAATAGCAGGTAGACAGCATATAAGCATCGTGTGATACCATGTGTGATAACAAGCGGAGTCTGTGTACATGACCATAAGCTGAGCGTGGAGTATAGTATAGATAGGTCAGCGTGCCCCAGAACAGTGAGGCCAGTCTCCATCACCTATCGCCTTGATCTTCTTCTGCATCCTGTTCTCTAGCGTAGGCTAGAGTGGCACTGGTGTATGGAGAGATTTTATATCCATGAGGTGGGGGTGGGTATGGAGGAAGGGGAAAGTTTGTTTATAATAAAAAGTAGCTAAATATAGTAATAAAGCATCTAAAGAATTGAAAGACTATGAGCTTTCCAAGGATTGATTGATTCATATATCTGTATCATCTCTCTCTCTCTCTCCTCCCCCTATATATAGATAAAATATATAAAATTTTTGAAGGTTGCTAAAGCCAGTGTTTATAAGCAGCTCTTAGTAATGTCACTTAGAGCAAACTAGCCCTGATAGTCTTGCATGTGGTCTTGTAGATGGATCTTCTATGGTGGAGAAAGAGTCTTGAAACTTTAGTCTTTTTCACAGCAAGTAAATATTCTAAAGATCTGGAGGTAAAGGAAGGGGAAAAGAGGAGAGATCTTGATAGCTTTGTGCTGCATTTAGATTAAATCAGTAATTATCAGCAATGGGACATGTAGCAACACAATTCTTCTGATCCAGGGCTACACAGATGCTAAGAGGAAGATTTACAAAGGGAGAGATTTAGAGAGATGCTGCATGTTAAGCAGGGCAATAACTTGTTTCTTTCAGGGATGGGAGGACTAAAGCTGACAAAAGTATGGTTTGCAGGCAGGAATCTGTTAGGTGCTTATTTGCCCCTCTTTCCACCCCCCCTCCCCTCCACCCCATGCAGCTGCAAGGAGAGACTCCCTTGAAAGAGTGGGTTGGTAACAGCTCTTTCAGYACCAATAAATTAGGTGATGCTAGTGAACAAGCTAAAACTATTCAAGGAAATTAAGCCTATCTCAGATGCAGACCTTGCTCCAACTGCTGAGCAATTTCACAGTACAGGCAGGGATTTTGTAAGACAAAGGCCTTTTCCCCAAGGGCAGCTTGGATACAGATACCCTGTCTTTGTATTGAAAGAACTTAAAGCTATACTAACTGGGTTTTCAGGACTAGAGCACTGGCTCTAGGATAGTGTAGCTTACTAATGCAGAAATAGTAAAGGGGTCCTGCTGAAACCCCAAGCCTTTGCATTTAGAGGTGTTGTCCCACCTTGAACTCAAAGGTAGTCAAAGGTACCTGCTGATGGGGCAATTCTGCATACAGAGCTACTAAGCTCCCGAGTTACTTAACTGGGTGCTGGACATGACCCTCTTGAAGGTATTGACTAATAGGACCTTTGGTTTTAAATGATTAAACTGAGATAGAAGTGCTAAATGACTGGCCATATATAAGAAAACAATAAAAATAGAACCTTCATACTATGGACTTCCTTACCTCAAGAACTAAAAAGAAAGTTTTTCCCTTCAGTTTCAAATGTGAAAAGAACAAGGTTAAAGGTATTGACTAATACATCAGACTAATACATTTGAATATGGAGATGCTTAATAACCAAATACCATCCAAGAAAGATTAAATTATCTTCACATAGATCTGCCGATGGCTTGCCAGCCTTAGCAAGCAGGTGCTGTGTTGTTATTGTCAGCTGCAGTGAGAGTCTGCTAAGGATCAGATTTTCAGGACTCATTCGGCAGCAAGGTCCCATGACCACATTATTATTTCAGTTTCTTGAAATGTATGAGAACTGCATCTAAATCAGTCCAGATGGATTTTGGTATCTGTGAGGCTCTGCATCTGCTCAGCTCCTGATCAGCTGCACAGACTTGTAGTAACAAATCTTACTCTTGCTGAAAGACCAAGGCTTGTGAGAAATCTAATATGGAGTAAAACAGAAGCATCTAGGCATATACTTTAATGTAGGTTTTTCAGGGACTGACAGGACTACCTGTACAAGTTTGCACATAGCTGCTGCTTTTCTCCCCCAGACACTGATGAATTTCACACTCATTAATGCAATATGCATATACTGTGTGAGTTTACTGTCAACTCAGGTTAAGCCTTGAAAAAAAAATATACAAAGATATTTTATTCCATACAAATAGAGAAAGTGGAAAAGGAAAGAAGAAAAGGGAGAGGAAAAAAAAATGCAAAAATGTGTTAGCTTTGCAGTGCCCTGCTAAAGGATGTATCGGTAAACAAACCATCTGCTCAACACCAACTTGCTGATCTATCCRTCCTGGTGAGAGAAGCCTATTACCTCCTGTCTGCTGCTCCCTGGGTCTTCCAGCTCCCTGCGGAGGGAAGGTTGCCAGCCCTGCACTGCAGCACCGTGCTACCTCTTTTCCAGGCTTTGCTCTTCTSTGGCCTCGGGGAGCAGAGTCTGTCAGCAGAGAGCCATGTCTTCCAAGCCAATCTGCAATTAGACTTACAAAGCAACTCATTTTTGTATAGTGCAGTGCGACYTATGTGACCCTTATCACATGAAAGTCAGAGTAATTAAAGATTTGGACTATTTCCTGGTTATGTGGCATTTTGACTTTTTTTTTTTAATGGCTTTTTGTTCATTTTAGCAAGCTTCTGATCTGATGACTTTTAAAARGGAGACCTTATATTTACTAGAGACTACCTAGATTTTGATACAACTTGAAAGTAAGTTTTGCATWTTTGATACTTGATCATTTTAGGTCRAAGAAAATGAAAGGGAAAAGCAGTCTAGTCTTATTTATTCTAGCAATCTGATGCAAAAACGTCTGAAATGTAAAAATCTGCAGACATTAAAGAAAGACAGGTACACATTAAATACAGAAATAGGAATATGTTTCTACATATATTAAACAAGAAGATAGACTTTATCAACAAGTTTCTATACAAATGTCAGTTTGTTTATATTTTCTTTCCAATATTTAGTGGTTATTAATTATTAGATTATAATTGTCAGATATATATATAGCAAAATACAGAGCATATGAGTGATTTATTTCATTATGAGTAAAAATGTTCTTAATGTTGTTTAGCTTCTTGATTTTTAGGTACAGTAGAAAAGTRGATAAATAGACAAAGCTTGGACTAACTATACATATTCTTACTTATCCTAATATTAAAGTGCCTACAAATCAGTACACATTTAGTATTCCTGTAGTGGTGYTATACATTTTTTTTTTTCCAATTCACTTTAAAAATGACAGGTTTGCCATTGTCCTTGTTGAAGAGATCAGTTAGAACAGCAATACATACGTCCTAGTACGATTGGTTGTTGGCTTTTTTGTTTTGACTTTTGTACCGGACTGCGTTTGACATTTCTTAGAAGCTCAGTATGAGAAAGCAAGACATAAAGGCACAAAAAAACAAGACTTCCAGCTGGGCAGCATGAGGCTCGGGTCTAGGCAATCCTACTCCGTCTTATGTTCAAGTGTGACCTGGCGCTCCATCCCCTGCACCAAGCTGAATATCATTGCAGGGAAGAAGTCTTGCTGGAGTTTTTGTTGTAGATTATTATTGTTGTTGTTGTTGTTGTTGTTGTTGTAAAGAGTGAAGTCCTAGTTTGCTGAGGCAGGTTCTTGGTGAGGGCCTATGCTCGGGGCACGCCGTTGAGGAGCTCCGTCAGCTCGCCGATGTACTTGATGGTGTACTTCAGTGTCTGTATTTTGGTGAGGGGCTGGCCCCTCTGGCTGTAGGCGGCGGGCAGGTAGTTGCGCAGCGTGTGCAGGGCCTCCGCCAGCGTCCGCATCCGCAGCTTCTCCCTCTCGCTGGCCTTCCTGCGGCGCTGGGCCGACATGCGCACCTTGGTGCCCTTGGGCAGCCGGGCCTGGCCGGGGCTCGGCAGGTAGGCAGCAGGGAAGTCCTCCAGGCTGTATCCCGCCAGGCTGCCACCGCTGCTCCCGCCGCTCGCGTATGGAGGCTCTGTGGCTGCTGAGCACGGCGACGGAGAGTAGCACTCGAAGGAGGGAGCTGGGGACAAGCTGGGAGGAGATGAGTCCTGGCTAAGCTCAAAAGCCCCACTGTTGCCCTTCCACTCCCAGGGTGACAAGCAGGCAGCGTGTTCCGAGCCCAGGCCCTCTTCCATGTTTGCCAACGTCTCGTGAAGCTTGTCCATGGCRGAGGAGCGCCCGCGAGGAGCAATTCCCTCTGCCCGGCGGCGAAGGCTGGAGCCTGTGGCCGCGGGGACCTTTTTATGATGGCAGGAGGAAAGTGACAAAGTGGGAACGCTGCTTTGGTGAGAGGAGTTCAAAGGGGAGCCACAAGTGCGAGGATGGAAAATGAACTCCTGATGTGCTAGTTTCTCCTCGGCGATAATTATCAGCCTTCAGCTAAAAAGCCTTTAAGCTAACAGGCAACAGAGAGAAAGAGGGGGGGAAAAGATTATCTTCTTGTAACTAAACCAATTAAGGCTGCGCATCCACATGTAATTTTGCTCTGGTGGGATAAGCAGCAGAGAGGAAAAAGAAAACCATCGTTTTTTAAGAAGAGTTTGCAAGCATAGAATTTAAAGTTAGAGCGTATGACCACAGCTCTCAAAAAAACAAGAGCTTTCTCTTGTTTTCTGTGTAACTCAAAGTAATAGCACTATCCTGTCCCATGGATTGCTCTGCCCTGGCTGCTGAGGAGGAATCCCCTCATTATCTGTGTGTTTAAAAAAAAAAAAAAAAAAAAAAAAAAAANAAAGAAAAAAGAAAGTCAGAGATGTTTCCCTTGTATTTTGGCGGGGGGTCCTACCCTGAAGGCTTCCCCTCCTCTTTAGGTTATAACTTTGGTTTTCCATGGGAGAAAGGAAACAAAAGTTCATGCCCTGTGGTCTATATGTTCATCAGATAATCAAAGTTCTATGCAAGTTCTATAGTTCTATACAAAGTTCTATACAAGAAAGATATAGAAAAAAAGTATTTTTAAAAACGGCTAAGAAAATAATATAACCAGTGTATAAATCTTGGACCCATACAAACATTTTACATAGAAATTGATTTAAAGTTGTAGTAAAGTAGATCAGATGAATAATAGAGAACTAAAAGATATTTATGTAAAGTTTTATACCTCTAGGCATCCTTTCTTCTACCAAAAAAAAAAAAAAAAAAAAAAAAAGCCTTTTTCATCTCCTACTGAAAGCAACAGAGAGGTTTTATCTTAGGCCATTAAAGTGAAAATGTAGGTCTTATAAATTAGTAGCATTAATAAGGAGCAGTTCTTGTCTCTGCATCTTAGAACAATTTGCAGATGATTAATGATCCCTATTACTCTGGGGAAATGGATAAGCAGAGGCAGAAGTAACTTGCCCAGAATCACACCATAAGTCATTAGCAGGGCCAGGAAAACTTTCCAGAACTCAGGAGCTCTGCAGCCGTGGAGCAGCACAGCTGCCAGCCCTGACATTGCATCGACCCCTTATCAAAGGAAAATAGAAGAGATAATGAAAAGAAGATTAAAAAGTGAAAAGAAGGAAATCAGGATTTGTTTTTCAAGATTGCTTCTGTGAAAGAATTTCTGTGCACACTGCCACCCAATCATCCCCAAAAGACAGAAACTGTTGAGTGTCATAGAGCCAAGGAGAGCGGCAGCTTTCTGAAAACCACCATTTCTTTTTGAGTATGAGATCCTAACGGCATTCATTAAAGAAAAAAAAAAAAAAGTTCATTTAAATTAGGAGAAAATACAATATTTCCCGAAGTCCCTAGGAAAACCCTCGTGGATTTCGGAGTTTTAAGTAAATACATTCAGAAATAGCTTCTGAGGGAATGACAGTATTTGTGCTGAGGTGAAGAAGAGTCCTACTTCAAATGTTTTTCCCACTCTTTTCGTATTGTATTCATCCCAATATCTGTGTATTATAGTGTATTTTCTGTTTCACATCTGTCCCACTGTTATTTTATATCTTTTTCTTTCTTGGTAAACACAACAATTAAAAGTCTGTAAAAGGCGAAAAATCTGAAGGGGGAAGGGCAGGAACTGCTGCTAGAGTCTGCCAAGAAGAAGGAACTTCGTAATATATAAATTTTTCAGACAAATTCATATATAAACTTTTCTGCTCAATAGTTTTAGTTTTAGAATCAAATACTAAACCTTTAAATGCAGTCAAATTTAGAAGCAAAACATTTTACAAGTTGCTTGTTCAATGACGATAAACAATGCAGGTTGACATTGCATTGCATACCCAATCATTCTATGGGTAAATATAATAATAATAATAATAATAATAATAATAATAATAATAATAATAATAATAATAAATGTTGTTCAGAAACCAAAAAGGAAAAGGTTTAGTGCATGTTCAAGATGTCATTGTTGCAAATGGCAAGAGAATATCTTCAGCTTTTATCTTGGTATGCCTGTATATGGGGGTTGGGATAAAATTAGGTAAGAAAAAGAAATGACAAATTAGCATAACTATTTACTATTTGTTTCCTTGCTTAAGGCAAGCATATATAGCTACCAAGGCAAGATGTTAAAAGTATGTACACAGTGGATCCGATTACTTGAATAAATCTCCTCCTCGTATAAGCCTATGTTCTTACTAAGTGACCCAGGCAAGAAAAAAATCCAAGCTTCTCTACATTAATAAATAATACAGGACTAGTGCTTGTGTTTGAAAACATCTTATTTTTCTAGAGACTGCAACTATTCTTTCACTAAAGAGCTAACTAAACATGTTTAATATTTCAGGTAGCACCTTCCTAGAATTCAAATAAATTCAAACCCAGCCATGTTTGCAATCTTTTTTTTTTTCCACCTCACAATTTCTCACAAAATTTGGGGAGTCTTGTATCTATCAGATATGTCAATCCATTGAGGAGTAGTCAGATACAACACTAACACCAGTGAAATACTCACTGAGATTAAAAAAAAAGGTTTTTTTTCTGCTTACGTGGTAATTTGGGTTTCCATTACAGTCATTTATTCTGCAATATAAAAGCTAACACCTTAATCTTGATTTCCTTCAAAATCAAGGTTCCTTGCTCGTATTTCTGAATTTATTGCAGAAAGGAGGAGAACCAAAAATACACATGGATGGAGCAAAAACTTTTGTATTATAAAAAAAAAGTACAGTATAGAAAATGGTTAGAACTTCCATAGATGTAGGTGTAGGATTTAAATTGAAAATAAGTTGTCCAGGTTATCACAGTCATGTATCACAGAATACAATTATTTAGGTATACTTACTTATGTTTACATTTTTCTGTATTAATATTACAGTGCATATTTTCAACAAATTTTGACAATAGTAGGGGGAATAGGTATGAAACAAAAAATATCAGATACCAAAAATGGTGTAAGCAATCTGAGACCAAATAAACATGGATAAATGAATTTCTACAGGACTAATTTTCATATCTCATTTAGAATGAGGACAAAAAGTCCTATCTTATTTTATTGAGAAGAAGCAGATCACATAAATATCCTCGTAGATCAGTCAGATCACAAGGTCTTGCTTTATAATTTGTACCATGAAAAAAGAGAGATGTGTGCACACCCCAAAAGCTCCTAAAGTCACTGTACCTTTTATTTAGCATGAGATCTCCTGAGTGCTCTGCCTCCCRCATGCATTGGCAGTGGGTGCTACAAGACCTGCTTTACCCAGGAGAGGATGAGTGAGGCCGTCACCTCCACATACAGATGTGGAGCCTGCAGCTGCAGATCCCGCTGACTTCAGCAGACACAGCAGGTGTTCAACACTTCCAAAAGGTGGTTTTGAACACCTCGCTTTATGCCCGAGCTGGTGATAAGGGAAGGGAGGAACCACCACATTTTCTTATCCAGACTATGCATCTTTACATCTTGGCCTTGAAAGACTTCTCCTTTGTATGCATAGGTTCTTCCTTTATTGTTCAATGAGTAGACTTTTTTTTTTTTTTTTTTTTTTTTTTTTTTGTAGATGATGCTCCAATGTACAGCCAAATTCAGCTGAAATAAAGACAACTTCTAGGTTAATAGTTTGAGCTGTGTCAGCAAATACTTTTTATTTTTCTTTTCTTTCTACTTTTTCTTCTGATGTCAATATGGTGAAGAGTATGGATGAACAGCTACTAAACAGTTCCCATAGGGAAATAAAATAGTGAGAGAATCTGGAGTGATACAGATTCCAAAGATGTGGAAACAAAAAAAAAAAAAAAAAAAAAAAATCCACAACCCTTACTGCAATCAGTGAAAACCAAGTGTGAATTGGATCCCTAATTGTTATTACCACCTTTGGCCAGACAACCCCAAATACTGTAACCAGGATGAGAGAAAATGATGTTATTCATTTATAGTGGGAAGAGCAATAGGCCAGTGCTAGTGCAGTTAAAAATCCTGCCTTAACCCTTTAAGGTTCTTAGGACCATAACTCCAAAATAACACTTTAAAAACTCTGAACGAGTGTCACCGATTTCCCTGGGGCTTTACATAGCCACAAGCATCTCTCTAGAGTTCCATGTTTACAAGATTGGGACCTATATATTTGCTTTACATCCTCAAATGTAGGTATTTGATCCTCCAAAGAGTGGCAGTCGCTACTGACTGAAAAGTGACATCACTCTGCAATTCATTTAAAACATCTGATCTCCAAGCAACTGGCTCCCCAGATGAAAAGGCCTATGTGTGGAATTTACACCTATCCACCTTTTAAGTAGGGAGTTTATTACCTAGTGGTTTTCAACTGATATTTAGGAATGTCTTTTTAATACCCCTGTTAACAGAAGTTGAAAGGAGGTTAGACTATGTGGTTGGTCTTTAATGTCTACAGGCTATTTCAGCCAGAAGGAAAGTGCAAGGATGGGGGAGGGGTCTCCTGTGGCTTATTTTGCTCAGGAAGTGAAAAGTAACATATCCTATCAGAATAATATCAACTTTTTAGAAAGGAGAACTTCATTATCTGGTAGTGAAGCTCCCTTATATCAGCTTTCAGATTTGCTCCTAAAAATTTTGGCCTGATGCATTTCAAAGATTTGAAAGCTGATGCATTTCAAAGATTTTTTGAGGGGTAGGTAGAAGGTTATCTGTTGCAAATAATTTTTGATCCTCAGAAATGACTCTTTTTCTGCCCAGAGACATAAGTAGAAGTTTAATAATTGGTAAGATACAATACAGTTTATTTCCAAATCTTCCTTATTCTCCCATTAAGGGAGGATAAGGCAAAGTATAAAAAACAAAGACTTCTGCCATGTGTGATGGTGGTTTCACAGGACACTTATATAGCACGTAAGGGTCCCAGGCAAAGTTCAAGGTTGGTGCTCTTGTTCTCCTGCCGTTACATGATCTTTCGAGCTTCATGCTGTAAATAGTTCCTTTCGCAGCATGATGATTTCCAAAAATTGGCTAAATCTTACAAGAAACTCCAGTAGAGAGAAAAACTGTATTAAAAGCTCAGTTGTGATTATTTCTAGTCATGCTGTATGTCTGAAGCTGAGTTGGCAAAGGGTCTATTTTTTAATTGATGTCATTTCATTTCAACTCAGCCTGTTTGTTTTCACTCAGCAAACTTCCTCTGCAGGGTCTGCTTATTTCTTCTTCACTCCCTGTCCGAGCTCTGATGTGCAGAATTGCTGCATGCAGCTACTAGAAACTGGGCTTCCTTTCAGTGTTAAATGAAGTTACCCTCTAGGTGCAGCTTGCAGCTCAGTTTAATATTTATAAGATGGTTCAATATTCTAGAGTAAGATACAATGAACAATTGCTAGATTCCTAATGTTATTTAAATGTTACATATCTTTATTTTTTTCTGTGTATTTCTGACTATGTCCATGAATTTTACCTAACAAATTAAACACAATATGAGCATCCTTTGACTGTACCAGAGTAAAATGATTCCTATTGATACACAGGTAAACTCTGTGCACTCAGCAATTTTTCAGACTTTATCAMGTAGTTAATACATTGGAGAGCACCACTGCTGTTTAGAGGCACCTGGATAGCCTGGAGAAACGAGGTGACAGGAATCTCAGGAAGTTCAGCAGGAGCAAATGCAGACTCCAGCACTGAATGGGATAAGCCTATGCAACAGTCCGGGCTCAGGGTGATGAGGGASGAAGCAGCGTTGCAGAAAAAGGCCAGGATTCTGGTGGCCAGTGTGTTGYACGAGAGCCGTGTGCCCTCACAGCAAAGCAGGCTGGTTGCACCACAGGATGTGCTAGCAAGAGTTTTGATCCATTCCATTTCTTGTCCTCTGATTATTTCCTTTGTATTTCCTGATACTGAAAGTTATATYTTTTCTCATGTCCCCTGCCCATGTAAATTATACATCTCCATTCATTTGCCCAGTGCATGGTGAAGTATTGTAAGAAGCAGGGAGCATTCAGTTAACCATTTGAAATTGGTCCAAATAAGTCCAAAGGACAAGTTATAGAATAAATAGTTATAGTAGCTGTAGATATGAGCTCAGTTAACACTCTAAAATTACAAGGAGCCATTTGCTTGAAGCCACCGTTGTTCAGAAAATTCGTATGATTTCCATTTCTATTTTTAAAATGCATTATAAAAAAACCCAAAACTCTTACAAAAAAATCCTTACATATAGACCAGTGAATTAAGCTTAATTTCAAGCTTTTTCAAAAAAAAAAAATTAAGATGAAGAAAAAGTAAAATGGAGAATTAGTGGGAAAAAGGGATTACTAGATTAAATTTTAGCTTGCCTTCAGTCTGAGATCCCATTTGACTGCATGCTGCTGGTTTCCCCTTCACTATGATGAGACACAGACATCTGTGTTGCACCCTCCTTAAGTTCCTGCTTAGTTAATGGTAATTGGGATGTGTAAAATTGGTGCATGCATGAATAAGCAGGTAGATTTTACAAAAGCAGCTATGCAAATCATGAGGCAGCTGGTCCTGACTAAAATTCGGGTCTTTAAGGGCCCAGTTTGCTGTAAGTCAGAGAGAAAAATGAAGCAACTTCAGTTACGTCAAACAGACATGTATAATTTTGAAAGGCTTCTGTCTTCTGCTCCCCTTCTCCYAAATCTCTCCCTGCTTAGTGACTGACTGTGCCAGAGTAGTGATTACCTTTCTGCAGGGATCTATGACTTACTTAAAGCTGTGCCAGTTTTAATGGACAGTGACAATTTACAGCTCGTGTCTGCCCTGTGTCCTATTACAAATTACTGTGTAAAATGGAGATAATTTCAGATTCTCCTGACAATATTGTTTTAAGATACTTGAGCTCTAGAGAAATAATTTGCTAAAGTAAATATTAACTGAGAAATAGGATGGAATCGGGAAAACAAAACAAAACAAAACAAAAAAGGTAAGAAAAGAAAAAAGAAAAAAAGAATCTTTAATTTCCCTGACATTGACCTGACCTGTCAGGTGTTGATGCACATTCATCAGTCTCTTGCTCTTATCTGATATCTGACATTCTGTGAGTTGAAAGCAAAGTTAACACAGATGGATAACGCTCTTTTGAAGAACAAAATGTACCAATAAGTGATTTTTCAAGTACATTCAACTTTAAGTTAACACTTAGAACATAGGAGTGTCTTCTAAAGAAGATGAGGGAAATAAAAAGAGGCGAAACAGGCTATTAGGGATTCCGTATTAATGTGTGTTAATGTGTTAATAATAAATATATTTAGTAAGCTAACATTTACATAGTCCCTGCTACTTTCAATGCACTTCAGATAATAGCTAATCAATASTCATTACACAGCTTTAAAAAGGCTGAGTACTGCTGGGGGCAGCAACATCCTCCCAGTCACAACCCACAGCCTGAAGCCAGCTATGTGGCCCACCACCTGCATCCTTGGTGTTTCCCTAAGAGCTCAAGCAGGTTTTGGTCCTACAAGTTTTGTTTTCCTTCAGAGGAAAAGCGCTGTTTATAGAAATATCTTGTGCTCTCAGAAAGGAATTTCTTGCAGGCAAGTCTTAATTAGTTAATCCAATCTATTTGCAGAATCAGCTTTGAGACGGGAATGAGATGAGGCACAKGGACCTAGAATTAACTGTTAGGATGTGTCAAAAATTATTGCTGACTGCAGTAAGTTTGGGACAAGCATGAAAGATCAAACCTCCTGTTTCAAATATTTGTCTATGTTCCTTCTGAATCCTGTGTCCCCCTTCTTCTTATTGTGTAGTAAAAACTGAGAATATCCTTAGCATAACCCAGTTTATGATGTGCTTGATTTTGCTCACCTGTACTCATGGTACTAGTAAAGGTTGACATTTCTTCAAGCCTTCCTCTTCCAGCCCAGACTCTTGCCTGTAAATTACCCTAATTACTTTAAAGTAGTAAAGTGAAAATGTAAATCATGTTTAAGAAAAAGCTCCATGTCTCTTACAGTGTTTTACTGAGTTTACTACATGCCARAATTCTTGGACTGACTTATATGAAAAGTGTCTTTTTACCAGTAAATTCAAAACTATACAGAAAGTCAATCATTATAGTTCAGTGGGCATTACATTAGACTTTTGCATTTCTTCAAATTATTTTACAAAGATTTCCCTGGCTTAAAAGATTTTTTTTTTAAGTAGTTCAAACATGCTTAATCTTTTAATATATAAAGGTTGTTCACATTGAACAATATTTTCTGGCCACAAAGTATATAATTATTTTTCTGGAGTTACGAGTAGCACCCAGAGCTGTTAATGCTCCTAGATATTCCACCTGGTAAAACGTGCATGTAGGTGTCTGGCCAGGGGTGCCAGCAGTGCAAGGAGAAGATCAAAGACCTATAAATGTGTCAAACTTTCAAATGCAAATCACCTGCCATAATAGTTCTGAGAATAAATCCTTCATTATCACCATTCTGTGAAAGGCTTAAATTAGCCTGAATTAGCTGAAAAGAAAAAGAAAAAGAAAACCATTTATCTTCCCGTGGGTTTTATTACCTCTTAGATTTATTTGGCTAATGGACCAATAGCCCACTAATCAGAATATCTCCATAACAAATTCTTGAAATGATCCATAAATAAAATATGTGATTATATCATACCGTTATTAAAATTAAACCTAGATCTCTGACAAGGGGCTATTACAGAGTCAAAAGAATCTTCACAACGAGACGTTTTTTAAGCGTCAAACTAATGTGATTTATGCACTAACAATTGTCACCTGGCTTCTTAGGAGAAATTTTAACATGCACTTGTTAATCTGTATATTTTCTAGACAGATGCAGACCCATCCATACTTTAGGCTGTTGTTATTCTGAACACAATAACATTCTTAATGGAGAAAAACTAATATGTCTGGGATTTCCTTTGCAGRTGGTTTTAATAATATGCCAGAAGTAGCTGAGAGATGCTATATAAATATTTGATTTGACTAGAAGAGCAAGATTTACATATATATATATATATATAATATATATATATATAGCCATGGTGCCTAGTCCTTATTTATAAGGGGAAAATCTTCCACCTTGTTTTGTGAAATGAATAGCTTATTGAGCAAGCTYTCCTGGGATCCTCGTAAGGAGATATGCTTTGATCAGAAAGCCCTTGGTCAGGACGGCAAAGGGAGCTGATGGACGAGGGAGTGAAGGGAGCTGATGGAAGTCTCCTTAGAGAGTATCTTCAGGAAAGTGTCTTCTTGCAGAGGCTGGGAAAGACTCCTCAAAACACCTATGTTGGTACCTTTTATCTGCACCAGAGGTGCCGTGTACCTCACTGGCTAGTCAATCGAGTCAAAGTTTTGATGTATCCTTGCACTGACACAGTCCTTCACCCATGCTCATTAGCTTGGGTTAGACTCTGGTTAATGACTGGTTAAACACCATATGTGAACTAGAGTTTTTCCCCTAGAAACAAGTTACAGGAGAGTTCATACAGGAAGGTCATATAGATACCTACATGGGTGCCACACCAGGAGGAAGGAGCCCACCACTTTGAAAGCTGTTCCCTGCTGACCACCCCATGCTGAGCCACAAAGCACTTTCGATCCTTGGTTTCCGTGGTAAGAATGGCCTGTCGGCTTCAGAAAGTTTATGGCAGAGATTTATTGATAATAGTTTATTCTGTATTTCTAATTCATGGCCTTCCAAAAACAAAACAAAAAAMCCTATATATTTTGAAACATGCATTGGAAGAAAAAGAAACCTTTTGTTTATTACTCAAAATTTTATGAGATATATTCTCACAGAGAAATTCTTGCAAGAGTAAATAATGGAGCAAATTTTTCAAATTTTAGTAGAGTAATGGAGCAAATTTTTCAAAAGGGATTTTTTTTTCTCAACTGTTCTCATAGCCTTTGATATGATAAACCTTTCCCAAACCCTCCAAAGCATTTTCCTCCTACTCCAGTCTGCCTTGGTTTCAGGGACTTTTAAATTTTTATATGCAATTAACCTTACTAAGTAAAATTTAAATGCTTGGTAATGCCAGTAGCTACAGTGCAGGATATGAAAGCAAGAGAACTCTGCAAACAGGGGTTCTATCACCCTCTTTAATTTTGTTTTCTTGCAACAGTTAAACTGTTTTGTTTCCTGAAGGAAAAAGCGTTAAATCTAGCACTGATTTTACTGTTTTGCCAGTAGCACTTGGGTTTGCAACAACTCTGGTTATATTCTCACTGCAATTTCCTTTTATCTACTGATGTAGTATGGTAGGGTTTGACACCTTTTTAGACATGAAAAGACTTTATCTTGTCTCAGATAGCAGCTCTATTTATCACTTGCTCCAACACATTTTCTAAGTTTCTTCCTCAATTTAATAGCATGTCGCCATGCAGAGCCAATCCTCAAAGTTCTGTTAAATAATTTCCTCAATGGGGGATTTTTTTCCCTCTTATGTCTCAGGAAAAGCTTTTCCCTAGTTCATCAGTTCTATTAATAAAGTAAAAATGCAAAATGCAAAAAAAAAATAGTGTCTCCAATAAATATTTCCTTAACTTTTATTCAATAAAAGTCATGGAAAAGCTTCTTAGCTTGATGGAGGAACAACTGTAGGAATTGCTGAGAATTTTTGCATTGCATTTGTTGTAGCATTTTATAATAACTTATGTATATATTCCATGCAATCAGTACACGGTTAACTTCCTGGTAGAGTCCTCATGGTCTTGAAACAGGGAGGGAGCTGAAGCACCGCATGATGAGGGACAGATAAATATTTTCCTCTGTTAAGCTATGCTATTTAAATTGGCTATGTCTAATTAGATGTGGCTCTCATRTTTAAAATTGGTTTTATCTGTAGGAACAATGTTAATACTGGCAAGGACACCCCACTCCTGTGGTCAGTACCTTTGCAAGGAATCCTAATGGCAACATCAGGGTGAGTGTTAGATTTGTCAATGTACTTGGACTGATAAGAGTAGCACCATAGGGACGAAGGAAAAACAAAAAACAACAACAAACAAACAAAAAAA
>NW_020455632.1:5089639-5136285 GCF_003342845.1 Nothoprocta perdicaria
AAATAAATAAATAAATAAATAGAAAATCAAAAACGCTTTCAGGAAAACAGACTCCAGGAATGAGAGGTTTCCGTGGCAGGACCCTCACCATAAGGGACGCCTCTTTTGCTTGTCTTGGAGACGGTTTCTTAAGTTAATTTATACAGAATATCTGGATATACCTCATTTGGGCTAAGATAACAAATTGAAATAAATCAATAAATGCTATCAATTTAGTATAACCTTGTAGAAATATTTCCTTCAGAGAAAAGTTTTAAGTGTTATGCCTGTTGTGCTCATGTAAGTGCTCATGTTAGCGAGTGTGCGAGGCTGCAAAGCAGGCAGCATTTAGCCTCATGAAAGAGCCACAGAAGGAAACTGTGACTGTGGTTGTCATATTGAGTGTGTATATGCACAAGCTGAGGAATTGAAACATTTTAATGCTGTTTCCCTGCTGAATGAATTACAAGCGTAACTGGCATCCCTGCCAAAGATAAATGTTTTTATGGTGAGTTGCTGCAGTGAGCAGCTGGAGGGCAAATGACAGAAGAGCACACTATAATACAAGGTAGAGGTGAAAACTTGCACAAAATTAAGACCTGCTGCAACTGAGAGAATTGACATTTTTCTGCTTTACATGTTTGAAGTGAAGCTATGGAAGTAGATGCTCTTTTTAGTGATACCAGAAATATGCATTTTCCTCCTTTTTTGTTAACCTCCTTGTCCCTGGGAGTTCTTTATACCTTATGAAGGCAGATCACATTTATGCTTCTCTGAAGACTTGTCATAATCACCATGCAGTATTTTCAGAGAAATGCCCATGCATGTGGTCATTCCAGGCAGACATGGAAATCATGTAGAAATCAATCCAGCCCCAAACCCTCCAAACTCTTAAAAAATCCCTTTAATGTAGAAACTACCGCATGATTAACGACAGCCCATGATCTTTCCAATAAGAAAATAACTCCCAAATACATTAGGAGAGAACAAAAGTGAGAGCATTCACAAAAGGTTGGTATTTTTATTCATGAGCTGTCCAACTATTCACTTTCAGTATTCAAAATCAAAAGAAAGGAAGTAAAAGAATCATACATTAAAAAAAAAAAAAAAAAAGCAGTGACTTTTTACCAAAAAAGT
The DNA here is from genome assembly GCF_003342845.1 of Nothoprocta perdicaria. Taxonomy (NCBI): domain Eukaryota; kingdom Metazoa; phylum Chordata; class Aves; order Tinamiformes; family Tinamidae; genus Nothoprocta; species Nothoprocta perdicaria. The sequence goes on from NW_020455632.1 coordinate 5,090,756, forward strand.
CAAGTCTGATCTGTCCACTCCTGGCCTTTACATAAGGCCTTTATAGCTACATCTAGACCTTTATAGCTCCCAGGTGACTGTTACTCTGATTCAACTTCGTAATTATAATCTTTTAACTATCCTTTACATATGCTGGGTGGCTACAGTCTAACCTCTCTGGGAAAGATAATCCTAAATATTTTTCTATTTAATTATTTTTCTGTATTTAATACATTTATCCTCAAAACTGAAAATACATTTCCAATATTTTCCAATAATGTACACCTCAAAACACTTTATAGGCATTATTTTCCTAGCTTTCATAATATATTCCTTATTCCTTAATCAGTTATAAATGCTTTTTCTCCCTTTGGGGAGACCACTATTTTGATTGATGATAACTTACATTATCTCTATATTAACCTATTTCAGCAAGATTGACTTTCTTCCTGACTGCTGTAAATTAAAGGTTCTGAACATCCAATGCAGGCAAGGATGAAATCCTAATATGTTGTCAAAGTTGCTTTTTTTGTATAAACAGAGATTGCTTTCACATTAAAAAGGTGGAGCACCTTCAAAAATGTGATTATGTTCAAGTTTCACTTTTAAAAACATTTACATACATGATACTTTTCAAAAAATAAAATATATTTTGCAATATCATTATTAGTTTTCAATATGCTATAACTTTATTTTTGTTCTATTATAGTTAGAAGTGAATGTTAGATGGGACTTGGTATCTTCTGTAAGTACAAAAAAAGCCAAGAACTATAAACATTTGGTTAAAATATTAATCAAATTACCTTAAGAAGCAGGGATGATAGCTACCAAAACAAACTATATGAGATAGCATATTCTTAGATGGCATATTTTGTTCTTTATAATAGCATGCACTCAAATAGCAACTTTTTACAAGGTATGACAGATATATAAATTTAGCTACACTACAACATATCTGCTGAGTGCCTCTTTTTGGTCATTTAGAGATAATCTGCACCTCCAGCATTCCAGGATTTTAAAACTAACAAAGTTGTTAGTGGAGCAGAATAGAAAATTAAAGACAGTAGAAACTCTTTCTTTTGTCTAATGATAAAAGTCTGCTTTGTAAGGAGGGCTAATAGCTGTACTCAAAATACTTACATCTGGCTGGCAGATAACAAGACTTTTTATTTCACAAATAATCCCTCTTCCGTGTGCACTATATCCTAATGCTTCCGAATCAAGCCTAAAAGATAATCCAACCCAGAATAACTAGATAACTAATCCTTGTCTGTCTGGTACTTTTGCTAATATTTTAGTTTGAAGCTTCAATACCAGCATGGAGTATTTCACACTTCATATATCTGTACTTAGTTCAAATTGTCATAGTCTAGTACTGAAACATTGAAAAAAGAACCATGTAAGAGCTGAAAGTATAGAGTCATTACCTTAATCAATTTATGGAACATCTAATTACTTTTCAGTCTCATTTTCAATCTTTCAGACAAGGGAAGGGGACTGTCGGACACTTCATAGGTTAGAACATTGCTTCTGGCTTGCTGCATAGCATGGGAGCCCGACCTCTCAAACGGTTGCTCTGGACTTGAGAAACAGTTTACTTCTATGACAGCAGATGGTTTGGGAAATACTTGCACTGTCAAATTATTACTAGTTATTTTAAAATTGGTCTCTTTTTCTTCCCTTTTAATTGCAATTGCTGAGTCACTGTTTATTCTTTTGCTTGTGATGGTGCTACYCTTTTTCTTTGTAATATTTTTTCTGAAGTGGCCTGTATTCACTTGCCTTTTCTGCTGCTCATAAGCCAGATTTTTATTCATGTTCCCATCATCACTGTCTTCACTAGAAGAGCATTTGCTCTGGCACACACTCTTTTTAAACAAGGTTTTCCCAGCAGCCCAAGTACAGGYTTCTGCAATGTGACAGCCAGTGACAACATTTGCTGTCTTTTGAGACAGTGGAAGTATTTCACACCCAGGTTGTAATGGCTTTACTGTTTGGCTGCTTAGAGCTAGAAACGTTGAAGTGTTTGTTTTATGGTGTTTTTGCACTATTTGAGTCAGTCTGTCACCATTTTTATACTCATYTTGATAAATGTGTATATTGGCCTTCCTCTCACAGTTTTCTGGTAGCACATTTTTGGTTTCCTGCACTGTTTTATTTAACTGAGATGAAGAAGAAACATAATCTTTGTCAGGATTCAACGTACCTTTTGTTTTTTTAAAAAAATTCAAAGGCTGCAGTTCTATAATATCTTCAGACGACGAAAGTTTTGACTGAACAGAAGTCTTCATAAGTATTCGCTCACTTAAAGACAACTTTTCAAACTGTCCCATAGTATCATCTGAAAACAAGTCGTCAGCAGCATCAGAATGATCTTGACCTGACTGTGTAGCATGAGAATACTCTGAGCTATTTATTACTGTTTGATGTTGCAATGGATATGAATGTTGCACACCTGCAGCCAGGTCAGCTGCTAGATCAAGGGTGTTGCCGCCAAGGGTTGGTGAAGTTCTAAAGGAGATTCCTTTCTGATCAGTACTGCTCAATTTTGGATCAGTTGTTAAAGAGGAGGATACCTCTAAATTTTTACTACGTTGTGCTAACAACATATTAGAGTCAGCAAGTGCTTTCTGCAAGAGCAAGGAATCTGAAGTAGCTGGAGAAATGGCAGCTGCTGATACTGGTATTTGAACAGTTGGAATGCAGGAAGCTGCAGGTAACACTGGATCTGTTGATTCAATACTTTTCGAATCTAAGAATTCTCCATGAGGATCAGATATGTCTGACACAGAGATCTTCCCTGGAAGAATTTCACATGTAGATTTTAAATTCATTCGAGACAGAAGATTGGTAACTTCACCATAAACATTTGATAACTCTTTTTCTTCTGATCTGTTTTTCTTGCCTAAAAGGACAAAGAAGACATATCAAAATAGGATGGATTCTTGTCAAAGCAAAAAAAAAAAAAAAAAAAAAAAAAAAAAAAAAAAAAAAAAAAAAAAAAAAAAAAGTTTGTTACTTTTCCCTCTGTTATAATTTGCAGACCTTGCCAGAATAAAACACAAGCTTTTGGACCTACTTTTYTGTTTCTTCTTCAAAATTTCTGACTTTTCCACCTGATAAAGGGCCACAACTTCAGGATAAGCAGCCTGAAACAAAGACTCCTCTTCTACTGTGACTACAAATGATTCCACAGGTTCATCTTCTGCATCAACATAATGTTCTAAAAAAAAAAAAAAAAGAATATGCATTAAATACACACACGCATGTTTCAACAGTAGAGAATAAGAAGATTTATGTATCCTCCTGTATCCCATAAAAAGGGTAACAGAAATTCAGCTGAAGTAAGAGGGTTTTTTTTTTTCTCCTTTCTCTCCTCTCTCCTGCCATACTCAAAACCAGGCAAGCTCAAGGCAGCAGAAGTCTATGAAAAAAAAATTCTAGCTGGTAAACAGCCACAGCCTAGGGTACATACTGGAAAGATACATGAGACATTTTCAGTCCAGCACTTCTGTGCTACACCTGAGCACTGCAGCACGGCTGTGACATGTAGTCATAAGACATGTAGTCTTATGAAAATGGACCAGGAAGAGTACTTGAAAAATGAAGTACCTAGTTACTGATTTTGAGCATTGCTTTTATCTTCAGGATATTTGAAAACTAATACTCTCTTTTTCTTTTTTTTTTTTTTTTTCTACTCATAAACTGCCTTACTTTATCTTCTTCAAGGTTTACTTTTTTCCTGTTCTATTAATTGGACTATTCCATGATATATGTAGAAATGAGACTAACCTGGTTTTTGCCATTGAATTTCAAAACAAGGAGTCCCATTTTTAACACGTGTCTTGATTATCCTTAAAAAAAAAAAAAGCAGATCATTAATTTTTGTTTGAGCAGGAAATGAAAAAAAATTATTCTAGTATATTCTTGTTTGTAACAATTAACCAGAGGAAAAATCCTATCCTTGTAGCAGTGAATTCAGTGCATGCCTTAAAAAACATACTGCTATTTTTACATAAGTTAAACAGTAAAGTATTTGGTCTAGGTTTTGACTAAAGAAACATTTTTGTAACACTACTCAGAGCAGCCCAACTAAAAATCAATCAGCTATTCTCTATCAGCCATCTGTAATGCCACTTCAACAGGCASGTCTGAGGTCTTCGGTTGTATCACAGAGAAGGCCGCTACCTTTTCCTAATGACCAGATACGATGATTCATTTCTTTGTCTAAGAGCATGAAGGAAAATAAGCATTGCTTGAAGAGAGACACACAATCTTCATGAAAGATTTTTCTAAAAAATCACCTACACATTGTAATCGATTCTTACATGTGGTAAGACTACTACTTTTCATTAACACGGATTAAAAATGATTCAGAAGTCCTCTAGAGCACTATTAGTCATTTATACTCTAAAAACACTGTAGGACACAGTAGGAAGGCTTAACAGARGATTCCCATTAACTCAGGACAGTAAACACTGGAAATTTATCTAACCAAACTATTTAAATAGCTACTCTCTACAATGCCTTGTCCTGTCACCCTTTTGAAAGATAATGCTAAATAAAATGGCTTCCTTGCAAGGAAGAATTTAACATGTTATGATATACTAACTCAGAAAAAGAAATTAAYATATTGCTACTGTTTCTACTTCTGTACTGCTAAACTCAGGCCCATAAAATCTTGAATGGCATCAGGAAAGGAAGAGGGAACAATTACTARCCTTCTTGCAATACAAGGATTCAGGTAAAACAATACCAGAGTTGAAATAAATTGAGAATTTACTTTCACATAGTAAAGTTAAGTTGGGGAACCCCTTGGCAACGGACACTGTAGATTATAAAAGTTTGCATAGTTTTAAGAAGAGATTAGACCACTTCAGAGAAAATATTTTGAAGGTTGTTAGGTAAAAAGGTATTCGCTCTGGCTCAGTAGAACACTAAATAACAGAAACCTGGAAAAATATTCAGGGATAAGTAGTTCTATGTTGCCCACTTTTCCTGGATATTCATTCCTAGCAAAAGCATATATATCTAGTTTGGTCATTTTTATATTCTTAAGTGCAGGAATCTCAAATAAAAACGTTGTTCTGAGAACTGAGCAGAATACAGCCATAAATAAATGATTTCATTAGCCACAGTACAAAAAAGGCCATAGGCCTGGTAAGAAGTTTGTGTATTCTAGACTGTGACTATGAATCTACAGATGTTTATTTCCATGTGTGGGTTCTTATCCTGAATCTTGAAGTCAATTAAACTTCCAGTAACAACTTGATAACAGGATCATAACTCTAATGCAAAGTCTTGTGCACAGTCCAAAGGAAACAGGATAGAAAGGAAGCATATTATGCATAGTAAGCATCAGGTCCTATTGGGACTGAAGGAGGCTATAGCAAAATATATTGTAGCATATATATATTTTATATTGCAGCAGAAGCAAGCATACAAAGTCCAAAACTCATGTGACATTACCGTATTGCTTGTAGCTGTTTTGAATCAGTATATCCAGATTTTCTCTGGATCATATCATAATGTGTCAATAATACCAAAAGTTTCTTACAAGCATAATGTTTGTCCCATTCCATCTTCTCAGAAGCAAATCTCTATTAATAATCAAAAAAAAAAAATCAATCCTTAATACTTTTTCACTGTGTTAGAAATCCTATTTTGATAGCTATACACTAAGSACACAAAACTAAGTACTTTATACATTCAGAATGTTTTATATATTACTGCAATTCCTAATGATGTTTCACTGCCAAGAGAAGAAACAACCATCCAGAAGAGCAGATTCATCACTTCTCAACAGCAAGTGACAGAAGCAGTTGTATAGTGAAGCAGATGGAATAAGGTTACTGAAAATTTTATCAGATTCATATCTACTACACAAAGAAGAGAGAAAATTATAGTTTTTGCATGGGAAGGGAGGATGAACACAGATTTTGACTACAGTTATGTTGCACAATAGTAGTCCATTATGTCAAATATAATCCTCTCCAATAGTGTGAAACATTAGGAGTTGTCTGCCAATAAAAATGTCGTAGAAAGCAACTCTAATTGGGTTGGCACATCTGTGATCTCACCAATCAGTTTTGAAACCAAAGACCAATTTTAAACAGATTTACATAGCAAAAAAAATCAGTGATATTAAAAAGTCTCTAATTATGATTTGCTACAATGAAAAAAAGGCAAAGATGCAAGTGATCTCTTTTCTAAGATGTTCTTTGCTTCCTCTTTTCTGCATATCTATTTACATCAACTAATTTTTCAAAGTCTTTAATTTCAAGTTTCCAAAAGATGAAGAATGCTAAAAGATGTAGCAAGTCTTTAACTCTTATTTCCTGTAAATTATCAGTTAAAAATCAACATTATCACAGGTGCCTTCTTTAGTAATAATTATTTAAAAAATAATAACAAACTTAGAATTGATTTTCCAGTATTTTGTTCTATACCTGAAAGGACAATAAACAAGGCCTTTGGCATTCCATTATTTTGTTCAATTTGTTCTTGTTTACAAGAAATTCTTGGATAACCTTGAGATAAAAAACAAAAAACAAAGAGGCTGTTTAAAACTAAAATGAAAACTAAAATTGCAAATGATTAATCTTTAAGATAGGCTTGTTTGTTACCTCAGGAAATGGAAAGCCCTCACAACTCTTAGCTCTTCTGCAAGTAAAATAAATGGGTTAGGAACTGCATACAAACAGAAAAGAAAACGAATAACTTAAATATTCACCCTGCACATGAAAGCAGGGAAGAAAAAAAATCATTTTCAAGACATTCCTACTTTCTGATATTGTCCTCCACTGCACTTGCTTGCTTCTCTCGCTCTGACTGATGCCATTCACAAGGGCAGCAGGATTTGGAGTCATGAGGTTTGCAGTACCTAATGCTTTCACAGAATTTACATCCATTGCGCCCATGSTCCTTATAAGATCCTATAGAAAATGCAAAAAGTGAGAGGAGAGGATGTTTTCAACACCCTGCAAGATTCAGAACAAACTAATCTGACATGTATGGTAGCTGCTAAGAGATATGAATGCATTAGCTGTATGTACCTACAGCAAAAACAGACAAATACAAGCTTTCTCCTCTCCTACTAAACAAAAATCTACAGCAGCATTTTGTTACATCTTGGCAAACATATATATGCAATGAATATTTGAAACAAGTTTATCTGTTTAGGAGTGTTGGGTTTGAATGATTGCACTGTTTGAAAGTGATATCAAGATGGGGCTCCTTAAGGTTATTATTATTTTTTTTAAAGAAAGGGACATTGCAAAACCCAGCAACATAAAGCTCATCTGCTATTGGATTCAGTCTTTTTGACACAAGACCCATTGAGAAAAATAAAGTTGCTTGTGCCTCCTTTAATGATACTATTAAAGCGATAAATATCTGGCCATACAACATTTTGATAACACTCCATCCTGCTATCAACAGGTTTCAGATCTTGAAAAAGGGATGTCCTCTGCATCAAAAACCTCTGTATAAAAATCATACACACCCAAAAAATGTTGAACATCTGAATATAATCCAGAAGATGAATGACATAAAAACTGTTTGTAGTGCTAGCCATAAAAACACAACAAACGAAACAAAGAATATAACATAAGAAAATGCAAAGAAATTACTAGGCTAAAACTCAAATTTTTAATTTTCATACTGACCTGGATGATGACATTCAGAACAGTGAGCTACCTTTTTAATTACCAAAGGTGGATTAATATTATTATACTGAAACTCTTCTCTCCATTGCTCAAACCTAAAAAAACAAATACTAAAATGGTCATTTTTTTTAAAGACTTTTCAACTTAAAGTAAAACATCAAATATTATTCTCATTACACTCTAAGAATCTGATTAAGGAGCAAGCTTTCTATTCCTTGAAGGAGCTTGGTTTTGTTTCAGTACACTGGATGATTTAGGGGATTTCTAGTACTGACATAAACATTAGGATTACATAACAAATATTCAGTATCTCATGTTCTGATCCACAGCTCAACTAGATTGACAAGCATTTTACATTAATTCTTATAACTCCATTCTAATATAACTCCATACAGTTACTGACACAGGAGTTTGGAGTTAAATAGTGTTTAAAGAAATAGAAAGGCTTGCCTAACAAACACAATTCATTTAGCAAGAAAGAAGTAAGGAATCTTAATAATAATTATAATAATAATACTTGAGTTGAAGCAGGCAGCAACAACTTTTTTGTTCTTCAGCATACRAAGTCCTTCAGCATACAAAGCAAACTAAATTTACCTTTGCAGTAAGTTTTGACCTTGCAAAGCCTCAATTAAYTTCAAAGCTTGTTCTTTCCCGACTCCTGGAATACCCTTTTGAGACAGAAATATTAAACACAATAAATCTCAGTTATTTAATGCAGCATTAAATACATGAACATTTTCATAAGACTGATTTTCATAAAAGAAAGAAAATACAGATGTTGAGTTAAACTGAGAAAAAARAGTGATCAAGTGTAGAGATAACAGATTACATCTATCCTACCAGTGACATACAAACTACATAAAACAGTTTAACACTCCATGACAAACCAAATAGTGGAAAGAATAGAGAGAAGGTAGTAGAAAGCAATAATAAATTTTTTTTTTTTAAATTAAGTATCACCAAAAGACAAGGAAAAAATAAAACAAACAAAAAAGAAAACAAACAAAACCAGATTTTGTTAGTGTCTTTTACAGTAAGCTTCTTAATAAGGAACTGTTTAAAGATCTCTAACAGAATCTTTAGCAGGAGAACAAAACCTAGGAGAAGGATGTGTTTCAGAAAAAGCAAAAATAAAATAAAAAAAGATAGAGCTACTCTGTTGCCCAGCATAGCATCAGATAGTTAAAAGCACAGAGTTGTGAAAATAGAAATAATAAAAGAGTAACCAAACATCCGCTGTTCCCATTCAGGTTTGCAACAGTAGCTTCTGGTCACAGTATAATGATCTCTACAGAAATCAAATTTCATTCCACTGTCTTTTAAAGTAGTCATTGAAATAACTTCTGTTCACTGTCTCAAAAACAAACCACCCAACAATCCACAATCAGAGCTTTCAGAAAAAAAGAAAAAAGTCTACTTAAGAGCTTCTTTCAAATTTCTCTCAAATAGTGATAACCTCTTAAATTCCTCTAGTAGAAAGATAGATTCCTTTAGTAGAAAGCAGAGCATTTTATATTCTCGCTATCTCGCTATAAGACAGCGAGAATATAAAATGCTCTGCTTTCTACTAAAGGAATCTGTCTTCCAAGAAAATACCAGAACAAACATGACCCATTGTCCAACTACAGAGGCCAATGAGAATCCCTCTCATCTTGTTCATTAGACAAGCTCTCCAGTATCCAGACTCTTTCTATTTTAGAAATCATGCATTTGCCAATGATAGAATTAAGAAGGTATATATTTAAATTGCATAAAGAATTGATGCTACTAATACTGCAGTTCAAAACCATTACTGCTAACTATTTCAAAGAGCATAGAAATAGACTTTGTTTTTCTCATTTTCCTTGGCAGGTCTATCATGGAAGTGCTTTTGCATCTTACTGAGCATGAAGTATTCTCAAAGACTTAAGGTCTTCTCACATGTCTCGCTCAACATATTCAGCAGCACCTAAGTTTTTGTCTTCACCTTCAACATGTGAAGTCKGGAATATTACTTAAACTGTTTAGTTTTAGAAAGATTAATGCCTGTGAACTATTTTGATTATCATTATGGACTCTGCAAACAAGAATTGCAGTTACTTATTAAGCAACTTTAACTGGTTGTCTGTAATCGTTCACTGTGTGTGGAATTGAGTGCATCTGAGTGCATCTCTCAACACATTGTATTGAGAATAAGTAAAATAAAAAAAATAATAAAAATAAATGATAATAACAATGTTTCTTACCTTTGGAAGATAATCACAACCCAAAAGAACTGCTAGCCCAATCAAAGACTCCCTGTTACAACCAAGCTTCTTTTTTATAGAGGACATTGTGTAGCAATCGAGATGCGGTTCCTGCAACACGTATTACATATTGTTTTGTTTCTGTAATGCTAAGGAAGGAACAGCCCAGGGACTCATAATCACTTTGCTAGCCCACTATAATTCACCCTCCTCTGCAAGAAATGGGTCTATCCTATAAAATGAAGAAGGATCTGACAGTAAAAAACAGTGAGTTGTAATTTAAGTAATTAAAATTCATAATATCACAAATGGGTAAATAGAAGTAAATCAAGACCATATGGGTAACTACACTTCTGTAATTTTCAGCTATTAATATGGATATTAACTGTTGAAAATAATTAAACACTAAGTTAAAAGTTGCTTTGTTTATTCTCCGTTATCTGTAGAAAAAAAGTGTGGTTAAACTAACATTACTCAATATTAGCTACTGTACAAGTGATTCCAGGATTTTTAAAAACATATAATATGTTGCTTGAGCTTGATGAAAAAAAAGTTTGAAAAATATATATGTGTATATATGCATGTAGACACACACACATACATTTTTTATTTATATAAATATGTGTGTATATATATTTTTTTKKTKRMMRRMMMMMCYWMMWTWMYTTTTTTTTTCCTTTTAAAAAAATTCAAACACTACTTCACTTGGATATCTAATAAAGTTAACCTGAAAATTTGAGTCTATCCTCATTCTCGGTAATAAATAGCACTCAAAATTAATGAAAGAAAAAAAAAAACCCACACGCACAAAAACCAGACCAACATAAAATCCAAAAATGGTGGCATGAAAGCAAATAACCTTCTGTCAACTTTTAAAAATATAAACATTATATGTTTATATATATCACATGGTTTATCTATGTTATAAAATGTATATATATACACACATTTATGATTATACACACATATTCCTTTATGTTCATAGCACCTTTTTTTTTTTTTCTTCAGAGAATCACGGATGAAGTTTGGAAGGAAGCTCTAGAGATCATCTAGTCCAACTCCCCTGTTCAAGCACCACCTAGAGCGCATGGTACAGGGTGACATCCAGGTGAGTTTTGAAGACCTCCAGAGAAGGAGACTCCACAACCTCCCTGGGCAGCCTGTTTCAGGGCTCTGTCACCATCACAGGAAAGAAGTTCCTCCTCACCTGGAGATGGAACTTCCTATGTTCCAAATTATACCCACTGCCCCTTCTCCTGTCTCTGGCCACCCCTAGGAAGAGCTTAGCTCTTTCTTCCCTACATTCTCCCCTCAGGTACTTAGACATATCGATCAGATCCCCTCTCAGCCTTCTCTTCTCCAGGCTAAACAGGCCCAACTCAGTCTCYCCTCATACRASAGATGTTCCAKTCCCTTAATCATCYTGGTTGCCCTYCKCTGGAYCCTCTCRAGAAGCTCCACGTCCCTCTTATACTGGGGAGCCCCAGAACTGCACCCAGTACTCCAGGTGGCCTCACCAGAGCTGAGTAGAGAGGCAGGATCACCTCCCTCGACCTGCTGGCAACACTCCTCCTGATGCAGGCCAGGATCCTATTGGACTTCTTGGCCATGAGGGCACTGCCAACTCAAGGCTAACTTGTTGTCAATCAGGATTCCCAAATCCCTCTCCATGGAGCTGCTTTCCAGGCAGTCAACCCCTAACCTATACTAGCGTCTGGGGTTATTCTTCCCCAGCTGCAGGACCCTGTACTTGTCCTTCTGTAGTGGACTCTGTACAAATACAAATTAAACCATCACAAACTTTCTTCAATTCATTTTTTTTTGTATCTAGGTACCTAGCGCTTGGATCACCAGCAAATCAAACAAGATGTTACCTCCTTAAAGTACTATTTTAAACAAATTCAAATACAAGAGGATAAATACAATATGCAGGTGGTTTTTTCCAAAGGCTTTATGATCCTCTCTATTTATAGTTTGAGGAAGATATAGTGTCTAAAGAGCAAGTAAACAAGTCTCTCATTGCCCCCAAATGAAGTACACTACCTTGGCATTCATGGCAAAATTCCTATAAACTGTTTGAGCTCCATATAAAAAGGCATCTCCATCATTGGTAATACAGCCATCAACATATCCATTTGCATTCAGGTAAGCACACATTGCCTCTGCTTCCCCAGCTGCTTGAACCCATGGGACACCCAAGCACTCCAACAGTTCAAGGCACTGAAAGAAAGAATCCACTAGTAAATAGATATTTAATATTCAATTAAATACATTCATTAGCAACATTGATTGATTTCAGAGCATTTCATTCACCAGAGCTCAGTAAAGGCAGCAAGAGTAATTAGGTAGTGAAAATGTGTCTACTTCCAAGCAACTTTCTGATGAGTTTACTTTGATAGATTGGCCCTGCCAAAAGTCAAAATAGATCATCAAATGAAAGAGTGGAGGTTGTATTTTAGGTTTAGTTACGATACATTTAATGAACAAAGATATTATCAGAAACGGCATGTGACTTTATGCCATGTTTAAGAATACCATTACTGTTAACCTAGAACTAGCCAGATAAGTAAAATTAATCATACACCTAAATGGTATATATATCATTTCCATTTAGGAAAAAGTACAAATAGGAACATTATTAAAGAATGAAAAATTTGAATTTCTGTAATAAGCATGCATTTATGGCTGTAATTCTAATTCTCTGCAGTGTAACAAGCACAGGAACATGAGTTTTATATTTGCTAGCACTGCCCCTCTACTGGAATAACAGTTAAGCAAAAGGTATAATGTCCAGTTTCAAAGCGGTGCAAGCAATTCCTCTAACTCAAAATATTGCTAAAGTGTTATGTAGAAAAAWTGATTAGTTGTTTCAAATTCTTGCTTTTAACTTTGTTGCATTTTTTTTCCCATGCCCTCTTGCCCTTCTTCCAAGCCCCACTCAGTCACTCACCTCATTTAAAATGGATTTAAAATAAGATCTCCCTGTTCTTGCAGCCCTGGGTTGCTTGGAAGTTCCATAGCGCATTTCATTCCTCTTACTCATGGTCTCTGCTTTCAGCTTGGGCGCCTCTCCTTCCGTGACAAATACCAGATTAATCCCCATGGATGTTAAGAAAGAGAAGCGAAAAAAGAGGTTTCTGCAATAAAGGAAGGATTTTTTTAAGTAGCAGAAACAATAAAGCTAAATTTTCTTCAGATATTTTTCTTACATTTCTCAAAACTACTCTAGAGACAATTTTAGCTTTCTCTCCATTGCTAAGGATTCCCTTATCCCCAAACTACTCTCCTGGTGTTAATGTACTATAGATTTGAAATCGCTTAACAAAACTCACAAAAATATATATTATGTAAATATATTATGTCAAAAAAGTTATTTTTAGAGTAATAATATAAATTTAAAAGACTGAATAAGAACTACTGTGTTCAAAACCTGCTTTTAAATATATAACCATACTAACAGTCATTTTATTATACTAAGTTTTAATTTCAAATCTATCAATAAAGGTACTTGAGATACTGAAGTAAATTCTGTAGTATAAGACAGTATAATGTATAATAATGTATAATGTATAATACTGAAAAAGCAATCAAAAATATTCTTCCATAGTTCAGTGATCTATCTTTCAAAAACAGTAAAATAAAACATTTGGATCTGTTTGGCTGACATGAAAAGACTGTTTACTTCATAATTACTTTTGTATATTTATTATGCATAAAAGAATAAGATAAATTCAATACAATTTAAAATTCTACTTCCTGAAAACATTCCTTTTTCTAGTAGAAATCTATTCATCTCTTTGTCTTGCTTTAGAAAGGATGCATAAGAACTCTGGACTGATGCTTCCATTCTGACGTACCCAGGATGTGGTATAAGCAGTTAAATACTTTGGTTATATTATGCTTCAAGTTAAATATCCATTAGGGATCATGAGTATGACATCGTAAGAAATTATTCAGTAAGAACTGAAATGATATCAGTTAGAACTGATATCAAAGAAGCCTCAGAAATATCTAGCAACAGCTAGTGTTCATTTTTGAAACTTTACTTTTTCTTTTGCAAACTTTCTTTGATTTTTATTTTTGTCAGCATCATTTGGCCAAACCAGTATCTGCTTACATATGCTGATTACTTAAGTATTGATTTGTTTAWATAAGAAATATACATATTCAAGGTTGCACATGCTTCAGTTTATAAGCCTGAATCCTCATTTATGCACTTCAATATGGGGTCWTACTGGAATTTGGTTTCAAAGGCCACAACACTCTAAAACACAGGGGGTCTACTGATGTGCTATCACAGCATTTGGATCCTAATATATTAATTGTCAAAACTCCCACAGTATTCTCTCACATGCAGCCTCGAAACTTTGGAATGAACCTACTAGTTCGTGTTCTTGTTGCTCAATACTGCAGGAAAAGCCTTGCAATATACACATTAAARTAAACATGGTTCTTCTTACATCCAGTCCATCTCATTCTTATCTATAGTGGAAGCCCCAACACTAAGTAGGCTGAACCCAGGACCTCTTATTTGCCTCTAAGCATTCAATTTAATCCAGTCAGCCTTCATTTGATGCATGTRGCACAACTGATATAACACAGTCAAAGTAAACAGTTATATGAATTTTGGGTCTTAATCTAGATATTCTTAACTTTAGATGAAGTTTTAATGCTAAATTGTACAGCATCAACATTTTTAGCTAAAATAAATTATATAGGTACTATACCTGAGATGAGGTTTGGTAACTACTCCAATCATCTTTTTAACAGTCTGTGCTTCACATACCCACAGGCTTAAATCTACTGCAAGTGTTTTTCCCCTGAGACTGCTCAAGTCAACAGGTTGTTTCACAGGCTCAAGGATTTGCCACAGATTAGTCACTCCCATTGTTCTGTCCTCTTGAGTGTTAACCTAAGGTTCCAGCTGTAATAATCAAGTAAAATAAAATATTTTTAGAACCTAACACAAAGTGAGGCATTTATTTATGATTGTTAATTTGAAAATGGTCACTATTGCTTTTACTTTTAAGAGCCAAGAACACTTGCGATCAAACCCTATTAGCATCTACAAACTCCACTTTACAGGGGGTTTATTACTGAATACCTCCTTTGGAGCACGCACTTTTAACTGTAGTTAGTCTGAACAGAAATAATAACAACAAACACAATTAAAAAAGATAAACGTTGTCTCATTCATTCCATACATATCTCCAGTCCAAGTCGTCCATTAATAGAGTTATTCTTCCACTTGAAACTATAATACTTGCATTAAAAATATTTCTGTTCAAATAATAATATCCTACAGCTACTTGAAAGTTATTTATGTAGATAAGAGAATCAAATTTAAATCAAATCCAAAAAGGGACAATAATTGTTCCATGGTAAAATCAAATTGAACGTTAGGAAAAAAATGGCAGAGCAGAGCCCTGTTTGACCAAAGAGGTTGTGGAATGTCAATTTTTGGAGATTTTCAAGATTCAGTCATGATGTTGTTTTGCTGTTTTGATCCACCCTGAACAGGAAAGTCTTACAGATGACCTCAGGAGGATCCTTCYGGGAAACATTTCTCTACAACAATGTGATTCTAGAAGCAAGCATTCGATCGCATTTGATTTCACCATTTTTAATTTTAGTATTGCAGGCCTTGCTCTATAAACTCTATACTATACGTCAGATGACAATGTATACTCATTAGATGGGGGGTGTGTGTGTGTGTGTGTGTGTGTGTGTGTGTGTGTGTGTGTGTATATATATTCTTAGGTAGCTTTAGTTGTGTATCTCTGTTCCCCTTGTTTACCCCATTATCAGATTTTCTTCCTTTCTTTCTCTTTCCTTTCCCATTACTCTTCTAGATTTCACACTTCACAGTTCTATTAGGCTTCTGGCACACATTCCACTCCCTTCCTGATGTTGTGTCGTGCGCTCCTCGCCAGTCTATTCCAACATTGTCTTATTATACAAAACTTATACAAAACTTGCCTTGCTATCATTTCTCTACTTCTTTCTCAAAATTCAAAGATTTTTTTTAAAAGAAAAGGATTTTTTTTCACAATTCTTAAGTTTAAAACTACTGAAACTACTGTACACTAAAGACAACCAAAAGCCCTCCCTGTGAGGAGACTGTGACCAGATGACCTTCCTGTGTTCTGTGATTTGCCTAGGACAGACTGTTCCACCTTGTGGCCTCTTGCAAACACAGACCTGAAAAATTCATGTATATGCCACACTTAACACTGAGAACAACAGGCTGGCTTTGCAAAGTGCTCTATGTTCTGTACTCAATAAATGTTTTAAAACAATGTAGGTAACCAATAATATAAATAGTTTCTGCCATTGCAGAAATTGCAGGTTGCTTTTACTGGCAACATTTTTTTCCTCCTATTGGTTCTCAGGGAAGAGCTTACTTTCAACATAGACCACTTTTGCCTAGATTCCTTTAACTATTTTAATGATATAACCTGTTTTTAATTTTTGTGCGTTCAGGGCATAGCAAAAAAAATATTGATTTTATTGTTACTATGAGTTATCTGGATCTATATCAAAGCATACAAATAAGTGGCCTCTTTTTTTTATTTGCAGGATGATCTCTTTTTTCTACATTAAGTTTTTCATTAACTGATATCAGCAGTGGTTGAAGAGGTATTTCTGGTGGGGTGGGAGGGACATCTCAGACAAGGTACACATGGGAATCCACCATAAGCATAAGCTACCAAATCTGAAGTATAGCCCATAAAAACAAATTTCATTTTAATTTAATGCAAAACAACTTTTGTTAAATATACTTCTGTTGCTTTCATAAAATTAAGGCAAATAGCTGCCACAGATAGCTGCAACAGGACTATTTTAATAAGAGGGATGGAAGRGAACACACTGCTTGCTACTAAAGCACTCATATGTTATTTTATGGACACCCTCTTTCACACACGACAAAGTCCCAAGCTTTCTCCTTAGTAGAACATTGGGCTTCCTTTTCTGAAAAGCCTATATCCTGCTGTAAAAAATAAGTTATTAAAATTAAATCTTGAGAAATGCAACATTCCTAGCTACCTAGACTGCATATATGCTGTGGAAACTCTGAAGAGCTTTAACCTGAAAAATCCCTATAAAAATCGTAACATAACTAGGGAATAAAAGGTAGTCATTGTACTGTTTTGCAATCACTCCCTCCCCCTAAATCYACTTAAATCAAACAAATAATAACACAATAGTTTTAAAAACAACATAGCAAAAATTTGAGTGACTATATAATCTAAGAAAGCTAGTGGTTATATTCTTGTAGTAAAGGTGACAAGCCCCTGTTCTGTCATTTGAGATTTGGTTTCCATGTTGTACATGTAAAGTATAGGAARGCTGTGGAAAAGGGAGGAGCGGGGGGACTAAGGGCATTCAAAACCTGTCAAAAGCTAAATATGATATTCACCTTTAAGGACTTCAATGAGACAAAACATACAACAAAAATAAATAATAATAAAAACAAAGCAAGAGCAGAAGAACAGAGCTTTTTAACATTATYATTTGGTATCTATCAGCCTACGTTACGCATACAGAAATTAAGAAACTGAATTAGTTTATCAAAGTTGCTATGAACAGTCAGATAGTATTTAATTAACAGGAAAGAAATATACACTAGAACTATTCAACATATTGAGACAGAAAAAAAAAAGGACATTTTTAAAAAAAATGAGAATAAAGAAAAAAAATCATCATTTTCCTTAGAGAAATAATAAAGTATTATTATTAAAGACAGGACTTTCCCTTACCATAAGGCAGTCAAAGGATAGATTTTCCTAAGGCAAGATGTGAGATCTATTACATGCTCCTCCCTTCTCCCTCCTCCCCGTTTTATCACTATTTTGCTTTTTTTTTTTGAGTGTATCCTTCAAGTTACTTAAATCTGTATCCTACTCACAGACACACCTACTACTTTTAACAGCAGCAGCCCGTTTACTCCTATTTTATTGAGGCCGTTTGTTCACGCCGGTCCCTGCTATTCGAAAAGGTCATTTCCAAAGCAGGGAGATCAGACTTTTCTTTTCTTCCTCCCACCCCGCACATACTTGTAAGTCACTGAAGACACCAGTGCAGCTACCAGCTCCCTGAAGGAGACATAATAACCGACCCTCTTCCTTTGAATCCAAGCGCTTTTTTGAATTCCTGCATTTAAAACTCCCGCCTCGGCCGCCGCCTCAGCGCCAACGGTCGGGGCTGCCGCCGCGCCGCGCGCTCCGCCCCTAAGATGGCGGCGGCGGCGGGGCCGCGGCTGGCGGGGAAGGGGGCGCCGCGCGCAGGCGCAGCGCCGCTCCGCGCTCTTCCGCTCCCGCGCGGCGGCCGCCGCCGCGCTCGAACGTTCGCCGCCGTTGGACGCGGCGTCCGTTGCAACCGCCCGGCGGGCGGCGCTGAGGAGGAGCGAGGGGCAGGAGGCGGCGGCGGCTCCTTGGCCCGGTAGGTGCCCGCGTTCCCGCGCGGTGCGAGGGGAGGCTGCGGAGCGGGGCAGGGTGCCGCGCTGCAGCCGCCCCTGCCCGCTTGGGGACTGGCTCCCGTTTTTGTGATCGGCAGAGGGGACGATTAGGGGCCGCGAGGGTTTCGCAGCGCCCCGCATGGCCGAGGGGCCGCCCGCCGCGCTGCCCCCCGCCCCGAGGGCAGGACCGGGCCCTGCCCCATGGCGGCCGGCGCAGCGCAGGCACCGCGGGAAGCGGCGCCTCCCTGCGCGGCCGCGCGCGGGACCCGGGCGCGTTTCTGCTGCCGGGGTGACAACCGGCCAAAGCCGCGGAGCCGCGGGGGGAAGAGGAAGCTCCTGGCGGCCCCTCTGAAGGAGGGCGGGTTGGGGAAGCGCTGCCCGCGCCGGGCCTGGCGGCACCGGGTGCCCTGTTGCTTCTACCGAAGTCGCCCTTTCCTCGGTGTGATGGGGGGTTTGGGGCACAGCGTAGTGCGTTTGGGCATCGGCGTGAACGCCGGAGGTCGTTCAACCTGCCGCAGAGCTGCTGTCTCATCCGCCGGTGTTTATTTTGCTGATGGGACGAGGCTGAGTTTTGGCGGTGTTCAAACAGTCAGTGCCCAGACAGCCTGCCGGTATTTGGGCAACAGTGAATTTTAGCGGTATTTGAACTGTCCTGTAACATAGGAGTGCTAGGGAGCCGTTATCATTATYATTATTATCATTAATTATTATTTTTCTCTGCAGTAGAGTGATTCTCTGTTCTGGGTGAGGCCCTCGGTGACCAGTCAGGAAAGGGGCTTTCAGAAATACGTTGCAATCCAAACTCTGGAAATGCAGGGTCCCTCCAGTGGAGTCAGCCTCTATTTTCCCGTACTCTGATCTCAATACTGTAAATACTTTCCTTCTGTCATGTGTGGTAGTCCCAGTAATTGTAATGTGTACAGGGATTTTTTGGGAGGCCCCTTAACGTGCATAACAACTACGCGTAATATTTTGTCGTAATCTTATGATGTCTTTTGTTACTGGATCTGTATTGTTCCTGTTTGTTCCCAACTCWTAGCTGCAGTTCTTGCTCCTAATTGCATATTCTCTCATTCTATTCTAATAAAGAGTTTGTTTGTTTGTTTAGTTAAATCACTGCTTTTGTCTTGCTGGATGATGATCAGATTCTCATTTCTATTGTGTTTCTGTCTGTTATGACAGTCTCCATTAACATGGTCTTACTTTGTTACAGTAAAGCTTCTGATACTAAATATGAGGTCTGATCCTTTAAAMAAAGCTCTGTTAAAATTTCGACTTACTATTGACTTACCATTAGTCTATTATTTAAAATATTTTAATTAATCTTTATCTTTGCTAGTATATTTGATACTTCCACATTTTTAATGACATACAGATAGGCCAGACCTGCTGCTTTTTCTCTTGTTTGAAGTGGTGGTGTCAGTCATAAGTGGTGCTGAAACTGAAACTTACTAATTCCTAATTCAGTTCAAGTTTTTGTGAGGAAAATGTTGGGGGCGTATTGGTACAATGGTTTGGGGAGTTACTGTTGCAGAGAATAACTTTGTCAAAAACATCAAGATGATATAAAGCTGAAAATGAATCTAGATTGGCTGATTTGTATAAATGTGTACTTGTGCTTTTTCACATTCCTCTTTGTGTCCTTAAGTGTGCTTTGTATGTGAAAGTTCAAATAGGCCCAATGGCTTTATCAAAAACCAAGTTACTCAAGAATTCTGGAGTGAAAACTTTTGCTGTTTCACTCCAATATAATGGAAGAGCAGTGTAGGTTTTTTATAACAGTAGAAATCATAAACCTTATCTTTAGTATTGACTTTAGTAATTATAGCATTTAAGTATTGCTATTTTATTTTATTTTATTTTATTTTATTTTATTATTTTTTATTCCTTTTAGAGAGAGTGGTTTCAGTTGCACTACCCGATTGAATGGATGCCTGTCTTCATGTTTGTTTGATGGGTGAATTCCAGGAGCCCAACAACTCTTTCCCAATCTGAGGAATTTAAACATTAGGACATCTTTATGTAGTGAACTGAAAGTAGTGTAACAGAAAGGTATGTAACTAAATGACAAAATACATCTGATCGTCTGTTTCTGTTTATCATGTTAAGCTGCACAACCTTACAGGGAAGCTTATATTTCTGTTTTAATGTTTAAYGGATATAACAGTAATTTATTTTGCAGTCTTCGCTCTTAAAAAAAAAATGCAAGAAGATCACATGGGGAGTTCATTACACTTCTGTCTTTGCTTTGAATTTATTCATTACATTTAGTAGAAAGAAATGTTATTTTTAATATATGTTAAAGAGTTAATGAGGGAAATATTAGATGCTCTTTTTTCATAACTCTACATCTAGAGTTGAAATTAACCACCATTTGCAATTTTATAACATATCTTAATATCTGTTGTGTCTGATAATGTATGCTTTTATCTACGTAGTATGATGTATGATAATATGAGCTTTCTCATCTTTTGTCTGCTGCAATCAGATTAGTTTGAAAAAGCACATTCAGCTGACAAAAGTGAAAGTGAACTGCTGSTCAGGCTCTTTCTCCAATTGGCCCAGACATACAGATCTAGGTGGGAACTGAGCTGTGGAACTGATCTCAYTTAAGAAAACAGAGAAATGCTATCTGTCTTTTATCAGTTTTCATTAGAATCAGTGTCTTGTCAGCTTATTTTGATGCATAAAGAAATGTAAGAATTGTTTGTGCTCAGGAGGATGAGACAGCAGAACAGCAGAGACAAGAGAGTGCCTCTTGGTTGCAATGCTAATTTAATATGTTTTTCATTACTGAAGCTCTAACTTGACAGTCTTTGTTTCTTTGTGATTCTTTAATATCTTAAAAACTTACTATAAATATATACCTTCCACTTGGTGTTATCTTCCACTAGACTGTGATGTGGTAGTTTGAGGTGGATTCAGCCAAGTTGAACTTCACATAAGCTATGGAATGCTTGCCATGTGTTAATAACTGTGCTACTGTCAAGGCACAGAGCCTTGTGAAGGAGCAAGTGACTGAACACTGGAACAGGTTACCCACAGAGGCTGCAACATCTTCATGTYTGGAGATGCTCAGAAGTTGTTTGGACATAGTCTTGGGCAACGTGCTCTAGGTGACCCTACTTGAGCACGATGACTGGACAAGATGATGTCTGGAGGTCCGTTGTGACCCCAGCCGTTCAGAAGGTCTGTTGCTTTTGCAGCTTAGGCTTTGACTTCAATGATAAACAAAAGAAAGTCTAGTAAATATTTAAGTCTAATATTACAACAGAAATAGAATCGTATTTAATTTTCCTAGTCACCAAAAATTTTGGTAGAGTAATGAAGTTGTCTTTCTTTTGCTATAATTTAAACTTTGACTTGGCTTCACTCTGATTTCAATTCTAAAAATTAAAGTGTTTCAGTTCATTGCAACATTTGCTATGGTCCTTAATATTTCTTTTGCAGTATTTATTAAATGTGCCTCTGTCTATAATATTTTTTTCCTTCAGTACTCATGGGTAAGAGAAAAGAAGAAAGTGTTTCACAGCCTGGGTCCCAAAAAAGACGGAGACAAGAATTCCTTTGTGAGCCAACTGATGAGTTTAATGAGGAAGAACATTCACAGCTATTGGCTGATAGTAATTTCTCTTCACCATCGGTAAGCCAGGAAAAGTTTACATTAGAACGATAGTCTTTGATTCCGGTTGATATGGAAGTACATGTTTTGCCTGTAAGATTTGATGAGAATATTACCAAAAGTGATATGTAGTAAAAAGTGATAACAGGTCTGTACTTTTGTAGGAGTCCGTTCTTGCCTTTGAAACAATGAAGTTTGTTTCTTTTGGATTGTATTTCTAATTATTCTATTTATTTATTCTATTTGGATTTTACAACAACAGTTTATAGAATTTTGATTTTTACAAATTGCATACTACTGAAGTTAATTTAATCAGAATAACTGATCAAATAAAGGAAAAAAAWTTGTTGATAGAAGTGTAACATATTTTACTTAGAGTTGTGGTAAAAGCAGAGACAATATGTGGAAAAGAATAACTAAAAGRAACACAAACTACTAGCTTGTGTTTGTGTAGGTAATGTCTTCAAGTGATTATACTTGATGAAACTATATTTTGATATAAATGAAACTTTAAAACAGAGGAATAATTTTTCTTCTGCTTTTTCTATAATAGTTGAATTTTAACATGATGATTAGAATTATTAAAAAAAAAAAAAGTTTTTGAGCATGAAAATACTTTGTTACATGTTGCAAGACACTATCTTGCTGTCTTGCACTAAGGCTGTTAGTCCTCACTTTTTCTCAAATAACAGACRCTGGTTTGTTTGTCCTTACTGAAACCATTGCTTTCCTAGAAAATGCTGCTTTTCTAAAGCTCTAGAGGCAGAATTCACTCTAGAGACAGTATTCTGTCARAATGATACCTCACTGGTTTTCAGTGGGCTATCTCTTCTACTTCTAGTTTCATTTCCTTCTTTCCTAGCCTATCCTAGAAATTGTCGCAAATAGATCAATAAATTAAGATCAACCTAAGAAGACATTTGTTTTTTGTTACTTTTGTAACAGTGTAGAATCTATAATAGTAAGTATATATTCTTACTAATGATAAGCCAGTTATGGGGGTGGAACAGAAAGTTACYATTGATGAGTGATCAGCCTTGGTGACTGTCTGTACATCTAAAATAAAAACTGTATTTAATGAAAATGCTCACAAGTACCAAATTTAATAGTCRATTCTTTAGTCTGTAGGGGAAGTTGGGATAATTGAAAGTATACAGCTGAAGAACTTTATGTGCCAT
This sequence comes from Nothoprocta perdicaria, assembly GCF_003342845.1. Taxonomy (NCBI): domain Eukaryota; kingdom Metazoa; phylum Chordata; class Aves; order Tinamiformes; family Tinamidae; genus Nothoprocta; species Nothoprocta perdicaria. Next base: position 5,113,888 of record NW_020455632.1, read on the forward strand.
TCGATGTTGGGGCCTTTTCAGTTTGGATCAAATCTCAATTTTGTGGTTGGAAACAACGGAAGTAAGTRTTAATTGCATCGTTTCTCTGTCAAAGAACACTACTGTTCATATCTTTCTTCAAAATGAATAGCTATCTCATCTCTGTATCTTTTAGGAATGAGGATTGATTCAGGTTTGTACTCAGTAAGCATAGGTCTATCTCAGTAGTTCYAAGCTGTTCAGAAAGTTAGGTCTTAGACTTGCAAAGCGGAGTATACATTTCTTCTTATAGCTAAATCATACATAGACTTATATTTTATTAAGCATAAAAGGTGAGAGCTTAAAATCTTTCAGACATGTATTTAAATGGTAATTTAGCTTTGATTTTTTTGTATAAATGTTTTTTATATAGTCTAGACAGGGAGGGGGGAAATCTTTCCTCCTGAATTAGAGTGTATTGTTAAGCTCAAATTGCTGAGGAGAAATAACAAAAGGTTGAATGCTTTTCTGTTTGTTTGCTTTTGGGAGTGGAAAAGSGGGTGGTAGGGGGGAAGACAAAGGGATGAACCTTGGAAACACCTGCTTTTCGTGGAACTGGTATCATTGCTACACTGTGCATCTGTCCAGTAAAGAAACAAATTAGAATTTAAGTGCTGAATATATAAACAACCACACATCTGAAAGTCTAAAGCATGAATGAACTGGATAAAAAGAGCTATAAGAATCTCTCTGAACAACTGCTACACTTCTCATTACAGGTGGGAAGAGTTCTGTATTAACTGCTCTTATTGTTGGCCTTGGTGGAAAAGCCACTACAACTAATAGAGGTTCATCTTTAAAAGTGTTCGTGAAAGACGGAGAGTCGTAAGTAAAAATTTCTCACTGTTAATCTTGACTGTGCTTTTCAGGTTAACTGATTAACTTGTTGTGTAATTCAGAATTCAACTCCATCTGATCTATAAGAATGCCTTGACCAGTAGAGATTCAATTACTCTGTTTAGGAATGCCTGTAGAAGGTAGGCAGCTGTTTCCTGAATAAACCAAAGGCTGGAGACAAACAAGAAGGAAGTAGATTATATAACCTAAAGATGAGCGTGGTCAGCTGGGTGCAGAAGGAAGGAGATCTGTCTTCTTCTTTCAAAACTATGTGCTTTGAAGCTAATGATCTGTCTGGAGCATAAAAGGAGGAATCAKCCCAAAGAATGACAGTTTGTCTGGTCAGATTTGGTGCTGGTTTAATTCGAACATCATCAGTGTATCTTGGTTTGACTTGCATTATGACTGACTTGTGACCTAAACAAGACAGAAAAATTTTGTGCAAAGCTGGAAYATCTGTTTTGGAATTAATATCAATTGTCTGAACGTTTTAGTTCTGCAGATATTTCAATAACTTTGCAAAACCAAGGCAGAGATGCGTTTAAACCTGAAGTTTATGGTGACTCTATTATTGTGAATCAACGCATTAATCTGGATGGAAGCAGAAGTTACAGACTGAAAAGCAAATCAGGCCAGTGATCCTTTAGTTTTTCTCTCAGTTTTAAAAGCTTTTAAAATGTTTTTATTGCTTTAATTGCCTTAATACTTGTTAAAAATGATTATTAAGATCAGCTTTTTTGTATTTACCTTAGATCATGATGTGTTAACATATTCCTAAGCAGTTGCATCAGGTTCTGCATGATGTAGGTCATACGGTATTTTGCTTTATATATATCTGTTTGTGTGATGAGGCTGAACATAGGTGCTAGCCTTTGAAATTTTGGTGAATTTGTGAATTTATCCGTCCTCTAGCAGACGAGGATGAATAGAGGTGAATAGTAGTTTTTACTTACTACTAATGGTGATTCTAACTAATAGTTAATTCTAAACAAATGTAAATACAATATGTAGAATGGTGTGAAAACAATGCTTAAAAACTAACTTTTACTTCTAAGAGGCACTAAGTTGAATAGAAGGCTAGAATTCTGTATTTTTTTTTTTTTACTTTGGACCTATATTTGTCTTTGTTTTTTGTACTATCAGGAACCTTAATTTCTTCAAAGAAAGAAGAACTAGTAGCAATACTGGATCATTTTAATATACAGGTAACAGTGATTAAATTCTGTGGCATTTAAGATAATATTACAGATCTTTAAATAAAAAATCAATACTGCATTTTATTAAGTGACAGAAGTTTGTCTTTCATATCAATTTTCATGACTGCACCCAATGGCAAAAGAAAATTTTAACTTAATTCAACTTCCTTAGTGCAGAATATGACCTTATCGCAGTACATAAATGTCATATATGACTCATAGCTCACAAATTATATATGTTAGTGAAAGTCTTAGGTTTTCCTCATCCTTGCTCTCTGGAAGTTTTGTTTACTGTTTAAATGATTCAGGAGAGATCAGGTAGTGCACATAAAGCTATGGAATCCTCAGTAATTCATCMTATCAAATAATATAAACTTCTGTTACTAAAAACTGAATTTGCTATTTTCTACAAATTTCCATGAGAATATATTCTACAATTAATTTACTGTAATACTATATATAGAAAGAAATTAAACAGCACTATACAAAATTCCTATCCTGGTGTTATTGAAAGTAAATGAACAAAGGACGCCCTTTCTTTCTATAAGTCAGTTATCCTCCTGAAAAGTTTTAGCTTGTCCTTTTGTGGTTTAAGCTCATACTTGATAGGACTTATAAAATAAATGGAATAGTTAATTTCTAGAGAAGGAGGTTTGCTCACTTTYGTGGATTAAATGAAAAACTTTTTTTGAACATTTTCCTTAAATGGAAAGCAAATATTTTACTTTTATAGGTCGATAATCCGGTGTCTGTTTTAACCCAAGAGATGAGTAAACACTTCTTACAATCTAAAAATGAAGGTGACAAGTACAAGGTAAGAAAAAAATCATTTGATGTTTTAGTTTGTAAAGATACAGTTTTAAAAACCAGTCTCTTTTAATTGTTAGATTTCATTTAAAACAACAACAACAACAAAAAGTCAAAATACTTGGTTTCACATTTTAGGAAAAAGCATTTGGAGAAAAAAAGTCTTTTTAGAAGTACCTCAATGGCTGTTAAAATCATGTAATGAGACTAAGGATTTGGGATTTTAAGTCCCTTTTCTCTAAAGAGGCTATTAAATTCTTGGGACATTAAGTTCATTCAAAGATACTCCTACAGTTATTGAATTTTGTATATCACTTAGTATGCATAGAGGTTTTTGGGTTTTATGTTGATATTAATTCTGGTTCATTTAGATAAGCTGCTGACATCTGTCTCTGCTCATTTTTAGTTTTTTATGAAAGCAACTCAGCTGGAACAAATGAAAGAAGATTATTCATATATTATGAAAACAAAAGAAAATACATGTCTTCAGATAGAGCAAGGAGTAGAGGTATGTTTTAATTTCAGTAAATACTGATTAGTGTAGGGATGAGCACTGAACGAATGCGTAGTTTTGTTTTGGTTGGATTTTCATGATATTGGGCTTCAAAAAAATAAGTCTTTCCAAGATCTTGTATTTTATCACAACTTTTATACATTCACGGTGGACCTTTTCTTGTCTTTTTTTGTTAGCGTCTACGAGAACTTAAACTTCATTATCGTGAAAAAAAAGAACGTTACAAAAGCATTGGATTTGTGAAAGAAATGCGAAATCATCTTGAAGATTTGAAACACAAGATGGCATGGGCAGTGGTAAGCTTGTTTCCTCATAACTAACCCTTTAATAATTTTCAGATCTGCCTTGGACCCTCTGATGTGTTCTCATAAATGCTTGTTCTTAGGTGAGCGAAATGGAAAGAGAAATACAACCAATCAAAGAAAGCATCAAAGTTGAGGAAGAACGTACAGAAAAGTTTGTTCAGAAGCTAGAAGAATGTCAGGTACATATGGTTTAAATAAATATATATAATTTTTATATACTCTTTACTCAATATAATATTTAAAACTGTGATTCTCTTTTTGCATGTAAGCTGTTAATACTGGCCTTTTCAGCTTTTTCACAAGCTGCTGCAACCTGAAAAATATTATAAATATTTTTACTTAAATTTTATAAACTTCTTTAGTCATTGAAGACTTAAAAGTAACTCTTGTGTTCTGCATTTCCTTGGAGTATAATATTAGGGTGTTTTGCTTCTTATTGTCCTGGAAGGAGGTGTGTCTGTGTGTGGTTATCTTGCTGATACTTCTGAGTCATATGATGGTGTTTTGTGTAGACAGTGTGTGGGATGGGGAGTGTTTCATATACTAGCGAGTTGACGTTTAAAGCATTTCTTAGCCTTTTATTGCTGAGASTACTTTGCAACACCTACTGTAATGTTAAAGCATTTTTCAGAAATCTACTACATAGGCTTCTTTTTATGTCATTGCCTGTAGAAAAGATCAGTATCTGAATTCAGAAAATTCTTGGAAATTTACTCTTCTGATGGCACTAAGCTTTCTGGATGCTGTAAGAGAGATTGATTTTGCTAAGCTTTCAGATTCACATAAAAAATCTGGATTTTGCAGAGAACAGTATCTTTCTTTGATTTATTTAGAATTCCCTTTCCAAAGGAAAGTACCAATTTCTAGCTAAAGGGTATGTGTGCATGCGTATAAATACAGAATTATTTGTGCAATTTTACTTCTTTGCAAAAACATGTCTATTAAAGCAACATTGTCCAGATACTGAGTTCTCATCAAAAGTGAGAGATGTCAGCAGAGAGAAGAAAACTATCATTCAAAATTATTTATAGCTTTAAAAAGTTGAAAAAAATTACATTATTACTACTTATAATTCATTATCTTTTAATAATAAAGGTGAAAGTAAACGAAGCAAAAGAAAAATACAAAGCGATACAAGACAAGTTGGAAAAGATAAGTGAAGAAGCACAAGCTCTACATCCTCAGTGTATTTCTTCAAAAGCTGATGTTCAGGCAGGGAGAAAAGCATTTAATGAAGCTGAGGTAACCAAAAGAACCTTTGAAGATTGTATTGATTTATTGCCTTAATCCTGTGTGTGTTCCCCTCCATATGCATTCTCTGCATCTGTGTCCAGGTTTTCTGAATGCATTATGCATTTTTATACAATTCCAAACAGATGCAGCTTTTTGCTCAAGYTGCAATTTGTATCTGTTTGGAGCTGTATATCTTATGTCTTTATCCTGGTGTTAAGGAATGAGCAGCTTGGGCTATTCACATTAATGAATCAAGAAATGGAAAAGGAGCAGTGATGCTGTTGATTTGAAAATGAAGTTGTTTTTCCTTAAATATAGGGAATTGATGTTTASATACAGATGAGTAATTATATTCTCAAAGTTATACTTATATCAGTTATTTTCTGAAATAATTCTTTTTTTCTGTTGATTAATATGTCCAATTTCCCTCATAGGCCCTTTATAATCGTTCCAGAACTGAGTTGAAACGTCTAGGAAGAGATGATGAACAGCTACGTAAACGAATTGAAGAACTGAAAAATAGGTAAGTACAGCTACAGTGATTCTTACGTATATTTATTTGGGTTATAAGTATGCAGGAAGAGAGTTCTTTTGATCAGTGAGAAAATTTGATGATGCTTGTGCAGTAATGGAAACTGCTTAATTTTTAGCAGAGTCTAATCGGATAATTAAATATTACTCACCCTGTTTCTTTGCCTGCCAAGGTCCTGACCACAGGACAGTGAGGGAATAGGACAGAGCTGGGAGGTGTGGGGAAAGCTTTTCTTTAATTTGGTGATAGGAAAGCTATGTGGGTTTATAAATAGGAAAGTGTGGTAGGGTACTGTAAGGTTTATGCTGCATAGATCTTGTAAATACACTAAATATTAGTGTTTTGCTAGTTATAAAGTTTTGAAGTTTTAAGGTTTTAATTTGTTAAATGTTTAAAATTTGTTAATGTTTAAAAGTTTTAATTTATAGGTCAGCAGTTCAATTTTAAAACATAAGTGTAATCTGTCCTAGTGCTAATCAGGTTTCAGAGCCTGAAAAGTTGGAAAGACAAAGGAAAATTGAACAATTAAAAGAGCATTTAAAGGCATTCCATGATCAAGAAATAATGATTAGTCAAGAATTAGATCAGTTTCAGCAGGCCATATACAAGTGCAAGGAAGAACAAGCTACACTGAGGTAGGTTCTACTTTTGAATATGTACTTTGAATATCTACTTTTTGAATACGCTTTCCATTGTGTTCCCTGAGATATTAGCCTTCAGCTTCTGTATGTTTGTTCTGTTCTTTTTTTCCCAGTGTATCTTTTGCTAAAACTATTGTCTTTGATGGAGTGTGACTGAATATAGAAACTTCTACAAAATAGTAAAGCTTGTTTCGTTAACTAATTTAAAGCCTGATATAAAGCCAGACTGTCAAATTTCATGTCCTCCTTTYTTTCCTGCCATCCGTCTTTTATCCTAGAGAAACTATCATTTAAAATAATGTCTTATTTAATACTCTAGTATGTTTGGATACAATGTCACAACATACATCACATGGAATAAGGAATTACATGCACTCAAGGATAACAGTTTTATCTACAGCTAAATTCAAATTTAGAAACTTAAAACTGCTTGCTTCATGTTGGCTTGTACCTGAACTTAAAGATCAAAGTGTTCTTATGCTTTAGTTTGGAATCCTGAATTTAAAGAATGGTTCCCGATGATGGTTGTGGTCATACTGTCGTTATTGTTTTTTTTTGGGAATAGCTGCTTTTTTGCACTTGATAATTAAAGTATGTTTGAACATCAAGTGTTTAAACTTATCAGAAACAATATAGTTTATTTTTGTGTTCTGTTGAAGACTGTCCTGGAAGACTTTGAAAGTGAAGTATGTAAATAGAATCAAATGCAATTTCCAATGGCATTACCTGAACAGTCTTCTATATTTCTATAGTTGTTATACATGTTGTTTACACAGTGATATCCATGTTACAAACTTAAAACATGTTAAGTTTCTTGATCTATAAAACACAATTCCTTTTGGAACATTCCATCTTGTTTGACTTTTAGGCTTAACTAGATTTTTCAGTGAGTGAATACTGYTAGTATTTTGTACCTTCTTATATTTTTGGAATCTTTCTTTTCCTCTCCTTTGGCATTCCTGTCTCTGTTGTTCTGCTCCCCTTTCTAGCTTTCATCACGATAAAGAAGCAAAATCTTGTAAAACTGTTGCAGAGTGGTTCTGTTTCTTCTTAATTTTCTTTGTCTTGTGTTTCCTGATGCTCCAAAATAGCATTGCTAGCAGTATGTAGAAGTATTGAGGAGCTCTTGGCAAACTGTCTTACTGGTTACTTCTAATTATCTATTTTAAGCTAGGGATCATAAGCTGTTAATACTGGACAAAAATTTCTCTTCTTTTAGGAAAGAAGAACATGATATGAAACAAGCACTAGATTCCAAGCTGAAACAGCTGAGAGAGCTGAAAGATAGTAAGACAAATACCTTGAAAAGATTTGGACCACATGTGCCAGCATTTCTTGAAGCACTTGAAACATCCTACAGGCAGGGACACTTTAAATACAAACCTATTGGACCTTTAGGTAAGAATGACTGCTGAAAAAAATTTTGGTATACTTCCTTATGGATTGTACTGCAGTGAACAGTGAACTTAAGTGACAGTTTCCCACCCCCCCCAATAAGGAGACGTTTTCGCCTGTATTTTCTGGACTAAAAGTTTTGCTTTGTTAAGTTGTCCGTTGCTTCTGTTCTTTTCATGTGAATTCAGATAACATCTGATCTTCCTCATCCTCGCAGCTGCTTATGCCAAGATACTTTAAGTAGTTACAATGGAAGACCTCTCCCCCCAGTTTTGATTTGATTTCATGACTCATTATGGTTCTTGTTTGCTTTCAACCCTCAGGCTTTCCTCTGTTTAGGAAGATAGTTTATGTGGTGGTTTGTGCAAAGAGAGGGTCTTGTCTAGAGTCATAGTAGAGCATTTTCTTGCTCTACTTGCTCTACACACACCCACCCACACATACACACACACAGAGCAGTGAAGCTGGGTTTGGACTTTAAGTGGAACAGTAAGTCCAAACTCAGTAGAAGACAAAGGCTCTAAGCTGATCACTCCTTATGTGAGCAGAAAGACTCTTATTCTTCCTGAGAAGGCTGAAGAGGAGCTGAGTATGGCTTCAAGGGAAGCAGCTGAACCTGTGCCACACAAGAATATCTGGAAGAAGCAAAGTCCTTGTAGTTAGTACTGTACAGGACAGAAGCACCTATTTGCGACCTGATCTCTTGCCCAGAAGTTTGCTGCCTATAGGGTGCTTGATCTTAGGTGTTATAGGAGGACAGCCAAATGAGGAGAGGTGCTGTCTTGCACCTTACGCAAACAAGGAAGGGCTTGTTAGAGATTTGAAGGTTGAGGCAGCCTTGACTGAGATCCTGATCCTGAGATAATGCAGTTTGAGATCCTTTGAGGAGGAAGCAGGGCTATATGTAGGATTGTAAACCTGGACTTCAGGAAAGTTTGACGATGATACCAAACTAGGAGGAGTAGCTGATAGCCCTGAGGGCTGTGCTGCCATCCAGAGGGACCTGGACAGACTGGACGACTGGGTGGTGAGAAATCTTATGAAGTTCAACAAGGGCAAGTGCAGGGTCCTGCACTTGGGGAGGAATAACCCTAGACACCAGTACAGATTAGGGGTTGACCTGCTAGAGAGCAGCCCCGCAGAGAGGGACCTGGACRTCATGGTGGATGACAAGATGACCCTGAGACAGCAGTGTGCCCTGGTGGCCAAGAAGGCCAACGGGATCCTGGGGTGCATTAAGAAGAGCGTCTCCAGCAGGTCGAGGGAGGTGATCATCCCCCTCTACTCAGCCCTGGTGAGGCCACATCTGGAGTACTGTGTCCAGTTCTGGGCTCCCCAGTACAAGAGGGATGTGGAGCTGCTGGAGAGAGTCCAGCGCAGGGCTACCAGGATGATCAGRGGCCTGGAACATCTGCCCTAKGAGCAAAGGCTGAGAGAGCTGGGTCTGTTCAGCCTGGAGAAGAGGAGGCTGAGGGGGGACCTGATCAGTGTCTATAAATACCTMAAGGGAGGCAGTGAGGAGGAGGGGGCGGCCTCTTTTCAGTGGTGGCCACTGATAGGACTAGAGGAAACGGCCACAAGCTGAGGCACCAAAAGTTCCACAGGAACTTGAGAAAACACTTTTTTACGGTGAGCGTGACAGAGCCCTGGAACAGGCTGCCCAGAGAGGTTGTGGAGTCTCCTTCTTTGGAGATCTTCAAAACCCGCTTGGATGCAGCCCTGTGCCACGTGCTCTAGGTGACCCTGTGTGTGCAGGGGAGTTGGACTAGATGGCCTCTGAGGTCCCTTCCAACCTTAAGCATTCTATGATTCTGTGATTCTAAAGCAGACTTTGGCCTCTTCAGACCTTTTTTGGGGAAGAATTCATAGGGACATGGAAGAGTGATCCAAGACAACTGGTTAATACTCAGTGGTCTTCAGGCTTGAGAACAGTACATCCCAATGAACAAGAAGTTGRACAAGGAGGATAGGAGACCTTTGTGGTTTAATAAGGAGTTTCTAGCAAAGCCAAGGCAATAAGAAAGTGCAGAGAAGGTGGAAGCAGGGAGCATTTGGGGCAYTATAGTGCTGATGTCAGTGCATGCACACCTGGTAGGTAAAGACCCATGGGGGGTTAAATCTGGCAAGAGATGTCAAGATCAACAAAAAGGACAAATGCTTCAGTAACAGAAGGAATAGTAGGGAGAATATGGGATATGCTACTTTTGGGGTCAGAGGCCCTGATAGTGAATGGCACAGTGAAGGCAACATACTGAATGCTGGCTTTGCCTTAGTTTTTATTAGTAAGTCTAGCTGTTAGAATCCCAGACCCTGGAGACCAAGGAGAAAGTTTGGAAAAAGGGAGATCTTCTTTTGGTGGAAAAGGGTTGGGTTAGAGATTGTGTAAGGAAACTTGACATCCACAAATTCATGGGCTCTGATGAGATGTACCCACCAATGCTGAGAGCTGGCAGATGTTTTTTTCCGCCCACGCTCAATCATCATAACAAACAGGAGAAGTGCCTTAAAAATGGAAGAAACCTAATGTCACTCTGGTCTTCAGAAAGGAGGATGCAGAGAGCTACAGACCACTCGGCCTCCTATCAATCCCTGGAAAAGTGATAAAACAGCTCATCTTGGCTGCCAAGCATGTGAAACATAAGAAGGTGATAGGACTAGTCAGCATGGATTCACCAAGGCCAATCTGATARGACTGAATAATTATCAATCACAAAATAATTTCTTGTCCATGACTGGCTGGATAGATGAGGGGAGAACAGAGGATGTTTTCTACTTCAATTCCAATGAGTTTTTTGACATTTCCCTTAACATACTTATAGACAAYCTCAGGAACTGTGAGGTAGATTAGCAGACAGTGAGGTAAGCAAAGCTCGGAGGGTTAGAGGCCTGAAAGGCCAGTATTCCCCAGGGTCAGTACTGGCTCTATTCACTAGTGACCTGYGTGAAGATACAGAGTGAACCCTAAGCAGTTGTGCTGATGATGCCAAACTGYAAGGAGTGACYGACACCCCAGAGGGCTCTGCTGCTCTGAAGATGGACCTGGACAGGCTGGGGATATGGGCATAGAGGAATCTTGTGAAGCCCAACAAAAGGAAGTGCAAAGCTCTTTGCCTTGGAAGAAATAGCCCAGTGCAGACTGGGAGCTGACCTGCTGGAAAGCAGCTCTGTGGAGAAASATATGGGAGTTACTGGTGGTTGAGAAGTTAACTCTAATCCAACAACGTGCCCTTGTGGCCAGGAAGGCCAAGGGTATCCTAGGTTGCATTAGGAAGATCATTGCCAGCAGACTGAGAGAAGTGCTGCTCCTCAGCCCCGGTGAGGCAACATCGGGAGTGCTGGGTCCAGTTCTGGGCTCCCCAGTTTAGAAGAGACGTGGAACTTCTAGAGAGGGTCCAGTGTAGAGTGACAAAGATGTCTGAGGGACTGTAACATCTATTGTGTAAGGAAAGACTAAGTGAACTGGGCCTGTTTTCCTTGGAGAAGAGAAGGTTGAGTGTGGATCTAGTTTTCCCTCTCCTTTCATCCTTAAAGCGTTAAATTGTTAAATAAGCAAACTTTGTTTTGATATGCAGCTGCTGGGCTGCCATGAAATTGCAGCCTCAGTGGAGTTAGTATTGACCTCAAAAAAGACATTGAAGTGTAAGTGAAATATACTAAGTCTGGGTAAGTATAGGTTCTTTTATAGGAAAAATGAATTATATGTCTGTATTATCAGGGCATCTTATCTGTTGTGAGGTTGTTGTGTCCCTCACCTTGCTGATTTTATTTTGTTTCCCTCCCTTTCTTACAAAGGACTACTTAAGAATTATTTTTAATAGATACAATGACTATTGAACTTATATTATGGAACATAGCTCCTTAAGCTTTGTCTTTTATGTTTATTTAGGTGCTTTCATTCATCTGAAAGATGCTGAACTGACTTTGGCTGTTGAATCTTGTTTAAAGGGCCTAGTTCAGGCATTTTGCTGTGATAATCATAGCGATGAAAGAAATCTTCAGATGCTGATGTCAAAGTATTACCCACCTGGGTTTCGACCTCAAATAATTGTAAATAAATTTCAGAATAAAGTTTATGATGTTAGACACAGGTAAGCTGCATCTTGAATTTTATCATTTAGACACAGTGGTTCAAATTATTATTTTTGGAAGCAAATACTTATTATTTTAAAGAATCTCATGTGACCTTTATATTCATAAAGGCTGTTTCTTTTCCTTCTTTTTTTCAGAGGAGTTCATCATCCAGAATTCCCATCGGTTCTCACAGCTTTGGAAATAGATGATGCAGTGGTTGCCAATTGTTTGATTGATATGAGGGGTATAGAAAGGGTCCTGCTGATTAAAGTAAGACTCCCCACTCCCTACTGGCCTTTAAAGAAAGACATTAAAGACATTGGCTTTTTTTTTTTTTAATCAGGCATATTAAGTCTTTGATTCTTCGATAGTATCCATGATTACTAAAAGAAGTAGCTAAGGATTTTGCCCTCAGAGAATCACAATTACAGACACTGTGGTGAGCCATGCTGTCTCAGTAAGCCCTCCTGGTAGCAGTATTATAATGCAGCACACAGACACGTGTTCCTACTTGAGTGCTCTCCTTAAGGCCTTTAGGTTCAGTAAACTGTGTGTGTCCTATTCCTTACACTGTTTTCTGTCACAGTTAGGGCACGTTAAAATGTCAAACGGTAGTGGATTTGAGATTTAAAAACCAACAAGTTTAGAGCTTTATCCTGCTTCAGTTATTTCAATTTGTATACTTGCTTCTTCCCTACAGCAATGCGTTTGCTAGGTCTTGACTTAGCTCCTTAGCAGGAGATTGCTACARTTCTAGGGTGGTCTCATGGAAAACTGTTCACTTTTATTGCACAGATACTTTGCAGTTACCTATTTTAAGCCTTACTGTTCTAGGTTCCTGAGTGTTCCCCCACATTTGTCTCTGTGGAACTCCATTTCCAGGATTTTCTCCATACCCCAGATTTTCACTCTTTTAGTTTCCGAAGATTCTAGTTTGCTAGTCTAAATTGCTTATGTATTGAGTACAACATGTGAGCAGCCTCCAGTTTGGTGGTTCTGTCTCTTATTTCTCATATTTCTTTAGTCTTTTGTGGATTTGGGATGTTCCTCACTTTTTTAGATTATTATTTCAAGTATTACCAAAATTTAAAACCAGCCAGTATCAGTTGCAGCTAAAAAATAGCTAGCTTGTACTTGAGATTTCAAAAGTTCAGTTTTGGATGTTGACCCACTCCTATTTTCATAAAATTATCTACCTCTTGTCAGTAGTTTTCAGTTATCAAAACAATCAAAGCCACTTTGGACACTACAGTATTAAATCAGTTTCGATGAGAGAATATAAAGAAACACTTTTGAGTGTGCAGTCTGCTAAAACCAAGAATACCAATAGTCAACTATTAAAAAGCATTTTAATGAGGTGATTAGAAACAAGTATTAAGCTAAGCTTTCATACAGTTTTAATAACATTTTTGATCACCATAAGATCCACATTAATGAACTGTTTTCTATCAACATGATAAAATTATATATCTCAATTGACTTTAGATTTTTGTTTTTTCCTATTACTACTGAAGATATTAGATCCAGCAAACATGACTGGATGAACTGTTCAAAAATAAAGATAGGAGGTCTCTAAATTTCAGTTAAAGAAACCAAGAAATTCTGCAAACAGCAGAAGTAACAGTGCTTGATTTCTTGTGGTTTATCTTTTCCTCCAAAACTGTTTGCTCTAGTTTGTGCTCTGACATTCCTAGTAGAAGAGAGAACTTGTGCTTTGTCTAGTCCAGAACCTAATCAACTGTTTAGAAMATATTGCTGCATGACACATATGACAGCTAGGTTCTCTTTGCTTTTCTCATAATAGCAATGCTAGTTTTGATCTTATTCCCTGTTGCAGTTTAATTTATTATCTCTAAGTTAGCTCTAGTTATATTTAGGTATTTATAGTATTATATATTGTGCATGTAAATTCATGCTACTATGTATAGTTTTCTAATAACTGATTTTCATAACACTCTCAATTATCTCTGAGACTTACCAGAATGACTTGAACCATATCTGAATAAAAAAAAATTGAACAAGTGTTGTGTGGAAGAAGTGAGATTTCTGAGTGGATGACATGATTGCACAAAGATTAATTTCCTCAGACACTGATACTTATGACCCCTTATTCCAGTCCTCAGTGTTTTTTAGAAGCAAATTTCCCCAAACTTTAGTTGAATGTTATTTGATTAAAATCTCTAAAAGAAAAATGACCTATTTCCTGTATGTGTATTCCATGTGACAAGTTATGGAAGACTTAAGCAGACTATAAAACATAGTTTAAATAATCCTATAACAGAATAAAATAAAACTGCAACCGAACAGTTTTTTAATTTGTTTATTTTAGAAAGTAAATGTGAGAACTTGGGATAGTTTTTAATTGGAATATTTAATGCTATATTTTGTAATAGATATGATAAGGTCATTATATTTTTCAGAGTAGCTGTATAGCTCGTAAAGTAATGCAGAGTAGCGAGCCCCCCAAAAACTGCAGAGAAGCGTTCACTGCCGAAGGAGACCAGGTATTTGATAGGCGATATTACTCATCTGACTACCTCCGACCCAAGTACCTGAGCAAAGATGTGGAAGCGGAAATAAGGTTAGTATTTCTAATGCTATATTCGTAAAAAGTGTGGCTTTTTTTTTTTTTTTTTTGATAGTAGAGTTGAATTATGTCTACTTGAATATATGTGAATGAGAAACACTCACACAGCCTGTATTCTCATTCKTTGATAGGACTTCTATTTGCCTTTCTTTTCTTTAAAGTTTCCTGATATACTCCATACTCCAGAAAGTATGTCTGTTTTACACCTACCAAGAGTGCCAGTTTGCTTCCTACCAATGGAATTAAATCTGTTTCTTTAAAAATCTGTCACTTGAACAGTGGTACTGTGATTTCCTGCACACAAAGTGTATTTATTCAAACTAAGGCACTACTTGGGCACTAATGGTAGCTGTCATTTTGGTTGACTTTAAAAATGTTATTTTAAAATGTATTGCAAAGAAACTTCTCCAAGCACTTTCCAAGCAAATCAGTGCCACTAGAAAACTTTTTATTTTGAACTCCAGCTTCTGTTAGTATTTTTCTTCCCATATTACTAGCTGATAGCATAGACTGCGTGTTAAAACCTTACTTTTGTGAACTTGAAAGCTTTAAATGTAATGTAGTTGTGCTTTGTTTATGTCAGTATGTAAAGGCTTCAGCGGAAGCTTACTTTGATAACTTGCAAAGTGTTACAGTAACTTCATTATTAGTATTAGAATGGGAGAATGATGTGTGCAGGACTGTTTTTTGCAAGTATTTAAATAGTGCAATATCTGGCCTGTTTGCTAAATTGCTAGCAAAGTTATGGACAGTTAGAATTTTATGAATGCTTTACCCACTAAGAACTGATCAGAGTCCATCAAACAACTGTCTGCTGGTCCTTTTGTAACCTCTAGTTTTGTCATGTTTCTTTTTTTTAATTTCTTTGTGTCTTTATGTGTATGTACATGTATATGATTACATATATGATTTTTTTTAAAGTCACTTGGAAAAATTAATTGAAAACAAAAAGGCACAACTGGCAACATCTCAGCAACGACTGCGTTCTATTGACAGTGAGATTAGGCAGAACGAAGGTCATCTCTCTAGTCACCGACGACACCAAAAAGAATTACAGGTAAAATGGATACATGGTTAATTTACAGAAGCTGCTTAGTACGTCCATATTTCATTGGACTTTTGAGATGCATTCTGAGCGAATGACAGTTTATGATAGCTTAGATATATCATAACGTAAAACATACATCATATGTTTTATATCTATCTAAAATATACCATATCATAATAGTTTAGAGTGAGGAGGTTTTTATGTGCAAGTTTTGTTATTTCTTTGTTTTTTCTCAGAATGCAACCCTCCTTGTGCTAAGTTTTGCAAGTTAAGTCTCCACATCATCTTGTGCCACACTGCAGTATTTGATATATATATATATATATATATATGGGGTTTTTTTCCAGCCTTTCTTTTTCCTCCATCTGTTCCTTTCTATTACTAAATACTCTTGCTAAATAATTCCCCTTTAAGTTCTGCTCAGGTGAATTTCTTCATAAACCGTTTTACAACTGCTTAGTCTTTGTATGATTTCTAATAACAGTAAATAGGAGATATATTGATGGTAGTTAACATTTCTGTTGTGCCATATAAGATAAACTAAATAAGATTATACCTGATGAACTGTAATTTAGGACTAGCAAGCTAGAATACTGTTAAACTGCTGGAGAGGAGTTGAAGGAAAAAATAAGACTGTTTAATTAAATAGAAATGCAACAATACTTTAATCATTAAGGTTTGTGTTGCTTTCAGAACCAATTTTGTTTTTACTGTAAAGGACTCCACAATTAAATGTTTTGGGGGAAGGATGGAACAAAACCTTTTATGCAGGCCATAATGCAATTAAAAAGCCAAACATGTTTACCTCAATGAAGAACTGATAACCTTTCTTTGTAGATGAACTTAAAAATATTTTTCTTTTCAGATAAAAATAAGAACAACAAGTGCAGAAATTTCAGATCTTGAGAATACAGAGGAACACCAGTCAGTGGACATCCGTACATTAGTAAGAWTGTTTTACCAAATTATTATAAGAATCTGAAATCATCTATTCTCATGCTGGTAGTATTTTTGAATAGGAAATATGGAAATGCTGTATGGGCAGTAACAACTGGGATACAAGTTATATAAATAGCAAAAAGTATTATATTTTAATCAAATGTCTGCTGTTACGGTAATAGCGGGGTGGTTCCCCCCCCACCATGTACCTCATTAACTTCCCACACCAACTCTGCCATTATCTAATCTGGGAACAGTAAGATTATAAAATTACCTAGAATTCTCTGTTTTTTTTGTTTGTTCTCTGATTTTTGATGTTGACACAACCTCACAGGCTCAGTATTTCATCTTTCTCTTTTTGAAACCAGTTATTTCAAGTTAAACTGTGTAAACAGATTCAAAAAGCTCTTCAAGGATTTCTTGTTCCAAATAATCTACCTCTTTTGGTTTAGAGTAATGCATGTTCTCTTTGTCCATTTAGTGGAATTGAAAATATTCTACTGACCTTTTTATTGGAGAATATCTTGTTGTTTTCTGCAGCTCCAAGAAGTAATTGGCCACATGCTTCTTCAACAGAAAAGCTTCTACTCTTGGTAGCTGATAATGGTCTTGTGAAGCTGTTTGATTTATATATTTACCTTTCCTTATTCCTATCTTGAATCTTTCTCAATTTTCTGCACTTTCTCACCAATACTCTGTACTATTTGTTGTTCTTCMCCATTTTTCCTTGCTACTTTGATTTCATTGTCTTTCCTAGGCTGTGAAAAAGTATCTTATYAATATAAGTTTCCACTGCTGTCTTCTCCCTGTCTCGCTTAGGAGTGGTGTTCTTGCCTATCAAACAGAGATGACCACAATATATTCAGTATAAAGAGAATATAGGAAAAGTATATGTTTTCACAGATCCAAAGCTTACCTTTTTCATTGCTTAGAAAATCACTATAATAAAACATTGTAATAGCTAAATCCAAGCAAATCCTACTGATGTCTTTCATCACATCTCCAAAATTAAATTCAATTAATTTTCAGGCAGATAATTAGGAAATTACCTTTTTRCTCTGCAATTTGATTTAGTGGTTTCCAACAGGCTCTGTCAAACTGTCCTCCTTGGACTTTATGAATAATTATATTGAATTATTTGTGTTTTAATAAGAGAATTTGCTATAATGTGTGTAATAGATTATTATTGGAAGTGATACTAAGAGTTTGTGCACAATGATATGCAGATGTTTCGTTATCAATTTAATATSTTTTGACAGGAAGATGAGGCTGAAGAAAACAGGAACAGGATGGAATCTGTAAAGCAGGAAATGGTGCAACAAAGTAAAGATATGGAAAATCGGAGAAATATTCTACAGGAAGCTGAAAAAAGATTTGAAGAAATGAAGGAAAAAATTCACCAAGTAGAAGAAATTGCCGGTCCAGTTAAGGTAGCTATGAATTTATCTAGTGGTTGTTTTTCTTTTTTCTTTTTTTTTTTTTTTTTCCCCCTTGCTTTGTGTAGTCAGAGAGATGGTGTTAGAAGAAGGCAGGAGAAAAGTCTGATCCTTCCTGATGCATTTAAGGCCTATGTATGAAAAAGGAAATAAGCCAATCTGTCCAGGGCACATCAGKAAGCAAAACTGGAAATACTTGGAATTTGATTGTAACAGCTGCTACTGTTAGGTTGAAAGTGAGTTTAGTTTCTTCTTAAGTGTTGTGAATTGGAAAAGGATTTTTTCTTTTCCATCTGATAAGGCCTTACTAAAAATATTTTTAAAGTGGCCATTTTCAAAATGGCATATGAAGTTTTATATATATATATTTATTTATTTGGGATTATATATTCTGTCTAGCGCTCTTTCTCTCTAGCTCTTTGTCTTTATCTAGGTTATGTATATGTAAATTTAAACTGTAGATTGATAAGTAGTCAGTCTGGTTAAACATAAAAGCAAATAGAGGAAGGAAACAGGTAAGGAAAATAACTGGTAAATGTATCATAATAGTACTAAAGATGTTTTCTTTCTTTATGAAATTCTWTTTAAATAGAATAGTTGTATTCAGGCTTTTAGAACTAGGCGATTGCTAGATAGTAAGGGGACTAGCCAGGATAAAAGGTGACTTTTAAATTCCTGAAATGGTGTTTTAGATTAGATGTTCTTCTGCACAGTTTTTTTAATAAGCTGTTCATGCGTATGTGGCTTAAAGGTGGGATTAGAGACTGATGAGAGCATCTATTGTTGGCAATAGTTGTGTGTTTGTTTTGTTTGTTTTATTATATAGACTATAGTAACTTTTATAGTTATTATAGGAACTCTGTTTTCTCATAGAAATAATATATAGAGACTGCAAAATAGTGTAAAAAATACATGTAGTTTTCAGAGTTTTACAAGAAATACTCTCTTTTTTTGAAGATTAAAATATAGTACTCCAACATATGATATGCAATTTTAGGAAGCAGTATAAACATGTAATGTGTTACTGTTAGGAACAGGCAAGACTTTTTGCGCCATTGCTGTTTAAAGCACTGGACTCTAGAAGGAATACTCATGCTGAACACAGACATGATGGTATTAAAACCAGCAATAAATACCTTTAGAATCTACTGCAAACACTCCATGCTTTTTTAAATATTCCAAACAGGATGAATTAAACCAAGCTGACTGCGAAGTAGAAAACAGCAAACGTCGTTTCCAGCACTATGAAGAAAAACAGAAGGAACATTTGGCTTGCATAAAAAGACGTAAAGAATTACTAGCTAACAAAGAAAAAGAATTGGAGGTATATGCTCTTGTTTGCTTCTTTCTTTGGCAGTTGAAATCAGATGATCTGAACCCTTTTGGTATTTAATTGAGTTTGGTTGTTCTGTTGAATGACATACAGACCATAGTAATACTCAGACCATTCATCAATAAATCAATAGTGACTTTGTAAATGCATCAGGACTTTTTATTGTCAGGCATATCACCTTTTAGTCTTTACAAATAACTCACTATTCAGGGTTATCTAGGTAGGACTTCTGGATTTACATGGTGTGAAGATTAGTATGACTTAACCTAAACATACAATTTTTATGATTAAATGACATAAATCTAACACTACTTTGGATTTTAGATGGTAAAGTCCTTTTTCTTCTTTTATGAAGATCTCATACCTTGATCTTTCAGAGATTTATCTAATCAAGCTTTATTAATWAACTTTGAAGTAAAGTTCAGAGACTTAGAATCACAGAATCATAGAATGCTTAAAGTTGGAAGGGACCTCAGAGGTCATCTAGTCCAGATGAGATCTCCAAAGAAGGAGACTCCACAASCTCTCTGGGCAGCCTGTTCCAGGGCTCTGTCACCCTCACWGTCAARAAGTGTTTYCTTAAGTTCCTGTGGAACTTTTGGTGCCTCAGCTTGTGGCCGTTTCCTCTGGTCCTATCACTGTCCACCACTGAAAAGAGGCCGCCCYCTCCTCCTCCTCACTGCCTCCCTTGAGGTATTTATAGACACTGATCAGGTCCCCCCTCAGCCTCCTCTTCTCCAGGCTGAACAGGCCCAGCTCCCTCAGCCTTTGCTCCTAGGGCAGATGTTCCAGGCCCCTGATCATCCTGGTAGCCCTGCGCTGGACTCTCTCCAGCAGCTCCACATCCCTCTTGTACTGGGGAGCCCAGAACTGGACACACTTGCCCAGGAGGGTGCTGTGATGGACAGTGTCAAAAGCCTTGACTTTAGAGAGACTTAAGTGCTATTGATACATGGTGAATTTTGTTCCTCATTTATCTACATTTGATAAATAAGTGTGAATAGTAGTAATCACTGAAATAAACTATATGCAGTTAGAAATAGGTAATTAAAAAAAAAAAAAAAAAAAAAAGTACCAGTAGTTTTGCTGTAAGGAATGATCTACAAAGGACAGCAAAGAAATTGTTCTAGTTTGGAGAACTTGTTTTTTGAATAGCCAAAAAAAAAAAAAAACCCATAGCTTTGAAATTATAATAATTTAGTGGATTTCACACTTCAGGAAAAAATTGCACAAGCAAAGCAAATATACGCAGAGCGCCTTGAAGTCAGCAGAACTGTGAAGAGTCTTGATGCAGAAATGAATCGCTTGCGAGAGAGGATAAACTCAGAAAAAGATCGTCATGGAAACAGAGAAGAAATTATTCAGTGAGTAATTTTTAATTTATGCATAGTTCAGGTATGATAAGTATTCAAAGAATAGTTTTCTTGGCTCATAATGATATGATTTTTAGTATTTCAACTATATGTGACACTGTAGAAACGTGCTGTTAGGCTTATTCAAACAATGTTAAGCAGGCTGGTGGGTGTTGAAGTACCTTCTAATGATTTTCAGATGGTCCCTACACTGGTGTTATCAGTTATCAACTGCTCTTCATTTTTAGAGGCATCCTAGTGATAACCAGGTAGTGTGACTGGACCCCAGGTGGATCCATCGAGCATTCTGGGATCCACTGGGCACTAGGTGCACTTCTAGTCTGAAGAAATGGATACAGAAGTTAAGCAGTTAGTTGAATCTTTGATTGCAAAGTGTTTTAAGAAGTCAATCCTTAGTCACTTTTCTCAAACATAAGCAGCTTAATTCTTAGTTCTCTTTGGTGTCAATTTCCTTTTATATAAAGGAAAAGTAGAAGTAAAATTTAATTATTTGACCCCGTTTCATTTGTAACCAGTGGTTAACCTTACTTGTCAAAACGCTTCTAGCTTCAAAATAAAACTTTTTTTTAAGTGAAGGTTTTTGGCTATCAGAACGGTTTTCAGTAGTTAAAACAATTGCTTGGTTTTTATGTATGTTGATAATAGACTTTCTGTTGACAAAACAGGCAATTTTATGATGCAAAGGAAAAATTTGAAGATGCTAACAGTAAAGTAAAGAATTTAAAGAAATTTATTAAGCTGTTGGAAGAAATAATGACACAAAGATTTAAAATATATTGGCAGTTCTTAAGGTGAGTCAATTCTACTGTACCTTCAGTTGTCAGATAACACATAGAAATTAGTGTTTTCTACAGAATATAAAAATACAGTTGTTTCCAGGAAGTCTTGTGAGCAATATCAGCAAATTAAACTGTTAGGTTTCTATACTTTGTGCTAAGTTCAATTCATACAAYATGAACATACTGAATAGAAGCATATTATTTTGCCTTTTCTAAAACAAACAAACTGATTTCTGATAATGAAAGGTGTACTAGAATCTTCAGTAGAAGCAATATAGAAAACTCATCACTAAAGTCTGACAGTTCTTAAAGTCTTTAGGAGAGCTTCATAAAATAAGATCTGTCCTACACATGTTGTAATTATAAGTAATTAAATCATTGGATTTKGGCAACTCTTTAGGTTTACTTGCAGAAGTGTCAGGTTCTTTTTGACTTCTAGTCCCGATCTCACTTTTCCCTTGCTTTGCTGTCTAACCTTATCTTGCTTCCAGATCCCCTCCTATAATGGCTGTTGGTTCAGCACAGCCTGAACTGACAGTTGCAAAAATAATGTGATCAGTTGAAGCTCCAGGCTTCCACACTAGGAAGGTCTAAACTATCCTGTTCTAATTGAAGACAGTTCTGTTCATGTTTCAATACTTGGTTTGGACAGCAAAATGTCGCCAAGATACTAATGCTGAAATAATCTGGATGTCTGTTGATGTTCGATTCTAACCACAGTATCTTCATATAATTTCTTGGTGGACCAGACATTACTTTCCTTTCCCCTATGATTAAAAATTAAGATCTTTATTCAGATTCTGCCATTTGGCAGCTTCCCCTTATGAAATTTCTCCTTTAACAGGAGTAGACCCCTTCTTCCTTCTTGTGTCTTATRTCTATGAATAAAGATGACTTTTGGTAGCCTTTTTTTAAAAGACAAGCAAGCTACCCTGTAGTATTTCATAAAGGTGAGATCATTCCCTGGCCTCATGTCAGGTTCTTCTCAGAGGCCTAAAGGTGCATTTGTTCCGAGCATTGAATTCTTAAACGTTGAGAAATGAAGATATGATTCTTGTAACAATAAACCTTTCTGCAAAGGTCTTTGGATGTAATCCAGATGTTGTATTTTACAAGTTATGAAATGATTCTTCACACGATTCTGGGATCTCACCTGCATGTTTGAGAAGTGTCTGAGCTGGTTCTCACTTGAAATACTCAAATTCTTGTTACTGGTTGGTGGTAGCCTTATTTTTCCTCTTAAATTTTCAAAAGTTAGGAATCTGCTTCAAGTTAAATATCTTTACGGAAGCTCGGGGATAGTGGACTAGACGAGTGCACGGTGCGGTGGATCGAGGGCTGGCTGGATGGCAGA
>NW_020455632.1:5137240-5170202 GCF_003342845.1 Nothoprocta perdicaria
TAGGTGTGCCTGCTTGAGCAGGAAGGTTGGACTAGATGATCTCTAGAGGTCCCTTCCAACCTTAAATATTCTGTGAATCTGTGAATCTTGGTTCCTTTTATAGCTAGCCTAGTTGTGTAGTCACCTTGAGAGAGAAGGTTAACTTGCTGTTTTAGAAAGAGGTTAATTTCCTTCTCTTTACTGGCTACTGAGGAAGTATAGGTGAGGCTCTTGGATTTGGACGCTGTATTTGCTATAAAGCCAATACTAGGTGGGAGGAATAACTCAGAATAATTACCAAGCAGCATCTGTGGTGTTAGTTGTGTTGCCTTTCGAACACTGCACCGGGTTGTGACTGATCTGTTCTTCTCCAATGCAGTCCTGCTCCTTTRCTGTCCTCCTTAGGAGAAATTGAGGACCGTGGTGTCTGCTCTGCTTTTTATGCTTCTCACTCTGGGATTTAAARGGGTGTAGATGGGTTTCCCTGATAACACTATCTATTAGAAATTCATTCTGTACACTGGAGATGCAGAAACGGTGGTGGGTAACACTTCCCTGCACAACCAGATGGTTGCCCTTCAGTGTCTGCATGGACGTGTCTGTGGGCCCAGTAGGCTGTTAAGCTCCCATTGGTGTGAGGTTGATGCTGATTGTAATGGATGGGCTAATTTGCTGTCTGTTTGTACATCTCCATTGGGTGTAATGGTTGCTTAGGCAGTTGTTTTGTCTCTGGACATATAGTTTGTATCTTTTGATCTAAAACGGAAAACTGGACCATAAATTCAAGTTCAAAACCAACTCTAATAGGTCTTAACTATAACTCCTTCTTGAAGGAACTGTGATGTGTTGTCTGTTGGACAATGATACAATGAATGGAGGGTGGGGAGAAGAAAGATGTGAGAAAGGAATATTCAAAACTTGAATTACTGGAGTCTCAACTCTATGTTGAGTTTCTAACATAACTCCTCCATAGCATAATTCATTTAGGGAAGTAATGCTGTTGGTATAGTGCTTAATTTTTAAGATTATGATGTGGAAATATAGATAAAAATCTGCTATCATTTATTTGCATGTTTTAAAGCTCACTGACCTAATATTTATTTGCATAATTTAACTGATTTAAGGCTCCTTTCTTTACGATGCAAGCTCTACTTTGACCATTTACTACGTATTCGAGCTTATTGTGGAAAAATAATTTTTGATCACAAGAATGAGACGCTTTCCATCACAGTAAGTAAATTTTATATTTCTTCAATTACCATTTTTTTAATATCTAAAAATATCAAAGGTCATAATAGTTTCCTGTCAATTCACAGTAAAGCATGACTACTAAAAGTTAAGGGCTTCAAGTTGTTCTGTTTATGTTAACACTAGTGATGTGTTACTTTTGCATTTCTTTGTGTAAAGAATTCCAAGCATAAATCTGAAACGTGCAAGATTCTTGGCCTTTATTCCATTGAAAAGTTTCATATTTGGTGTCAGGGGGTTTCATCTTAGAATTTTGCATCTCCTCAAACCGTGCTCTGGAATTTCAAGAGTTCTAAAGATAGCTAGCATCTTAATGCTAATGTTTCTCTTCATTCTTGGAGTATTTGCATTTGTGTTTTAGGAATTTATAGGAAATAAACATGAAATAGTAACATAAATATTGTTTGATAGAGTGCTAAATAAATAGGAAAAGTACCAAAACARACAGGGGAAAAAAAAAGCCACAACTCCAGCCCACTTCACGGGTCTGCTCGTTACCTGGTGTTATCTGTTTAATATAGTTAGTGTTTTATGTGCAACAGCTGATAACACATACGAGATCTAAATTTAGTCAAAGAATGTAAATTGAAGGTGAGGGGAAAGAAAGTTTACAGAATAGTCGTCTTAGTTTAATGTAATTGACGAGTCAAAAAACCCTGAATTTCATCTTGGAGTGCCACAAGATGTCGTCATCCATGGAACAGAGGACTATTTGCAACAATTAATTTATTCTTCCAAAGAAACTGTTTCTTTAAAATAGCAGCATGATTCAATTACCAGCTATTCTGATATAGTTGATAACAATTGACATTTTACAATAATATAGCAATTCTTGCTGACAGTTATTAAACACTGTTTAATAGCTATTAAAATAGAGAATTGACTAAGATGATACTGGCTGAATCATTTGTTTAGTCTGTTCTATTTCTTTTCTAGTAAGAGGTGAAATTGTACTCATTCTGGAAATAAGTTTTTAAAAGGTTGGGAGCCATTCTATCTTAGATCCATTTCAGATGCATACACTGAAATAMATAAGCTTGCTCTCAAGTGATCTATGTGTATACATATATGATGTGTTTTCCATTAAAAGCATGGTCCTGGTAATAGGTCTTAACAAGTGATTTTAAAAATTGCTCTATCTAATTCCCAGGTCCAGCCTGGAGAGGGAGACAAAGCTTCCCTAAACGATGTGAGATCCTTATCCGGAGGTGAACGCTCCTTCTCAACAGTCTGTTTCATTCTCTCCCTGTGGTCCATTACGGAATCTCCTTTCAGATGCTTAGATGAATTTGATGTCTACATGGTATAGTTTAACTTGCATTACAGTTCTCATTCTGATTTGTATAAATTAGTGAAAAAGTTATCGTTTATATGTAAAATATATTATTATGAATATAATACTTTATTATAAAATATTATTGTTTCTGATGTAAATCAGTGACAGAGTCATACAATCTACAGAACAAACTTCCAAGTCTTAAGTTTTTTCTTATTTTTCAATTGCAAAAAGATAAAAAGGGGGGTTAAGGTGGATACTCAAAGTGGTAGGTCTGGCAGCAATTGTAGCTTTCCAGCTCTTTCGGGCTAGTAGTTGATTATTTTGTGATGTTCCAAATATACCCCGCTGTGTGGGCAGAAGAGCATTATCAGCAGTTTGTAAGTACAGATTATGAAATGAAGGAATCCTTATTCATAAAAGGAAAAACATTAACATGTTCAGTGAAGTGTCCCAGTCCTGAAGTTATCAATGCAGTTTCTTTTCACTCTTGTGCTGCAAGTTCACTGGTTTTACTTGAATTCTGTGGCAGCTTAGGCTGTAAACCTGGAGACCTACCACAAGAGGACTCTATCAGCACATTGGCGACAGAGATGCATAGGTTCATGCRTAACACTGTATGGAAGCAGAGCTTTCTTTAATCTCTATTAATAATAGTTTCACATTTATAAGTTTTAATATTGTCTTATCCATTTGTCACTCTTTATTTTAAGTGAATAAAATATTTTTGATTTTATGCAACCCTTTGATGCTTTCATGTAAAATTGAGGCAGGATCTTACAGGCAAAACTTGACTGAAATACAGCTCATCCCAATATAGTGATTAAGCAAAGAAACTGCCTAAGTTTACCAAAGTTGGTAGGACAAAAAGACTGGAGTTAGTGTGTGTGACTCTTCAAACAGAAGCTTCTATATAAATGCTTATGCACAGTGCATATATACTCATAGGAATTTATCCCTAAACTTTCAGTCTCATTAATTCCTAGACTGGAGCTTGTAGCTTTTTGAATTTAACCCTAATATTYCCCAGCATAGTTTTTACAAGACTTCTCTATGGCAAAATTTTACTATATGTGGATTCATTTTTGCAATTCTAAGATATTTCTAATTTTTTTTTTCTCAGCTAATTGATTGACCAGTTAAGTCGGTGAAGTACGTGGTCAGTTTTGCTAACTGATGAATCTTCTCTCTTTAGGACATGGTTAACAGAAGAATTGCAATGGACATGATGCTCAAGGTGGCTGACTCCCAGCGTCATCGACAGTTTATTTTGCTCACCCCACAAAGTATGAGGTAATGATRTATTATACTTCCTAGTACAAGAAGTACAGGGAAGATGTACT
Organism: Nothoprocta perdicaria; assembly: GCF_003342845.1. Lineage (NCBI taxonomy): Eukaryota > Metazoa > Chordata > Aves > Tinamiformes > Tinamidae > Nothoprocta > Nothoprocta perdicaria. Next base: position 5,141,087 of record NW_020455632.1, read on the forward strand.
CCAATGAGTATAATCTGAGGGGGGCGGAAGAAAAATGTGAAGAGAAATAATTTGTGCTCTTTGTAGTGATATAATATCAAAAACGTAAAAGTTGATCTGATTCTTGATTTTAGCAGCAGTTTTGTCCCTGTATGGTAGTTCAGTGGGGCATAAATCAGATTATTATCTTCAGTGAATCAGCTTTCTGAGGTTTTTAATTGTTTAAACATGGCTCCAGAAGCTTTTAGTCTGGTAACTCCTAGAGCTGTCTTCCCTATTCCCTTCCCCAAATTGACTATTTTTTTTCATTATTTTTTTTTCCCCTTTGTTGTTGAACTTCTCAGTGGTTTGTTATTTGAGTAGACTTACTTTTTAACTCATCTAGAAGCAAGTAGCTTACTCTCTCATCCCTTGTTTGATCGARTAGTCTGCAGTTCTTAAAACTCCTATACGATTCCTTGGTAAAATCATGCTCAGCTAAGGCAACAGTCGCTGTCAAACTGTATGTGTCTGACTGTGCTTTGTAGCCAATCTTGCAGGCAATAATTCACATCACCCACGACCTTTCTTCCTTCAGCTGACTACTCAAGGAGTGTKGAAGCAGTCTTTAAAATGAAGCTTATCTTACATAACTGTCCTCTCTTGCTAAAATCTAAGAAAGTAGAGGAGTATTGTTATGTAAGTGGAAATACTTTTGGATGCACTTCTGAAACTCTGTTGAATAGAGATACAGGCATTTCCTGAATAGTAATTTTTTTAAATGTTAAAGTGTAACTTGGTTTTGTTTTTGTTACAACCTGTTACTGTTTGCCTGCTCAGGAATAATATGCAAACAATGTAGCAGGAGCAAAAGCAGGAGGGCAGTGTCCATGAAACTGCTGTTGAGAAAATCCACAGCAAAAGTCTGACCTAAGACCCTGGACGTTTAGATACATTCGTTCATACATACGTTCATATGTATGATGTGGGTGGTTATACACTGTACAAAGTATGGACTAGTTCAGGGACTATAAGGCAGATATCAACCGTATTTGCTATATTACTTTGAGTTTCACTTTAAAGTGCCCTTTCCATAACTTTGGCAGCCTGCTTGCTAGAAGCTACATGACAGAAATCAGTTGTTGTCGTTACCTCAAGCTTTGACATAAGTCATACTCTCAAATGGTTCAGTGACGCCAGAACTTCACTCCATGCTACTGTTTAAAGCTGTCAAAGAAAAAAGATGCAATTATGTCAAGACAAAGATGTAATGGAAAAAAATATGGACAATGTGTAAAGGAAAGCCTGTTTAAATGATGCACACTCTATTTTCAGTTCTCTCCCTACAAGTACACTTATTCGCATCCTCCGGCTGCAAGACCCTGAAAGAGGCCAGACAACTCTGAAATTCCCAAATAGGAGTCAAGAGGAGGAAGATCAATAAGTATATCTGTGTATGAATGTAACAGTTTTGAGGATTGTTACTGTATAAATGTGTAATGATGTATACAAGCTGATTAATTCCTGTTGCTGGATAGGAGGACCTTTTGTTAAATACCTTCAAGAAAGAAAAGGTTCTTGTATTTTTTACAACTACTGTATGTGTTTGTACAGACCAAGGATTTAAGCAGTGTGTAAATTTAATACACAGTTTTGATTATGAAAATATCCTAAATGTTCAACTGATTGATATTTTTAACTACCAATTATTAGATCTCTTAATTGTTCTGTTTTTTCCAGAAAATGAAATATATTTTGTATAACTTTGAAGTATTATTTTAATAAACTCTGAGAACTGACACTTGTATTGATGCTTTAGTGTCTCTACACACTTAAAGATTGGTCCTAAGATAAGATAATTTTATCTTCCTAACTCTTGCTTTATTTGTTCAACATATGCTAATTAATACATGCAGTAAATGCATTTTCATTTTTGCTGTGGAACCACAGCTGTTGAACATAATTTATTACTTACAGTGTATATTTTTGTTATTAGAAGAGAGAAGATTCATTTGCAGTATATTCTCTGGGTAGGGAAAAAATGTCTTCCTTTCTAAAGAGTTTATACCGAAGAATTTGAAAGGTTTTGGACATGAGCTTACAAGAAAACAGAAAATTTTGCTTTTTAAAAAAGAAATAATAATAATTGGTTTAATTGAAGTTAGTAATCTAAGTTCTTACACTTGGATGTGCAGGTATAGGCTAGATCTGTAGATATTCATCCTATTAAAACAAACTAAAGGGACAAAGCCCTTACTGAAGTAAGGATGTTCAATATAAAGGAATGAAGTAGAATAGATTTTTGAGAAATTACATGGTAAGCTTTTTACAGCATTGAAGGCTTTCTCTTTCTGATCTGAGACTAACCTGCAGAAAAAGCAGTTAAGTGACCTTTATTAAAAAATGCAATCATTTATCGGGATTGGAAGGAGAAAGAAAAAGTAGAACCTGCCCATTGTTCCATATTAACTTTTTTCTTTCCTGTTCTTCTCCCTCCAGGAACTTGAAATTGTTGGGAGCTCTTCAAAAACTATCAATTGAAAGTTATGCYATTAGACATCCATTTCTTGACATTACAGGGGCACAAGAACAAATAAGACTTTTTCAGAGAGCAGTTCTGCAATTTCTACAGTTATTTATCAGATAGCAATCCCTKAATAAAATTTCTTTACAGTTCAAATTTTAAATTGACAGCTCTTTTCGTCTTTTTTTTTTTTTTTTAAGCCACTATATGTATTAATTTTGTTTAGCTTCTACCCAGGCATCTATTAAGCTTATAGATGTTTCTAAGATACAGAAGTTAGTGAAAAGTTGAAAGAAGTTTTTTAACTGCAGTGTGTGGCAGGTGAACAAGAGTCAACAGCCACAAACTGAAGTGGGGAGGTTCAGAATGGATAAAGGTGAGGGAGGCAGAGGAGTTCACGATGAAGGCTGTAGGTACTAGAACAGGTTGCCCGGAAGTTGTAGAATCTCTGTCCTTGGAGGTTTCAGGGTCTGAATTTAGGGTTGTTCCTGCTTTGAGCAGAAAATGGAACTAGAGGTCTCTGGAAATCCCAGCCAAACTAAGTGATCGTATAATCCTGTCACTTTCTGAAGTRTATACTGGAGAAACTTGCAACTTTTTTAGGGTTGTGTGAAATATTGGGAGCAGGGGAAGAACATCCAATCTGCAAACTTGGCAAAACTTTTCTGAATTGCAAATTTTGATTCATCWTATTTTTCTTGGTCCTATTACATTATCTTCAAGCACATTTTAATTTTGGCTAAATACTTTGATGAGCATCCATTTCAGAACATCTTACAATATAAATTTATTGAATCGCCAAGTATTTGTTCCTCCTAATTTTGTTCATTATCTGAGAAAATAAAGCAAGAGTGCAGGGGAGAGAAGTGTTTATCTTCATTGCTACTTCTATAGATAGTTGTGTGGAGAAAAGAGTTTAAGGAAAAATACTGCTTTCCAATGAACCATAGCAGTTCAGCTTTCTCCTCAGCTTTCTACAGACTGCTGTAAAAAAATCTTTCATGGAATATTGGAGCAGTTAATGGTGCTTCTTCTGACCTTTCGTTCAAACCCTATGATGTATTTATTCTAATTTATCACTGTACTTAATGACAATGTGTGCCTGACTGTGATTATTATAAGCAACTGCTTTCATGGTAGGGGATTACTTCTGAATAAACAATTATTAAAACAGTTGCTTGGATACACTTCTTTTTGCAGTGATTCTGTTAGGGTCTCAAAGCTGTCTTGTTCTTGGTGCTTTAGATAGGGAGCTTGTTTATACCAGGTACCTCGACAGAAACAGTTGGCATCGTGATGTTACGCTAGGGACCACTTGAGCTGTTGGACACATGGGATGGCAACAGATGCTTAATGTTCCACTAAAATAAATAGAGCCTATCCATAAACATACATACATTGAGGTGTAGGGAAACGTAAAAAGATGCACTGCTTTTCTAATACTCGTGTATTGTGAAAGGGGCATAAAATCCCAGGATTATCCAATACCCTGACTACAACTAGGACTTTAAGCCTGAATTGAAACTATAGTCATTTCTGCACCTAAAGCATAGCTATGCAGAAATCCCTTGCTTTTTCAGAATATGTCTTTAATTTACAACTGAATATTCTCAATTAGCAAAGTGCTRTACTTAAGAATTGTACCTGTCCAGTCTAAATAAAATTTTGGTAAAAAGAAAGATTGAAACCTTTTTTTCTTTCCCTCTCCCCACAACTACTATGCTGAAGATATAAAGTAAGAATTAAGAAGGAAAGCTATGTGTTATAAACTGGTATTTTTTAAAAAAAAAAAAAATCTTGCCTAACCCCCTTTTGGAGGTGTCTGACAGAACATGTAAAACCCCTTCACTTTTAGATTGGAGAATATGGAGAATGACCTGTCTCTCTGGCTGGTGGAACTCCCTGGTTTCTTCATAAGGCAGATAAAAAATATCAGCATGCAATATTCTAGGACTTTTTGTTTTGTAATCCTGCTTGCAAAGGACTTTGTTTAAAACAATTGGGAAACCTGCTAGAGGAAGTATTTTTATCTGCGCTCTTTGCCATCTGTTGCTTCCAAAGGTTTTCCCAAGGTTTTCCCAGAACTTCTACTTGCCAGTGAATAGAGCAGAACTCGATGGATGTGCTGCAGCGTGGAGGAGGAGAAGGATGAGGAAGGTGGGTCTCTCAAATTTCTGTTCTCAGTACTCATAGTTTAGGATTAATTTCTCTTTCAATAATGTCTTTGTACAAGCTATCTCTTCATAGTAAAATGTGRTAGTTTAATATCATATAGTGGGAGAAAAGGCTTTCACTTAATGAGGGAAAAGCATTAAAAGATTGGGCTTAGGCCAAGCAAATAAATTGCATTTGACCTACAACTACCTTTAAAAGTTATGTAAGCACAGGTATAGCAGGTATACTGTTAAACCTTAGCATCAACATTGTTGAGGATAAGCAGCTGCTCTGTTGCCAAACATAAGTAGTATAACATTTGATTTTATATTTCTGACTTTATAATGAGTGAATGCAAAGAAGTTTCCTTATGCTTTCATAGAAAATACATTTTTTCCCAATAGTGAAATGTTGTAAGAGATTTTTTTCCCTTGCTTCCTTTTTCCCATTCCCTCTTCCCCTCTCCCCCTCCCACCATTGCCCTGAAGACATGAAATAAGAATTAGGGGAAAAGGTCAAATATTATAAATTTATTTTGGGACATATATATTGCAACCTCTGTGGAAGCTTTTGAAAATTCAGGCAAAGATCAATACACTTTCAATAAAACCTTTAAACTTCCAATAAAACAATATTTTGAACATTATATATATATTTATATATACTTTTCATTAAAGGGAGCATTTTAGCGGGATTTGTTTATACTGCATTCCTCTGACATAGCTCTTTCCAGATTGAAGGGATGCAAATGAGGTAAGAATTAAGGCAAACCTAAAAGGCATGCAAATGAAGTACATTTATCTCCACTGACAATACAAGCACATGTGTGGATCAGACTAAAGCACTGAGGGCCGCTTCCCCTCTGTCCAGTACTACTTTACAGCAGAATGGTGACATGGCTCATAATAAACAGTTAACATTACCGTGGGAATTCAGTGTCACTAACATTACTCAGTCTAGARGACACAGAGCTAGCATCAGTAAAACATGAACAATAAATAATATAATTCACGGCAGCACAGGACTGCTGCACAGGCTTCAGAGGAATGGGGTGGCTATGAAATGACATTGCACACGTCACATTGTGGCAGTTTGTTTTTTTATAATATATACTTTTAAAATTCTTTAGCAAATGACATTCTCATGCACACAAGTGTTTCAAACACAAGAAGCAAGTCCATTTATAGGTAGGTAGTCCAAGCAAATTCGTGTGTGTGTGTGTGTGTGTGTGTGTCTGTGTCTGTGTGTGTGTGGAAATAGCTGCAAACCGAATGGAACATTTAAACTTCTGTGCAGTCTATGATGCCTTGGACGCAAGCTCATTTCTGAATGTCACACTGCAGCAGTAATACGATGGAAGGATCGCTCTTTGCAGCCTCTTTGAATTCATCCAGTGTGATCTGGTCGTCTTTGTTCTTATCCATCTTGCTGAAAATCTTGTCTACCCGCTGCTCGGGTGTCAGGCCATCCTCGTTCATTTTCATCATTATTACGGTGCCCACCATTTTGTAGATGGCCTTGAGAGAGAAGCCAAACAGAAGATTATGAAAGTTAGCTCTCATAYTTAATCACTGTATTGATGTGATCAAATGCTGGGATTGAGTTTCAACAGTCAAGTGAGTGTCAGTTTCCCTATGGATTTTTTTCTTTTGGAATCCCATATCTGCTTACTTAAAGCAAGGAGGAATAAGGGTTTCACTTTTTTTTCCCTTCAAATACAGGCTTTTTAAAACGGTTGTGCTTTGCACATAGGAATGAATTTCTATTGTAATCTGTTCTTTAGATCAAGTGTTTACTTAGATTTAAGTCACCCCATTGAAAGATTTTACATAAATTCTGAATAATCAGCTTTAAAAGGCATCTCTTTTCAGAAGCTTTCTGTGCGCACATGTGGACAAAATCTGGTATTAACCACTGGGGCCAGTATCCAACAGATGACTGAAGCAAACTTTATTCTTTGACTGTACTGGGGCAATCTTAAATCTTAGTGCCCATCTGCACGAGCTCACTTAAAACGCAAGTGGGTTGTTTGTCACTGTAAATTTCTGCAATCATCTGAAGTTAATCTCCAATAAGGCTGCATGCAGCTTGAGCTACAAAACAGTAATTTCACGGGTGGCAAATGATTTTCAGATGGGCTGTGTAAATCCTTTGCTGTACTGTTCTTACGGTTAATCTGTTCATCAGGAAACATTTACCCCTTGATATTTAAAAGCTTATAGGGGCACGTGATCTTTGCAATTCTCAGATTACATATCTGTTGCAAGGGTGTTTGCTTGTAGTGCTTAGGCAAGAGTCACTGAGATGAGTCTCTGTGTTGCAATTGTTTAATGATAAATAAATGATGTGCAYACAGCCTCTTGTGTGTTTAAAGGCTTTACGTGTACGTGAACAAGCAGTCAACTTATTTTTTTCCTACAGAAACAGTAATACGTGTTGGTTTGTGCGTCATATTGACCTCACCTCTATAATTTCCAGCATTTCCACTCTTGTAATTTTACCATCGCCATCCAGGTCGTACATGTTGAAGGCCCAGTTTAGTTTTTGCTCAAAACTGCCTCTTGAGGTGATGGAGAGTGCACAAATGAACTCTCTGAAGTCGATGGTTCCGTCTCCGTTCTTGTCGAAGGTTCGGAAGGCGTGCTGGGCAAACTTGGAGGCATCCCCGTAGGGAAAGAACTGCAAGGCAAAACAAGACACGGTGCCGAGGGCAGCGCAAGGAAGCAAGCTGGGCACCTGCCTGAAGGGAGGCTGTGGTCCATGAAAACTGAAAACACACCTTTTAATAAATTCAACAATCGAAACGTAGAACTCTATTAAACGTTATTTCCATTAAAATGTCTCATTTTACAGCAAGCACTGTTATAGATATATTTCATGCTAAAAGTATGTTCTCTGCAAAACTAGTTGAAGAAGATGAACCTTAAAATAAAGGTAGATACAAATGAGAGATTCTACCTAACGGCAGTGGAACATAAGAACAATAAATATAGTATAGAACATGAAGTTACATTTCATGTTTTCASAGCAACTTTCAGAGGAAATTTGTTTTACTGAAAAAAGCTTTTATGTTCCAGCTGAAAATTCAATTGGGTGGTATAAATTCAATCCCATCATTAGATTATGACATTTTAAGAGACGAGCAAAGCTCCCCCCAGCTTAAGCATCATCCTGGGCTTGCTTTTGCACTCCCTTYCATGGCCTTTCATTTCTTTGAAACAAGTAATTTCTGACACACGACAAACTGGGATGATCAAACTCTGCTCAGTGCTCAAAACGCTGCTTGGGGTAGTACAGAGCCCTGAAGAAAATGCAAAGGGGCTACAGCCTAACTTGGGATCTTTCGGTCTCCTTTGCCCTCCATTTTGAGCTACTTTGAAGGGGATGTCTGAAAAGAGAAACTCATGCAGAGGAACAGTTAAATTTACAACTGTTTTTATGTGCTGCCTTCTATTCTCCATCAAACACAGCAACAGAGGTAAATTTTAAGAGATTTTTTTTTCCTTAATTGATGCAGCCAAATGGCTGTGTGGGCTTTGTGTTATATAACTATTTATTAAAAGAAAAAAAAAAACCCTCATACCATGAAAAATCAGGAACATATGTTCTCTTTTGCCAATGTACAAAATACAAGTGCATAAGATGAAAGCTAAGATTCAACCAAAGAACACAGGTTTGTGCTGTTTGTGCTTAATATTATCAGAGAAAATTGCAATTGATTGCATCATAATAAAATATTTTAAATGCTGCTAATGTGTAGTAGGTATTTTTTCCCTCTCTCCTCTAGAAATGGTAGTTGTTTTTATGTGGCCCAGATTCAAGGAAACACATTTCTAAAAAAGGGAGTTTTAATGCTGAAATTCCATTAGAGTAAAGAATATAAAAAATGTAATTCATAACTATGTATCTATATTTCCATCACAATTTAATGGAGATTTTTATGCTCATAAAATATAAATATGCACTACTGCCAGTTTGAGTGCCATCCTTTCTTTTTCCTGCGTCTTGTTAAATACTGTGTTTAATAACACACAAATACGAAGCAAACACTTAAGCAGCAGCCTAAGAAATGTGTCTCCTTTTTGCACTTYCCTGTTGCCCAGTTCTGAGCTTTAACAACAGTCTCTTTCCTGCTGTGGTAAACTCTGCAAGCAGTTCAACGAGTTCCTGAAAGATTTCATAAAGGCTATTACAGCCCATACAGAAAAGGGCAGTGCTAGGAGACTGATCAAGCACAGATGCAAAACGTGGCAAGTCAGGGATCTGCCATCTCTGCTTTTCCTTTTTGAGGAGGCCAAATGGCCTCTTGGATACTGTGCTGCCTGAAAAAAGTGCACAACAACTTGCAACAAATTCATGGCCAAAAAAAGTCATAGCCACAAACACGATTTCAGAGGCCACTAAACTCCTCCTCTAAACTGCTTCTTTGCAGTGACTTTTCAGACACAATTCTGAGTGACTCTTATGTTGCTGTTCATGCGTAATTGTAGATATATAATCATCATCRTCATCATCGTCATCATCGTCATCATCATCATCATCTTTTCCCTGGTTCAGAAAAAAATCTAGCTGCTATGAAATCTTCCTCTTCCCCTTCAGAAGTGAGCAACCATGATTAAATTTGGTCCACCTTCATCATTTCAGAGTAGTGCCCTGGTGTGGACTAACCCTCCAGAGGATTACTAATCTCCGTATTATCACTGCTCTGTAGAATCCCAAACCAGAAGGGGATCAGATACACTCCTTTCACTTCCAACTATCTTTTCAGGAAGACATAAATCATGGTCAAGAGAGATATATACCCCTTTCAAGGGTATTTCACAATTAAAGTTGCACTCTCTTTTTCTGGGTCAGCATACAACCTCTAGTTCTGCACTCTTTCTGCAATAGCTGAAGAGTCCTTTAGAATCATCCCCTTCAGAAAATGTACTTTATGTGACTGTGCACAAGTCAACCTACATTTCTTTTTTGATAATTTGAACTGATAGAGCTGTAAGTACCTCCAGGTACTGATGCGGCTCTTCTCTGTACTTTTCACTTCTTGACCTTTTAAAATTTTTGGATTCTGTAATATGGGCTCACAAGCATACGCAAAGATACATGGATTCTCCTCCCACAGAATTACAGCTACCAGCTGCAGCTACCAGACCTCACTAAGTTGCTTTTCTGGTGAAAATCTTAGTCTTTTGTAAWACCATAGAAGGAGAATCTCTTAGGTCTTACAATTCAACATTTGATTGTATTAGAACAAAAGAATTTGAATGATATTCAAACTTTGAACACTATTTGAAGGCTATCAAAATCCTGCTCACTGCTTTCTCCTCTTTATMTACATTACCCCTCCAACTATTGTATCAACTGCAGATGTCAGCACAGATGTTGTTTAATTTTGTATGTGGATATATAGATATATACTCTTCTCCACATCATTGAGGCAAAGTTCACTGTCACTTTGCAGCCTCTACAAATAAAAGTAAAACAGCTAGTTATCGAGATCACATCAAAATGTGATCTTCCTTTTTGCTACCTAGATAATAAAAACTTATTTAGATGTTATTTTTCTGTGATTCAGACTGTGAACTCRTATAAATACAGTAAGGGAACCAAAGAATGAAAATACCAGGAAACTGTTCACCTACAAAAATGACCAGGAAGTTGCAATCATGCAGAAATACCCAAGAGCTTGAGAACCAAAGGAAGTTTCAGGAGGAATCAGGGCCTGGAGGTACCAAAGACCATTTTAAAATTATTCTTGGGTAAGTAGGTATCATTACCAAGCAAGCAGTGTCTCYCTCCCGTAACAACCTTATGGCAGTAACCTCACATAATACATGGAAGAAAAATACTCTCCTCATTTTTCATCATATACAAGCCAACATTTTTTTGTTTGTTTGTTTCCTTTTGAGCTGAGAAAGGCAATATCACTTTTCAGAGGTGAACTCTGGTATTAGCAGCYTGCTCAAGTGAATGAATGGAACTGATGTCTTTTTCATTATTATTTTTTCCATTTGCCTTCCTCTGGGGAACAAATACAGTAAAAAGCCCTTCAGGGACTGAAGGTACTCTTCCCTAGAGGATGCTCTTTTCTGGTCTGTGCCTCGCAATTCCTATTATTTTTATCTCAGGACAACTATAACAAAAAAGGAAAACATTGTCAAAACTTGTTTAAAAAGCTATTTGAAAGCTTCCATTGTCTGGTTCTAAAATGATTCATAAATAAGAAATGGAGTAAAAATAAAACTAATTACAGAGCAGAAGAGGCCAGCTCTGGTAAAACATTATTTTATGATTAAAATATAGGAAGGCATGAAGGCCTGTTTTCCATAAAGGCACTGACTGTTTCCTGCTTCAAAACTAGTCTCAGCCAAGTGAAAACAGAAGATAGTGATCACTGGAAGACAGAAACACCCGTTTGGGTGTTTTCCATCATTATGGAATACGATAGTGGTTTAACCAAACTCGTCTGCTGCTCTGGCATGGGCTGAGTGGCTGCTTCAAAACCAAGCACAGAAGCTGGGCAATTCCGCACGTTCTTCAGCCTCCTCTGGAAACCATAACCCAGGTGCTCAACTTACTTACATACTAAAGCAACCAGGTCCCTTCTGTGCGATGGCACCACTGAAAGCGCATGCTTGCTGTACACATCTGCACTGGATCCTGCATTTCCTCTCTTGTCAAAGCAATCAAAGCAAACTATACCTGTCTGGGCTTTTTTATAGATACTTGCAATCCACGAGTGCAGACCAAACACGGCCCATTTACTTGTTTCTGCCTGTCTACTCTCATCTCTTTCCTAGGCTGTGCTTTTTCTCACTAGCTAGATTAAGAAGTCACTTAGCAGACAAATTACTGGTGTGTGAAGGAAGGAGGTGTCATCTCTACATGTATCTGGCAACTAGAGAAGGATTAAGGGGAAAGAATATCCTCCTTATTATGTTAAGAAAAGCTGGGGAAAAAGAAGTCTTGAAGGGTCCTGCCACCTGGAATGCTTCTTGAAGCTCTTTCTGTCTATCCTGGGCTTTTTCAAAGTTAATGGAATAAGACTATTAAGTAAATAGCTTCAACAAGATGTGCATAATTTAAAACTTAGGGAACAGATCAAACATCTGGAGTGCTTAGCTGCAGAGATGTAAGGCTTCTGCTACCTTTGAAGAGGTATTGGTCATGGACAACTTTATATCACTACTTAGATCACCTGCGGGAGAAGGTTGTTAAAAAGCCCACATAAACCTGAAGACTAAAGCAATACACACACAAAGTATCACTCCAAATTCTCCAGGAACAGCAGTCCAAAAATAAATGGTCTCTCTTTGAGACTTGGCGGAGAAGYGGAGAGGCCTCCATTCCTCAGGCCCTACAGAGAGGCCTGAAGGACGTTCTATTAATCAGGGATCATTTTAAGAAGTCTGAGATACTTCTATACTAAAAGGGGATCTCTCTTATAAGATGGAGAAAATTACATTATTATGCAGAAATCTGAACACTGCCTATATCTACCCAGGTGGCCCTTTGGTCACACTGATTAGAGGTAAAGCTGCCTGCATGGAGTTGGAGGTTATTTATGGATATTGTCCTAGGCTTGAAGAAGACAGAAAAAGCCTTCCTAAATAGAGAAAATTTACCTTCCTAAATAGAGAAAATTTGTACTTTAAGAATCAGAAAATCTGGCTTCTGGAAGAAGATGAGGGCAAGTTTTTTTTTTTTTTTTTTTTTTGTAAAAATTTCAAATTTGAACCCAGCCATTGCAGCGCTAGTCAAATCCCATTGTACCAACAATGAGAAGTCTTCTGAAGCGCAATTTGTCACCAGCTACAGTAGCAGCTCTGTGCAGATTTCTGTGGAGGGATGCAATTGCAGAGTTCAGGTTTATCATTAGCTCCATATGTCAGTGTTACCATTTAAAGCTCAATCACATGAACACTCTCCCACTCTACAGAGCCATAGCTTTAATTCTGTTTGAAATGACAATGTATGAATGCTATGGATATTTCCAGCATGAGATGAAGCTCCAGCAGTATTTTGGTCCCTGAAGGGGATGTTTGTAATGATTCCAGAGCTGGTGGCTGCGCTTCATGAGGACAAAGCCCTGGGTTCCTGCCAGCTCTTTCAGGTGTGAAYACAGAGACCGTGAAACAAGAAAGATTACTTTTTAATTCCTTCCTCTGGAGAAAAAAAAATGTAACAACAGATCTGTACTCTTCTGTTTCATGCATTAAGGCAGGATACCTGGAAGAAATTTGTGAGCTCAGATTGGTCCCATCCTTAGGGAAGGTCATGCCAGTTGTGCCTCCAGGGTGGACAGGGGTGGTGCAGCCTCTGAGTGCCAGCATCTTTCTGTGTAAAACTGAAAACTAATTTAACAAGAGCATAACCAGAGAAGCAGAAGAAGATGCTGCAGAAAAAGAAAAGTCCGCTTTCATAAATGGTACAATAAGCACCTGTATCCTTTTGGAAGAGATTTAACTACCTTGAGAAGACACTGTTCAAGGGCAGGCATCAGTACAGATTCACTTTTAAAGCAGATAAAGACTAATTTTAAAGACTTCTGGAGAATGCATGAATGAAGAATCAATGGCAAAATCTGCCATTCTTATTCATGTTGAATCTCACCTTACTCTCCAGAGTAATTTAAGTGAATGGCTGTGTCCTTCTCCATGCCCATGCCTGGAGTGGAGGGCCTTGGCACAGAGTATCCCTCYAAGGGCGAGAAGAATGACAAGGGCTGTGCAGCAGCAATGGGTGTGAGGTGGGAAAACCACAGTAGTGCCATGGCACTGGTATGGGGCATCACCCATCAGCCCATGGAGAAAGACGGAGAGACTTCTCCAAAGAGCAGTCTGAAGCAATCAAATTAGGTTTCTGCTCTGAACCACATTTCAGAGAAACTTCTCTCTTGACTGAGCGTAGAGGTAGTACAAGGATCATTAAGTTAAGCTATTATCATTGAAGAAGTCTTTCCAAGGCCTTCCTTTCCTTCTAGACCTTATCATAATTACCAAACTAAGCCTTTTCCTAGTTATCTTCTCTAAACATTTGGTTCAGCAAGTTTGCCTACAAAACAGGTTTTCCAGAATCACAGCAGAAGGAGAATACAATGCATTTCTCCTTCTTAAAGGTCTCAGCTTGTATGTCGAAACTTTGGACTTACTTCCCTTCACTGTCTCAGAGGAATCAAACTGGCAGTTCATGAAGAGGCTCTGTCTATGGCACATTATGGATGAGGGAATTAAGACTTTCTAGACAGGGAAACACTTGCATGAGCTAATAATAAAGAGGGTAGAAATAAAGCAAACCTTTTTTTTTTTTTTTTAAAGCAAATTGGTGTCTGATGAAGTCATTTAAGAGACAGAAGATTTGGGATTTTAACCTTTCTCCAGTAAACATATTTTGAAAACTGCTTTAAATCAGGTAGTTTTCATAATTCTCCTGTCCTCCCAACTGTATCATAAATGCAATGATATTAAACACAATATATCAGTACCTGTGCCTTTGCAAATACTCTTCTTACCTCAACTGGGTTTGAACTGGATCTGTGGTAGTGCTAGATTTGAAAGCATTTCGTTTCCATGTTTTCAGTTCTGTCAAAGGTTTTCCTCAGTAGCCATTCATTGGATGAGATCTTTAATGAACTGGAACATATCCAGATGCAGTTTCTCAACTATAGATTCTCAAAGGCATTTRGACAATCAAGGCAAAACCCACAAAGGGACAGGAGTGACAAGGGGTACTGAGGAATCTCCTACGTAGCCAATGCTCAGGTCTTCCAGTATCCTAAGGCAATCCATGTTTGTTCAGGACTTCCAAGGGCTTTCCTCAAACAAATCTGCTAATATTAGCTGTCCTGCTGGAAAATGTCAGTTCAGAAATCAGATTTATTTTACATTCTTCTTATTTCTACTTCTATTAAGTATTAAACAGGGTCTCATTTCCTCTCCTTGCTCTCCCATTCAACATATGAATGTTTATTACCTTCTCCAACTTATCATATATGTATCAACACACCTCACACTCCAAATATATAAATCCCTGATAGATATTTGAGAAAAGGAAGGCCATTTTCTGGATGAATACTACCCTTTTTATAGTGCTTTACATACACAAAATGTCCAGTGCTCTCCCAGCAGAAAAACGCAGGGTCTACATGTGCAATACCACAATTTGGTACCACGAGTCTGCATGGGTGCTACAGACCAGACTCCTTCCGAGGCTTACAGTCATGCTCTTCTTCACAGTCAGCCAAAAATAAGAGTCTGATTATGTTTTGCTGAGTATCATGGAAGAGATTACCCCCCAGGATTACAAGGGATCAGTACACATGAATCTGAGCTCCAGGCTGACAGGATTTGGACCTGAACCTTTCAACACTGACACAATTCATTGCTATTGCTGCACAGCACAGAGCAACAAGGTATTATCCGCAGCAAAGCAAATTGAAAGAGACATCAGAAATAAAATATTGGTTCCAGTGCAAGAAAGATTAAAAAAGAGAGAGAGAGAGAGAGAGAGAGAGAGAGAGAGAAATGGATCTCATGAGTCTCAGAAAAGGACATGAGGAGAACAAAATACTGTTGTAAAGACTCTTTGTGAGATGAGAATTTAGGAAAGGCTGAAAAAAAAATAGTTTCTAGTGACTGACCTCAGATGTGTCCTTATAAACAAAAAATTCCCCTATCCCAGAGCTAACTCCTTGGTTAACATGGCAGGCCTTTGGCTCCAGTGGATGCAGAGTCCAGCAGATCTGTTTTCTAAGCATACTTGTAGTACAAGACCTTGCTATTAGAAATACCCAGGCTAGAAGCTTGGTCCAGGAGAGCAGATTTGCAGCTGGGCAGCATTCACAACTAGATGTACCTCCAAAGCCTACAGATTTCAGAGGCAGCTGAGGGTTGGGTTGAGAAAGTCCCTGAGCCGCTGTAAGTACGATTGCAACTACCACCAAAAATGAGAGTCTAAATGACTTTTCAGATTCAGGCCCCAGTTTTCCTTGTGTAAATTGGCGATATGTCCCCACCTGAGAGTCACACTGCTCAGATAAACACAATAAAAGACTGCCACTATTTCAGCTACTGTAGCAGTGGGAGTCATATAACTAGCAAGAACTGGTGAGAATTGCCCAAGCTCATAGATGTTTACTACTTATGTCTCTATTCAGTAGCTTTAATGCTGTGAATGTGTATGCATGCACAGGCACACGGGAGGCTTTTAAACAGCTGTTAGTCCTCTCACAGAGAAAAGAAATACTTTAAAAAGCTAAAAATTCTAACTTCTCCCCTTCAGTGGGAAAATTTACAACTTGTTCAGGTGGAAGCAATATCCGAGATATGTCGGAGTCTTTCCCAGACCTCCAAAGATAGGAATTTGTTCTTACATTATTCTCGTAATTGGCTTAAATCACTCTGTTTTGAAGAAGTTTTGAGCCACTGCAGAAATACTTGGTCAAAGCATTTAAAGAATATATTTGTAAGAATTCAGGAGATGACCTTGGATTCCTGGACCTTGSACACCACTTCCTTGTAGTGTGTTAGATAAGGTTGGGCTAAGAGATCAGAGAACAGGCACACGACACCAAAGAACCTGACAAAGCAAAGCCTGTATTATATCATAAGCTATAGTCAACATGTGCTAAGGTGTTTGAAGAAGAGGGATGAGAAGAAGCAAATCACACTTCCTCTTCTCAAATAGCTACCTACCAGGGTCTACCTCTAAAAAAAACTTTCAACTTAAAGAATTAATCTCTGTATTCACATTTGTGGAGAATTAGTCATTAACAAGCAGGAAATGAATCGATTTTCAATTTCAGCTTTCCTCTGATTAGATTTGAACAAGAAACTTAATTGAGCTGCGGTAGTGCTATAGGACAATACACTAGCAGATCAGTTATTACCCAGTACTAACAAAAATCTTGAGAGAGAATCATCGTCAAAACAATTAGTATTACTAGTGCATTATGCTAGGACTAGGGGTGATTAAATGTTATTTCTCTTTGATCTTCCCTAAGCAGCAACAGCACTAGAACACTTTATTTATTTTAATTTTGGCACAGTCTTCCTCTACCCCAAGGTCAGTGATAGCACAGTTATAACAATGTCAGGATCCCGCTGGGCTATAGCTATGCCCCAGCCTAATTACAACATCCTTTTTCTTGACACCATGTTATCTCTTTAGGAATCTGGGAACATACCAGATGGAGGATACACACTGATCTGGGACAGTTCTTTTTTCTTTTTTTTTCTTTCCCCTTAAAGATCAGCTGACCTCTTTTTAATTCTGAAAAAGGCTTAATCTTTCTAGTGAGTTTTGACCCTGAAGGTTCAGTGTTGAATGTTGTGCCTGCTGTGTTATCAAAGTCCTTGGGGTAAATTTCCCAAAGGAACAGGACTATAGAAGCAACAGTAAATGTTATTTCTAGCTGAAAGGGGATTTGAAATACAAGTCACTGAGGTTTGATGTAATCATCTTACGAATATATAGATGAAACTGCAAAAAAAGATTCTTGTTTTAAAATATCTGACTGCCTCAAGAACTTTAAGCAACACACCCTCCTAAAATTCTTACAGAGCATGGAGTTATCATCATCGAGTACTGCAAAAGCAGAACTGCAATGAAAAAGGAAAAGAGCTGGGAAATCTGTGGCTGAGAGGACTGGAGAGTTGTGCATCTGAGCCTTGAGATCCCAAGGCTCGAATAACAAGAAGGCTGTTTCCAAGCATCATTCAGTGAGTGCTAATCTACAAAATCAGCGACTGATGTCCTTTGCTTGATACTAAATGCAAAACCTGTTAATTCATGAGTTACTAACAAAGAGTGTTGCTTTCTAGAGAGAATCATCAATAAGCACGGCTCACTACAGAGAGCTGGGAACTGTCGGCCTCAAATATCTTCTCCAGCTCACATCACCTTTGGCAGGAGAACAGTATGTAAAACTTTCAAGTTGGTGAAGGAGAATAAAACCTGAGGTCATGAAAGACCAAAGGATTAGGAAAGATGAAAGCGGTAGGATACTATGAGCACCAGGAAGAAACCTGGCTTGTTGAGAAAGGCATCATGCAGTCCAAGAGAAAAAAGAGAACGGGCTAACTGCCCACCAAGCTAGTGTGCCTTGCTGCTAGTTGCATCATAGGCTACAAAATGAAAATCCCAGCCTGGATCTCCAGACACACACATCTAGCGTAGGTCCCAACACATGTAAGTCCCCAAAGGACCATAGACTTAATAATGGGACTATAGCCACAGTCCTGAGATCCATGCCCAGCTGTTATGTGTGCACATAAACCACATCTTTGTTTCTCTGTACTCAACTAGTCCTAGAAGATCAACTGGGAATGGTTATTTTTCGTTTTGTACCCAAAATGTTTAATAATGCCTGAGTTACTGGAGTTAATGTTACTTGGAGCTGACTACATAAGAGAACCCACACAGGAACCCACATGGGCAAATCCTGATGCCTCTTTGCTTGGAGAACCTGAATACCTGTCCTCCATGTGCCCCTGGCACACAAATCCATACCTGATGGGAACTAATAAAATAAGGAATAAAGTTTCATAGAATCATGGAATCATAGAATGCCGAAGGTTGGAAGGGACCTCAGAGGTCATCGAGTCCAACTCCCCTGCACACACAGGGTCACCTAGAGCACGTGGCACAGGGCTGCATCCAAGCGGGTTTTAAAGATCTCCAAAGAAGGAGACTCCACAACCTCTCTGGGCAGCCTGTTCCAGTGCTTTGTCACCCTCACAGTGAAGAAATGCTTCCTTAAGTTCCTGTGGAACTTCCGATGCTTCAGTTTGAAGCCATTTCCTCTAGTCCTATCCCTGCCCACCACTGAAAAGAGGCCGCCCCCCTCCTCCTCCCTCCCTCCCTTGAGGTATTTATAAACGCTGATCAGGTCCCCCCTCAGCCTYCTCTTCTCCAGGCTGAACAGGCCCAGCTCTCTCAGCCTTTGCTCCTAGGGCAGATGTTCCAGGCCTCTGATCATCCTTGTAGCCCTGCACTGGACTCTCTCCAGGAGCTCCACACCCCTCTTGTACAGGAGAGCCCAGAACTGGACACAGTACTCCAGATGTGGCCTCACCAGGGCTGAGTAGAGGGGGATGATCACTTCCCTCGACCTGCTGGAGACGCTCTTCTTAATGCACCCCAGGATCCCGTTGGCCTTCTTGGCCACCAGGGCACACTGCTGCCTCATGGTCAACTTGTCGTCCACCATGACACCCAGGTCCCTCTCTGCGGGGCTGCTCTCAATGAAGAATAACAGGGGGAAGGCAGAAGGCAAAGGAAAGGACCCTGAGGTCCTGAGAGACAAAAAGGATGGTAGCAATATTTAGTATAACAGATAACRGCCTGGTGTCCAATGAGTTGGCAACATCTTTTTTTCCCTTTAGCCTGAGGCATATCCTATTGACTTTTACTTTCAGAACTGAGTTTGAAAGCAATTCGACAACTCACAGAGGAACTGTCCTAAAATGAAGTTTCCAATCACTTCAAAATGGAAATAGACCCACATTTCTAACTGCTGCAAGACCTATCTCAAAGCCTTTCTTTTGTAAGGCTGCTTCAAGTAGCTATGTTTTTAGGTTTCCTTTTGAACATTTTGTACAGCACTACTTAGGAGATTCATCATCTGCAGCCCTTCCAGTTCCGTTCTTATAGGAGTCAGTATCAAAAAAGGACTTTTAACGTAGTTTTAAAATTTTAACTTTTAAATGCTGTGTAAGAAGACATCCAGGCCATCTCCTAAAAACATTTTGTGAAAACGTATAAGCCAATTTTATACAAATCTTTAAATTATCGGCATTCTCTTGAAAAGGATCTTTCCAGGCATGTTTTGAGAGGGAGTGCACCAATGGGATGGATTAATCCTAATACTGTTGTTATTTGTAGTCATGATGTATAGCAATTTTGCCCACATAGCATTTGAATAATAACTAGAATAATAATTTGAATAATAACTAGAGCATGACAAAGAGAAAGAGAGAAAGAAGAGGAAAAGTCAGTGTAAGGAGCCTGGATGACTCTTCTTTCCAGCATGAATTCAATGGACTTTCCTAAGGATGGGAAAGGAGAAGGGAATGATACAGACTTGTATCTTCGCTTGGGAATTAAGAACACATATGGCTAGGCCTACAGTGAACAACAGGTTTCCAAATAGTGACAGTTTTTGGGTACATGGCCCCCTGGTCTACTAGTCTACAGATCAACTCCCCAAGGGCAGAGGTCCTTGAACAAAGGCTTTCAAAAGAATGTGTGTCAAGTTATAAAAGAGCTTTATGTTCTCATTCCCAGTGCAAAAGGTGCAAGGGGAAAATTCTCAGCGTATAGTATGTACTCTCACATCTATAGAAAGAAGAAAGAAAACTCTCTGTGGGCCAAATGAATCTCTGTGTTTGTACAGAGGTGCTATCCCCTCAGTGCAGTGCTAGCAGTGAATGAAATCACCAGCCAGTGAAGGATATTGATACTAGCGATTCTCAGTACTAGACATTTCCAAAAGGCTTCTGTTTTTTAGGCAACTGGCCAGCTAAAAAAGATAGTATCATCCTGCAAATTATACTTCTTCACAGTTTTATCTCTTCAGTTCCAGTAAGATCTAAGGGATGCAGACTTCCATCTATGAGATTAATTTAAATGAACTGGATGTACAGAGGAGGAAAATTACCCCACAGATTCTATTTCCTCAGTACAGTAACTTTTTCTATTATCACATTCCACAGGTTTTCTAGGGTTTTATCCACTCTGCCAGGTATTAAACAGGTCCACAAGAGCCCACTTTAGAGAAATCTGTAAATGTATTAGAACAAAACCAAGCATGCTGTTTGTTGATTAAAAGTACTGAAAGTGAGAGGCAGGACTGCCCTTTTCTCTTGCATCTGCCTGCTGGATGTCAGAAGAAATGAAGTGACTTTCTTATGTAACTCAAATCCCTAACCACATCATATCTTTAAAATTTTGCCATAAGAAAATGACCACTACACACACACTACACTGGGGTAGAAAGCTACAGTAAACAGCTTCTTTTGATATGGATAAATTGGTGAATGAACTCAGGCCCTTTAAGATCTTATAATTATTGATATGCTCAGTCTACAAATGATTTACCTCTAAAACGCAATAAGATCTGCCTTAAACTGCCATACAAAATGATAAAATAAATTTTTAAAAGCTGCAGAGAATAAATTAACTTTTAAGTAAAAATGATCTTTAAAAACACGAACAAAATATACCCCAAAATGTACATCAATATACATCCTTTGGAAAGTTTCTATCCATGTCTACACTTCCATCATCAGGACATCTCATTGTGTCCGCTATTTGACTTCAGTATAATGACTAACGTTTCAATAACATAATTTAGGATTCAGCTGAAAAGAAGAAACAATAAAAGGCACTTAGATAACACACTTCTCTGATGTTGATTCCTTGATGCTTCATTTATCACACAGACTTAGTGTAGTTACATGTTCTCCTTCTGATTAAACTACTCTCTGTGCACTAGGACAGATGAAGATATCCATAGCACTCTATCTGTACATAAAATTCTAGAAATGACAAATGTAATATTAATGTCTTCTGTACAGCGCTGAATGCAATTTTCCAAATGCTTCTAAATCAGATCCATATGGATTTTTCCCTTCAACTAAAAAATTATGTAAGAACTGGTAAATCCAACTAAATCCACTTGCAAAAAGCAACATACAAGACAATTCATAGACACAGCAAAGCATATTTAGAAGAATGCATCAAATCAAAGTTTATCATTAATAAACATTAGCTCAAAAATATGCTTGAAGCATAGGCTGATGCAATTTGAATTGCCCAGCAGTATAATTATGGTAACTAGCTCATATTGGGAAAAAAATTGTTGCTTTTCCACACTCAGTAACGGATATGAGTAATAGACTTTTTCCCCCAAATATTCTGGTAAACATGTTAAAAAATCAGGTGGTAGGCTTTCTTGAAGAAACAATAGCAGCTTCTCAATCTTTAACGAACATACAAAATACGGTAACAATAAGAAGAGCGGAAAAGATCAGTATTGGGGTAGGAATTGGAAGGTGGATACATGGCTTTCAATAAGGTAGCTTTTTATCTAATGACAGCAGCAGATCTCAGAGTCAATAAAGATGAATAATAATTAAAAAAAACCCTATCAACATGAATGGTGTAACAGTAACATGACCAAACTGTTACGCTTGCCAGAGGATGCTGGTTTGTGCTTGCCAAGAGGGATCCTCTCAGGATCACTGCTCTTGGCAATGCCCATTCCTCAAATGCCCTTTTACAATTTACAGCTGGGAGATATGGCCCAGTACCTGACATCTTCTAGTCATTTTACAGCTCCTCTATGAATTGATGGATATAATGCTCTGTAGGGATTTGTTACTTCTGGTAACAGTAAGCCCATGCATTTCACACATTTTATCACATTTTATCCTGGATGAAAATTAATTCTCACAAAGTATTAAATTCTCAAATAAAAAATCAAAGCCAACAAGATGACGGTAACCTGATAAAGCTTCATCTAGATCAGCTGCCATTAACACAAAAATAACAAGTAGACATCTTCTTCAGCATGTGGACTTTTCTGGATTTGTCCTCCTATTGCATTGCTTTTTTCCACATTCCTGGCTTAGAGATTATTTGTGATGGTCAAAGATCTGTCAATCTCTAAAGGCTTCAGACATAATCTATCGAGGCACTCAGCAACAACCACTGTGTTAAAGRACCTGTCTCCAGAATGCAACTGGCTTTCGCAGAAACTTCACGTGGCATCTTATTTAATACACAGCAGAGCTGGCATTTTGTCAGTTTTAGAGTTCATGCTCCCATAAAATGGGACAGGAAGTTCTTTTCAAAGCCTGCGATTTTTAYAGAGATGTGGTAGCATGTTATTAAATGAGGATGCAATCAGCCTTCCTTGTAAAGGTGTCTGACAAATTTCTTTGAGGATTACCTTAGTGACAGCAAATATCTAAGGATGACAATACTATCCAGGCAAAGACCTTCAGCAAACCAGTCAGGGAATTCAGTCTCTGAAGATGTTAACAAGTACTGCTTGCTGAGCTAGCTCTGTTCTTCCTTTCTTCCACATGCATCAGAAAGAGTCTGTCTGTCTGAAACAGCTCAGTCTGTCCCACTACAGTCTAAGCAGATCAGCAACACAGAGGAAGCTACCAGAGCTCAAGGGGTTTTCATAGAAGTCTGCCCGTTGAAGACTCCCTGAGTCCAGGCTTGGGCTCTTTTTATTTGAGGAATGATGAGAGCATACTCAAAGCAAGCACAGCAGAAGGTAGATTTTTCCAGCTATCCCAGTTGTTGATGATGAAAACCATCAAATTTCAGGCATGTTGATGATGAAAACCATCAAAGTTCAGGTAAAACCCTATTGGTAGAAGAAATGGTCTTAATCTTTTCTAGCTCTTGTCTGGGGATCTAAATATCAGTACTTCTTTCACTACACTCTCCCCTCCCCACCGTACCAAAAAGAAAAAAAAAAACTAAAATCACAATGAAATAGAAAAAATATTTCCTATTTCTCTTAGTCACTTAGATTTCTGACTGCCACTCAGCAATGGACCATCCTGATATCTAAACTGAACAGAGATACCTATGTTTGTCAGCTGTGAATATACTGAATATATGAACTCGATAGCTCTGATAGCACTGCTTGCTGGGGAAAAAAAAAAAAAAAAAGATAAAAAACATTTTTGCAAGGTAATTCTAATTCATTTAAATGGTTTGTCAGATGTTGTTTAACAGTCAACCATCAAGTCTGAGTTCACTGTTTTCTTCTCTTTTATCAGCGGAAACAGATGCTGCGTCTTGATGGGATGATATCTCTATCYCAAGACAGACATATAATAGCAGGTAGAGGTGTCTGACTCTCCCTAGTGACTCCATGGATAGCCTAGCTAATCAGTTTAACTTAGATAGGCACCTCTCAATTCAGTGCCTCCATCCCATTATGTGTTTGGATATGAAGGCTTGCATGACTATATACTGAATACATGAATAGCTCAGACGATTTTAATTCMCATGTGAAATATGAAGGGTTATTTCCTCATGTTCTCTTGATTGATGACCTACCTATAGCCTTTTGAGAATTACTAATTTGAGCCCCACTGAATTCCCAGTAAAATTCATAAATATCTGTAGTATRTAACATGCTATTCTACCCACTGACATAAAATGACAGTGAAAGTGATAGTGTGGCACTGAAAACTTGAATGTGATGCAAGTTTGAGGTCACGATATCATGTGTTTGAAACTTGTCATGAAGCTGAAATATGAGTTAGGCTGTCACATTGACACTGTGACTGTACGACTTAGCAAGCTGATGAAGTGATTGGAATACAGAATGACTGCAGAGCCAAGGGAAATAAGTTGGTTTTTCTTTTTGTTTTGTTTTGTTTTTATTTTTTTCTCCCTATCCTGATTACATAAATAGGAAAAGATTTGATGCTGTTGTCCTACGAGTGCACTCCCTCAGAGATGTCACTCTGAAGCAACAACTGACCTATGTTATATTTATACAGAGTGGCAGAACATGTTGACTTTTGAACTGAAATGTACCCTTGGCTATTCCTATCGCTATACTGCAGCTGACTGGGTTTTCACAAGAGGACAGAGTACATTTTATAGCCACAACAAACTATTTTGTGTGTTTCCCTTCACAGATATCAAAGGATCTGCTGCCTCAGGGAAAGCAACAATCTGTAGGTTTAGCCAGCTATACCAATTCATAAAATGTGTGGTTAATAACAGGTTTTCAATTTTAATAAGAGCTGCTCTTACACCTGCAGAGATAGAAGTGACCCCAAAGTGCTTTGCTAGCATTAGTCTAATCCCACAGTCTGCTCACAGTGGTGGACACTGCAGTACCTGCAAAGCCAGGTAATAAAAACAATTGAATTTGAATGATGATACATAAAAAACTCACATGCAACTCTACCAATTTTGCAACTTTCCTATCACCTTAAAATCCTTTTGGGGCCCATTTTTGGGGTGGAAAGCAGCCTAGAATAATTGTTTTAAGCAGGAAAACTSAAATTCCCAGGTAATTGGCTACCACACATGTACAACATAGTTTGCGTGGACACCAAAAGGTGCAAAGCTCATTGCTTCATTACTTACACAGCACGTAGACATGAGGAGGCGGCAGTCTAACCATGTGCACACTGTGTGGTATGCAGGCACGTAGCACTCCCCAGAAACCCAGACACAGCTGTGAGAGCCAGCGGATTTTGCATTTCAGACCCTGGAAAGAGTTGGCTTGGCTGCTCTCTTCTACAGCCATGGAGCCATGACAGCAACCAGAGCGTTCTTGTGGGAGGGCACGGCAATTTCTGGCTGCTCTGAAAAGCCTAGGAATTAGGCTTTTCCATGTAAAGCAGGTGAGATCTTGGTTTGTAAATCAAATCCTCTTCCAGATTCTCCATGGAAAGAGTGGTTTTTGTTTTTAAGCATTAGAAACAAATGCCAGGTCAAACAATGAGCTGAGAAGTGGTTTTCTTTTTTTTTTCTTTTTTTTCTTTTTTTTTTTTTTCTGGTCTGTTACGTTTCCAAACAGGTCCCAACCATTTCCTTCGTCATCCATGTTTTAAGACCACATCATTCCTTGACTTACATTGTACTTTTGAAGCCATGCTTTCAGCTTTACTTAATAAAGATTGTCCAGAGATGAAGTAGACAATGAAGCATGAAACTCCAATTAGAAACCTCCAAGCTTGAGTGCTGGTTTCACACTACCCCTGTGTCTAACATACTCTGATGTTTCTAGGCTGCCAAAAGCTAGGCAGGATCCAAATGACCTCCAGCAAATTGGCAGGGCTCAGTAGCACTGAATGTACTGGCCATTTTCATGGAGATGGACACTGGAAACACTGAGGATATCATGAAGAAGATTCCCCTCAGCTTGTACAATGATGCTGTAGGCCTGTGGTCCTCTTGTTTTGGGAGTACATACACTTAGGCTATGGCACAGACCTGCAGAAGACCCTTTCACTAATGTTTCCTTGCAGGTTAACTTCAAAAGAGAAGAACAATTTAATCTTTCCTGTCTTCCACTTGAAGATTTTGTTCTAAGTGTATTTTGACAGCAGAAAAAAAAAAAAAAAAAAGACAAAGTTTCAATAGAACTAACTGAACCACAAACTGAATTATGCATTGCCATTTGGGGAGAGAATCTCACTGCCAATAAAATCCATCTTCTTGCCAAAGCATGACAGAATTTAAAGCATTTCTCTGTTCCTTTGCAGTATTTTTTAACTAGCAAAACCTATGCAGTACCCTGAGCACAGCAATTTCTCTCTTACACATGTGTATTGTGTGTCTCATTTGCTTTCTCCAAGAGTTGGAGTGGGATCGTGTGAATTGCTGAACCACTCTGGAAAATTTGTATGCGAGTGGATTAAAAAGCAGACTGAACTCTGGCAAGGTCCTTGCTTTGGATCCTTGCCTAGAACCTTTATTCTTCAATATGCAGTTTTCCCTGAAAACATACAGCAGCTGCAGGCTTTCTTCATGGCCTTCAYATCAACAATCTTCCCTGAAAATGGAAGCACATGGCAAGGCAGCATCTCAACTGTACTGGTAGCCTTGAACATCTTAAGTTTCTAACACCTGATCTTTATTTGGTTGGCATTTCATGGGAATGACTGCAGTCACCATGCAGTTTACTGAATGCTTTGCACTTAATCAGACAAGTACCTATTGCAGTCTAAGAAAGTATCAAAAAAGTGAAAGCAAATTTTATTTTGTGATCACAAGGGATGGGACTGAAAGAACCTACATCAGCTGCTAAACAGCTGATGTATGCTCTAATCAGTGCTCTAATGACCACCACTGGATTATTAGTAGTGACCTAGATGTAAAAGGCTTTGAGCTTCTTACTCCTGGGTTATTATCAAGTTTCCAGGTCTCTTAAGGTCAATCCCAGTTAAAAATTAAAATGAGGATGGGTAAAAATTGTGCAGTGCAAGAGAGGTCCATAGAATATTGATCCTCAGACACTTCACTGAATATTCAGAAGCAGGCAGAAGTCAGCCAACATCATTAATAAGTACAAAACAGAAAACAGTATTAAATTTCAAATAAATCTGGGGTGAAGAGCTGCAGATAATGAGATACAAAGTCTTTCACATGTAGGTCAGCAGTTTTAATCCAGCTCTGATTGTAGCAAACTCTTCTCATTAATACTTGACAGCTGTCTGGTAGCTGACATGGTGTGAGGTGGTGGTCCTGGCCTTGGTCTAATTGCCAATCGTATCTGCAAAATAAAACATATCTGCAGAACCAGTAATGCTGCTAAAATGCCTAAGTAGGAAGGTCAAAGACCGGCTGGACACTGATTGGGCCTCCACTCTCTTGCAAAAAAAAAAATCATTTTCTATTAGTGTCCACTTGAGCTATCTCAAGGGTAATAAATCTTGTGAGGATCTGTGGATAAAGAACAGGGAAAAAAAAAAACAGTTCAAAGCTGTGGAAATTCTCCTGCCTTGAATGATGGGACAGATCCCCAGCTGATGCTTCCACTAAAGCATTAGGGTGACACCAGTTTACACTGACCCATGGTTTCTCTCTAATATTTTCAATAAGGGCAGTACAATGGCCAGGGCYAGTAGATCAGGAGACAGACAGATGAAAGCATGCGGCAGGGTGAGGAAGGCTGAGTGCAGATCAAAACAGGGAAAGAGAGGCAAAGAAGGAGCTCTCAGACTAATCTTATATGAGATAGTAAGCAAACAACACARAAGAAGACATTAACATTGTGCTTTCCCCACTTGGGTCTCTCCAGTTTTCACACCTTGGTCCACAGAAGAATCTACTACATACACTAAGACACCCACTACAGCCCTGGAGTGGGTCACAGAGGATCCCATGGAAAGGGGCAAGAGCCAAAGTGGCCACATTGCTCTTATCCTTGCAGACACACACAAGGTATCCCRGATCTAGGCTGCTCCAAGCAGTACCCACCAAGACCACGGTGTGGGGAGAGCAGAGGTGAGAATGAAGTTCTTATTCACACAAGCTGAATAAACAGTCTTCCAGACACAGAGGAGAAACAGAATTCCTCTCTGCTGCCTTTCCAAACCTTTTATTTAGAATAAGAGAAAGGCTTCAAGAATCCCTGAAGCCCATGTAAAACATCCATCATTCACATCAGTACGTGAAACAAGACATAATCTCTATAACCTGGAAGACAGATCACCCCATCTGCAGATCAGAGAGCAACTGGTTTTGATGTTTAAAGAAACAACTGCTAATGAAAAAAAAATTTTTTTCAATAAAAGTTTGCTTCTTTTTACATATTCAATTGGACTCTGAAAAGCAAACAGTGATATCTCTTCTCTGATAACTGTGTCTTTATTATTTTGCATAAGACTCATTTCACTTACCTGTCCTGAAACCAGGTATCTCACCCAGTACACTTATCAGAGTTCCTGGACAGAGACTGGACAGAGACTGAAGATCTCCAACAGGAGACTGACCTATCGTAAAACAGGATGCTCAGAAGAGGTTGGATGAATTGCTATTTCAGTAGGTCACTGGTGGAGGTGCCCACTATATTATTTAGACATAAACTCCAACATGTCAAATGTTAAATGAGTTGAATCGCATCTTTTATAACCAGAGTGACCTCACAGACTTTCTGCATGGATATACTGGATTAAGCCTTGAACAACACACTCCTGATGCTATTATATAAAGCACAGGATTTTTACATGCACTAGGTAATTTATTTGAAGATATTCGTTTGCAAAAATGACAAACCAAACGTGTACCTGAATAGGATAGCTTAAAGATGATGACTTTAAATCCTTCTTTCTCAAATCTACCAGTGTTAGTTTATCTGTTCAATAACCATAAAATGAAAACATAAGAAATATGCCAAAAAAGACACATTTTTTTAATGTTCTCCTTTTAAAGCTGCTTCACTTGATTTTGAAAGTGTGTCTCACAGAAGAAGCTTATTTCCAAGTATTTTGCATTCAGTAATTTTTATAAAAAGTGGTTTTCTTTCTCATTTCATTTTAGAATTGTCCAAGTTCTGCACTGATCATTCAAACAGCCGCTCCAGCTAGTAAACAGAGACAGACTTATCAACAGAATCAGATGTGTTGTTCTATGAATATCTTCCTTAAATAAACAAACAGAACAATCACAGATTAGAGTTTCCCCAATTTCCCGACTAATTCTGCTTAATTGCAGTATAGCAGCTATCCATCAAGTTAAAAG
Organism: Nothoprocta perdicaria; assembly: GCF_003342845.1. NCBI lineage: Eukaryota > Metazoa > Chordata > Aves > Tinamiformes > Tinamidae > Nothoprocta > Nothoprocta perdicaria. Next base: position 5,169,957 of record NW_020455632.1, read on the forward strand.
GAAACCACTAGATGGTGGTGGTGTATACCACGCATGATGCTAGGCACATTTTGTTCATCTCCCTCGGGGACAGGAGGTACATTTTGGTCCACTGTACAGACCTCCTCTGCAGTGTAAGTCAAACCACATTCTTGATTTCTTGATTTCTTGATTTTCACAGCAGGAAACAGTCAAGTTTTGCTATAGACTGTTGTGTCACCAAAAGCAAAAAAAAAAAAAAAAAAAAAAAAAAACTATTCCCACACA
>NW_020455633.1:0-32355 GCF_003342845.1 Nothoprocta perdicaria
GGGTGAGTGGGTGGTGAGATGGGGCTCCTCCGTGGGGGTGGTGACCATGAGTGGGCGGGTTGTGAAATAGGGCTCTTCCATGGGGGTGGTGGCCATGATTGGATGAGTTGTGACGTGGGGCTTCTCCATGGGGACACACACCATGGGCAAGTGGGTGGTGAGATGGGGCTCCTCTATGGGGTGGTCGTCATGGTTGAGTACATCATGAGGTGGGGCTCCTCCATGGGGACACACACCATGGGTTGGGGGGGGTGGTGAGATGGGGCTCCTCCATGGGGGTGGTGACCATGGGTGAGTGGGTTGTGACATGGGGCTCCTCCATGGGGGTGGTCATCATGGTTGGGTACGTCATGAGGTGGGACTCCTCCATGGGGACACACACCACGGGTAGGGGGGTGGTGAGATGGGGCTCCTCCATGTGGGTGATCATCATGGTTGGGTGGGTTGTTACATGGGGCTCCTCCATGGGGACACCCACCATGGGTGAGTGGGTGGTGAGATGGGGCTCCTCCAAGAATATGGTCATCATGGTTGGGTACGTCATGAGGTGGGGCTCCTCCATGGGGACACACACCATGGGTGGGGGGGTGGTGAGATGGGGCTCATCCGTGGGGGCGGTGACCATGAGTGGGTGGGTTGTGAGATGGGGCTCCTCCATGGGGGTGGTCATCATGGTTGGCTATGTCATGAGGTGGGGCTCCTCCATGGGGAGACCCACCATGGTTGGATAGATCAAGAGATGGGGCTCTTCTGTGGGGATGGTCACCATGGTTGGGTGCGTCATGAGGTGGGGTTCATCCATGGGGACACTTGCCATTTTTGGACGGGTCATGATATGGGGCTTCTCCATGGAATACCCACCGTGGTTGGATAAATCAAGAGATAGGGCTCTTGCATGGGGATCGTTACCGTGGTTGGGTGGGTTGTGAGATAGGGCTTCTCACTGGGGACACCCACCATGGTTGGGTGGGTCATTAGTTGCAGCTTCTGCATGGGGATGGTCACCGTGGTTGGATGGGTCATAAGATGGAGCTCTTCCGTGGGCACACGCACCACGGTTGGGTGCACCATGAGATGGAACTCCTGCAAGCCTGACGCACCCTGACACTCTCCTCTCTCCATTGCAGGGGCTATGGCAGCGTGCGGCGCCGGCCCACGGGGCTCAGCAAGGAGGTGCGGGTCTCCCTGGTGTCCCCATTCCTCACCCCACTGCTGGCGGTGCCGACAGTCCCCCGTGACCCCTGTGACGTGTTTTGGTGTCTGCAGGACCTGGCCGAGGTGTGCAGGCGGCAGAGCACCGAGCGGGACCCGGCCGACGTGGACCGCCCGGTGGGGCTGGGCAGCTCCAGGTAGGAGAGGCCATGCTGCTGTCCCCACCGCCGGGGCACCCCAAGGCTGCGGTGCTGGTGCTTGGGACTGGGAGGCACCACAGTTGCATGGATCACAAGCCAGTTCCTGTGTGGGGACACCCACCGTGTTCGGGTGGGTGATGAGATGGAGCTTCTCCATGGGGAGGACCACCATGGTTGGGTGCCTCACGAGATGGAGCTCCTCCGTGGGGACACCCCAGCAGGCATCACCCCCGCTGTGGTTTGGGGACATCCCGACTTCACCCTTCCCTGTCTCCCGCAGCGGCTCCGCCGGGCGGATGATCCTCTCCAAGGAGGACAAGGAGGCGGCCAAGATGGGACTCTCCATCTTCACGGTAGGTCTGGGTACCTCGGGGGAGTTACCCCGCAGGATGTGCTGGCGCTTCCCGCCCAGAGCCGGGTTTTCCTGGAATTTTGGGGCGACTCTTCCCCGTTCCATGTTCCTTTCCTCCCACCCTGCAGCACCAGAAGGCTCCGGGCAGCCCCGAGGCGGCCGGCACCGTGAGGAAGCAGCACAAGGAGGACAAGGCCGAGGAGCAAAGGTGGGGTGGGGACCTCGGGCCGACGCTCCAGGTGGAAAAATGGGAAAGGAAACAACAAACGGAGGGTTGTTTGGTGGTGGGGACATTTCCACCATCAGCGGCTGGGTCTGAGCATGCTGAGGAGGGAGGACATGTCAGCGACCCGTGTCCTCTTCCAGCAGCTCAGAGAGCGCCAAGAAACCCAAAAAGGAGAAGAAAAACAAGAAGAAGAAGAAGAAAAAGAAGCACAAGAAGGAGAAGAAGAAGGAGAAGCGGCGCGGGAGAGATGCCTCGTCCTCCTCCTCATCCTCCTCCTCCTCTTCCCCCTCTCCAGAGCGGGACACAAGGTAGCCAGGACGAAGGAGAGGGATGAGACGGGACGTCCTGGTTCCCCCCTGCTCATTCCCGCTCCATCCCGCAGGCGCCGGCGGAGGAAACCGGCCGACAGGGACGACTCCCCGGGCAGCCGGGACGGCCGCCCGCGACACCGCGGCCACAAGCGGAGCCGCAGCCGCTCCCGCAGGTCCTGAACACTCCGGATTCTCTAGAGGTGGCACCGGAGTCGACAGTCGCGGCCGCCGGCGGGAGCGTCCGGATGTCGGCAGCAACATGGGGAATCCCTGCGTGGCGGGGCGGGATCGTGGCTGCTTCCGCCTGGGATTCATCCCTGCCTGTGGGCTCGGGCGGCCGGCAGTGTCGCCGCCCCCGGCTCCGCTTTAGCTCAAGAGGACTTGGATGCAAATATAACTTTTTTATTTTTACTATCTCGGCTTTCAAGGCGCTCGTTATTTCTGCTGGGCGGGCGGGTGGTTTCTTTCCGCTATTAATTGCAGGACACACCCAGGTCCTGGCCGTCTCCGTGCTGAACAATCCCTGTTTCCGTGCACACACACGCTCCATGGGGCAGTGGGACATGTCCTTGCCCAGCCACGTTCCCAGGGGGTGCTGCGGGATGCAGCCACCACGGCTGGTTTCTCCAGGGCTTCTCTACCCATCCGCATCCAGTCACCTCCCAGGCACCTTCCCAGCAGGATGGGCCCTGCCTGTCCCTGCTCTGTGACAATCATCACTGGCAGACCCCATGTCACCCCTGCAGCCTCTGCGAGTCACAGCAGGGCCCTGCTTACTCTAGGAACCAGAGGAGGGAGATGGTTGACACCTCACGTCACCTTAGCAGGGTTTGAGGTGCAACAAGCAGCCTTGAGAGAAGAACCTGCCTTGCAGGCGTTTTGCAGCCCCGTGTCACCCCCTCTGCCTTGCGCTGTTACCTCCAGCTCCTGGGACAAGCTGGGGACCTCAACTGCACAAGAACAAGAGCTGGGTGACCACCCTGCTGCCTTAGATACTGAGGCGGGACCCAAGGGGGTGAGTGGTGGAAAAACGTAGCCAGGTGGAGCTGAGGCACCCAACGAGGCAAGCTCTGGCCCTCACTCAGCTCAAGCTGAAGGCCAGGTCAGCCCAGGAGTGGAGATCCCCCTTCCTGCCTCCTCACTGTCACAGCTGAGGTCCTGTTTGGTGACATCCCCATTAAAGCCCTACACGGAGGTGCTGCTCCCTGACCCGCCCAACACCTTTCGTTTTACACATTTCCACCCCACAAAGCAGAGGCCAACTGGCTGAAACTCAAGGAACCGGCACCAGCAGCCAGTAAGGACAGGCTGCAGCTGAGCAAAGCCGAGACCAGCGGCCAAAAGCCCAGTTTTGTCCCCAAGCCAGAGCTGGACTGCTGAAGGGAAAGGAAAATACCAGAGGTATTTAAGGCAGCCAGAACTGGCCTTTTCCTCCCCAAAACAGTTCGGTCACAGAGTCTATTAATAAATGGGAAAAGCAGGACCATTGGCTGTGGAAAGAGTGATGATGGGACAACAGAAGCAGCTCGATAGATGCCTTGGAGGCAGTGAAGAACCTTAGCAGAAGCTGAATCCCACCTGCTGGTCCCACCCTCTCCAGCTGCTATGATCAAAACCTGGAAAAGAGCAAAGGGGCTGAAGTTTTCAGGCGAGGTCCGAGCAAAGCACCAGTCAGATTTACACCACGGTGGTCTGAGACGTATAGAAGTAGCCGAGCGCACACACACACGACACAAAGATGATAACAAAACAACATGATACCAGTGCAAGTTTCATGAAACTTTTTATTCAACAAGTATTTCATTATGATTCTGCCAAGATGATCAAATGAACAGCAAGGCATAAAAAACATGAAATAGTTAAGAGATTTTATTCTAATAGCTTTAATTACAGTGCTTGTTTGTCGAAATGAAAACTGAAAACAAGTATACAAAACAGTTGATTACTAATTGTGTATTGAAAGCAATAAAGGTTTCCACAACACTAAACAAACCAGTTCTGATAGTTCCTCAAGTTAAAGTTTTAACAGCTCCAGCTTCTTCAGTGTTTATCAAAATACAAAAGAAAAAGTAAAGAGGTCTTTTTTCTGATGGCAAATCTGAACCTTGCAGTATGAGGGATGCCAAGGGTTTTCACACATATACAGATATGGGATTGTTTCAAAATGGGATTGAGTACTTCTAGAGTGGAATGACTCTCCAAACTCTCATGCTTTTTTTTTTTTTTTTTTTCCTAGACACTATACATAGATGTTTGGTGTTATTTTTTTCATGGCAATTTTTAGTTAAGTACAGTACTTTCTGACTATAGAGCTTAGGACTAGTACAGGCTGTGCTTTCTGTGGAAAGGTTCGCCTTCTGGAGTGGCTTACACACGAGAAAAGTACAAAACACTTTAGACAAATGCAACAGGCTAAAAATGTGACTTCCAGAAATAATTCAAGTTCAATGGAACCGCACCTGAACCAAAAGTCAGAAGGTTAGGATGAGTCTGAAAGCTCATCTAAACTGACTCCGACTAAAGTCTCTTAACAAGTATGAACAAATGAGCACATACTATGAGCTACACAAAGAACCAGAGATCGACCAGCTGTAACCTGTCCTTTAACGGATGAAGCTAATTTGGTGGCAATCATCGCTTCACCATTTCAAAAGAATTAAAAGTCACCATATTAGGGATAGAAGAGCAGAAGCTATGTCAAACATACTTGTGTGTTCAAGTGTTTTTACTTTTCCTTGACTATTTAAAAAAATACAGAATTCGGGTTAAAAACCAACCACCAAAATGGATCTCACAGATCTCACAACCCAACAGAGATAGTATTTAGCTCTACTGCACAATGACCACTGGCAACCCTTATGTTAATCCACTTAAATCCCTTCCAGGTACTAAACAGTGAGTTGATTCTTTACAATAAAAAAGCTGAGTAATATTGCATAGGAGTACCAGAAACTGCCTCATTGGAAAGAAAAACTATTTACATTAAATAAGAAACCTAACTGTTTTCAGGCTTGTATTTGCCACATTTACAGCATGGTGCAATATATACTGTGACAAAAAGAAATGAAAACAGCTTCCGGCACTCAATACCACAAAGTAGCACAGTTTGCCACATTAGAGTAAAGCGAAGGGCGAATAGGAGGAAATAAGAGGGAAGGGTGGAAAAAGAGGGAAGAGGAAGGTTTATGGTTTCATTTCTGGTTTCGGAGCTGATTGGACAACCAGTCCAGTCCTTCATAGAGACCGTCTCCGCTAGTGGCACAGGTGGCCTGGATGTACCAGTTCCTGTGACGAAGAGAATGCAGTCCGAGTTTGTCTGTGATTTCCGCTGCATTCATCGCGTTCGGCAGGTCCTGGGGAAACAAGCAGAGTCACTCACTCTCCCACCAGCTGGGAAGAAACCCAGACCTTCCTGAAAGGTCTTCGTTTCCTTCCTCTCATCAGCAGCTTCAAATCCACTCACAGAAAAAAAAAGTTAAGAGCTTTCAGGGCTTCTCTTTCAGAGGAACTTATGGACTGCTTTTGAATCCAAGCTTTTTGTTTCAGAAAAACTCAGCAGATTACTTCTCTATTCAACCTATTTCCAAAGGTTAAAAGCACGGTCACCCATTGCTGGTTGTATTAGCAGGGCTATTTCTCTTAAAAAATCAAAAATTAGGTGGCTAACATTTGGAATAATTCATCATGCCACTCAGTGTTGACCCAGAGCTGCTTACCGTCCAAGGGCTGTTTTCATTCCCTGTCCATCCAGGAAACACTTTCTACCCCTGCAGTTTTATGATTTCAGTTTTAGCTAAACTTCCCTTGTGAAGTCACACTGAGCTGCTGTTTAGAGTTCCCTTTTCCTGCTACTAGGAGAGACTGACGGCTTCTTTACATTCCAGAGCCTGCACAACTGATGAAGCAGGATGTTATTAACTCCTGCATCACTGAAGTTTACTTAGTTATAGTTAAGAACTGTAACATCTGGGTTTAACCTACTTTTTTTTTTTGTTAAAAAAACCCCACAAACTAGTTTCAGTTAAGCTCTGTGGCCGAGAAAAGTAGTGCTCACAATTCAGTGTGAATATAAGAAAAATCAATTCCCTTTTTCCACAAGCACGACTTGTGCTCTCAAGTACCCGCACTGCAGGATAGGGGAAGTCCCAGTTTTGGGTGTTCTGGGCTTCTTCTCTGTTTGGAGAAAGCTTGGGTGGGTACAACACTCCAACCCAGCCAGTCTAATGTCAAATCGGTAGAATTCTTCACTAAAACCGAGAATATGGGAAACTTCATTACTCAGCACTGCTCTGAAGAGGTACTTTTCAAGTGGGAACAGGACAATTTAAGTTCTGCTGAAGACGACAAGCCCAGAGATGAGTGGACATCTGCTAGCTGAGAACACAGCTATAACGTTGGCAACACTCATGTCAAATGCAGCAGTTATCAGCTCCTAAATACACAGTGTGTTTCAAGAGCTCTTACACAGACACGGCTCGCTCGGGCATACCTGTTTGTTCGCAAACACTAATAAAACAGCATCTCTAAGCTCATCTTCTGCCAACATTCTCATAAGCTCTTCTCTGGCCTCGTTCACTCGTTCTCTGTCATTACTGTCAACCACAAAAATCAAACCTGGAAAGAAGCAAACAATCAGAACCAGTGAACACCAGGAGCTGTTTACAAGCAATTCCATAGTTCCAGAAGTCAGAACTAAACTTTGAAAATAATGCAAAACAGCATGTAGGAAAAAAAGACGCAATTTTCACCCTGCTGTAATTTTCATGTCTGAGAGAATCTGCTCTTGCTGAGAGGAAGCGAGTCGTTCGCTTGCATGTGCAATTTTCAGAGCTTGTATGTTTAATCCACATAACCACTCCGTATTTTGAAGGAGCAGCTACTCTATGACGGGTCTCTAATGCATTTGTATTTTGCATTTTAAAGGCATACCGGTGGAAGAAGTGACATGTCCTCGGTTCACAAGCCTGTTAAGTTTGTACGAAATGACTAGTACTAAAGACTCTGCTTTGAAGTAAAGACTGGGGAGCTGCAAGGCTTTCAGAGGAAAAGCAGAATTCTGAACTCTGATTCAGAAGGACAGGAAGGACTGGTTCCAAGAGGACTGTTTTCTACACTTCTTTCCACTCCTCTTTGAACCTTAGTGTAACAGCCAGCCCAGCACATGTGCACGCACCCTGCTAAAACGAGCACGTTTTCCCAAAAAAGTGTCAAGATAATCTGTGTAGGGGTATTAAAAATATCTTATTTTATTCCAGTAACTTGTGATTTAAGTGTGAAGACTCACCTTGTGTATTCTGGAAGTAATGGCGCCAAAGTGGTCTAATCTTATCCTGACCACCTACATCCCACACTGTGAAGCTAATGTTCTTGTATTCTACTGTTTCCACATTGAAACCTAGAAGAAAATGTGGCAAAACCTCAGTTAAGCACAGCTGGCCCTCCACCTATGGTATTTTCCAAGTCATGCTCGCAGTCTCATTACTGAAAATATTACTTAAAATTTAAACATCTGAAAGAAGTTGAAACCCGGTTCTCAGACAAGCCACCCTCCGTTTTTCAATCCGAAGTACTCAACACCTCACAAAATCTTATATTAGGCTGACTGCCCTTCCACAGCACATAAAGGGTTGTTTCACAGTCAAGTGAAGAGAGGGAATGCAGGAGGGGGGGGGAAAAAGGCAGTCATTTAATCTCTTCCCATGCCTTTAAATCTGGCTGTGCTGTCTTCGTAACACAGCTTTAGTGAAGGCTGGTACTGCCTGGCACACCGCGGTACAGCACTAAGTCCCTTAAATCAACAGCGCAGCAGTTAAGGTATTGCTGCAAATGACAGCACTCAAGTAATTTGTCTAAACGGGGGAAGAAAAAAAAGTCTTACCTATAGTAGGAATAGTAGTTACTATTTCACCAAGTTTAAGTTTGTACAAAATAGTAGTCTTTCCAGCAGCATCCAGACCAACCATTAGAATGCGCATTTCTTTTTTGCCAAAAAGGCCTTTGAAGAGGTTAGCAAAAATATTTCCCATGGTTGAGATATGGTGTCACTGGCCAATAAGTCTAGAGAGAAGGAAAAAAAAAGAAAAAAAAAAGATCACAGTTATCACACAGTTAAAAACAATTGTGTTCTGGCCACCAATAAACCAGATGAATTTAAATTCTTTAGGCTCCCAGACACACAGTTCTTCCCATGCTGAAGCAATAGAAGCACCAAATAAGCCAGAACTTACCCAAATTAAAAAGACACAGGGTCCTGACTGCTTTAAAATTTTTAAATAGTCTTTCAGAGATTTTTAGAACTGAATCCTATTCTCAGACTTTTACATATATAATGGTTGCAACTGACTGCTGCAGGTTACATGTCCCCCACTGCTACAATGTAATTTATCTACAGTCTAAGCTGTTACCATAAATTATCTTTTTTTCCTCTAATTGGCCTATAGTTAAAAAAACTTTAAAATTGAGTTTTAAAAAGTTTAAACTCCTTGTTGTTTAGTGCACTGATAGCTTCTTATTCCTCGCTACTGCTCAAAGAAAGAGGAGGAAATTCAACATACAGCTGGAATCCTCTCCTACTTGGAGCAGTTTCCTTCCTCCCCAAGCCCGAGGAAGCCGCCTGCCAGCACAGTGCAAACACGAAGCAGAATTAGCTTCATTAACATTGCAGACCTTCTCTAGAAAGCAAGTCAATGTTTACTGAAGCTCAGCCATCAAAAATTAATAATTATATTAAAAGAGTCAGGCTCAGAAATGAATGCTTCTTTGCTCACTGTAAGCTATTCAGTCGGGATGCTCATAAATGATTAAAAATATCTGCAGCTTCCTGTTTTGGGAACTGAGGAAGTCGCCTCTTGACTTCTGCAGTTACAGAACACTCACTATGCCCTTGGAATGGGATCCACTGTTACCTATTTCCAGAGCTTTTAAAAAATATTTTAAGCTTACTATTATAACACAAGAACCACGCTACTATTATAACAGCATTACAAGAAACATTATCCTGCTAATATAAGACATGAAAATTTAAATACAAAGTAACTTTATAGCTTTACACAAAGCAGAGAGGGGGATGTTATACAGCACTAGTGACAATTCACACCTTTCCTACTATTTTATCTAGAAAACCTGAGACAAGTTTGAAAAGAGCCCGAGTCCAAACGAACAAAAAAAAAAAATCAAGTCTAAGATAGCAGGAACATAAAATCAGGATACATAACATCCAGGTGCTGGGTTTCCTGTAGGTGCCGGCTTTCCATTAAGTCATATAACTTGAAGTGTATTATTAAATTTGAACTGTATTTTGAAGATATCCAGCACTTCACACGGAAGCTGCAAGCCTGAGGCTGAACTCCAGACAGAAATTTGTTTCATAGAACATCAACTTAGGACAACTAAAACAAGTTTTGAACTGCACATTTAATCACTCCACCACAGACCAAAAATCTTGCTCTGCTTAGCCCAGTGCTAAGAACGCATGAAATTTTGCTTCCTCATTCAATGTAAATCTAAGCAGTTCTGCTGTTCCCAGGAAGTTCCGCTCGGAACAATTTTTAACCCCAGAGCTCAGCGCCGCTACAGTCACATGTCTCTGTGGAGGCAACGTCCGGGGAGCGTTCACGGAACGCTCCAAAGTTCCTGGATGACATCAAACCCTGCAACGTGCTCGAGAAACCAAAGTCCAGGACGCATCTGCCTTACGTGACTGAAACACAATAGGAGAGAAGCTTTCAACGGAGCTGGCTCCTCTATGAGCCAGACATGGCAATCAATGGATTAAAAGAAAACACAAAGTTTGAAAGTTCTACTATGCCACAATTTCATTTATATTTCTGAAGTATCACCATGAATATTCAACTGCCAGCTGAATATATGAAAACTGTATAAACAGAAAAGTCAACTGAAAAGCAAAGATTGCATATTTCCTGGAGTCCCTATTTATCCAAATCACCCCTTCAGACAGCAGGAAATCTCACTCCTCAGCAGTAAACAGCAACTCTGACTGGGCTGCAGGGAGGAGGTTTAAACCTTTCTTCTGCCTGGCTCCTCCCACTGCCTCCACTCTCTACTGCGTCTGAAAAGTAGTATTTGGGTTTGAACTGTTCTCTGTTACCACAGCTGCTATAACCCTCCAAAATAAGTTCTAGAACTTCTGCAGAAAGATAAATTAATTACTAAGACCCTGCATTTATTTTTAAGTTTCTGCAGCAGTACAAAGCCTGCAGCAGTAAAACCATATTTAAAAGACTAACAGGTTATTAAATGCTCAAGAGCTGTAATCAAGTAAAACTTAATCTTTGCTTTTATATCCATGACAGAATGCGACAAACCACATTCTGGCCTTCACAAGTTGCTTACACTTGCCTATAGTCTTGGTCAATCCTATTAAGTCCCTTACTCTCTTGGCAACTGACTGCTCCTAGGTCAAGAATGTCCCAAGCATATGAATTTCATGGCTACTTTCATAGAACTCATCCTCCTTAGTTTTGATTTTCTGTGAAGAATGAGAAGTTGAGACAGGCTTAGGAACTGTCTCTCTTTCCTTCTTATTCCCTGAACATTTTCACTTTCTGAACCACTTCTTCAGCTACTTTGGTACTCAAAGGTACACAATAACCCAGAAAGCCTTTTTTTTTCTTCTTCTTTTTTTTTTTTTCTAATAGAGAATGAAGATGTCTCACAGTTTTTATATTCTATATTAAGTATATTTAGATCTTCACTATGAAGTAGCAGTATAATTAAAGTATCTAAAAAAAGAAAAATACTGTTACGTGAAACCCATCTGCAGAACTCCCACAAGCTGCTGTGGTTCCCAGCAGAACATTTCTCAGACGCTGCTGGGGCAAAAGAGGTTTCCAGCTTCAGCACAAGCAGCAATATCCTCAAAACGGCAACCAAGAGTCAAGTTCACCCATTGCCACAGGAAAGGAAAACTAGTCTATCAGTCTAACAACCCTTTGCACGCTCATTTGTGGTTGTGATGAGATGTGGGTTATATAATCACATACTTATGCCTACATGTTTTTCTATACTGCACTCCTCTCACTACACTATTCCTGCCAGTAATCTGATGACTTTGAAGCACCTTGAGGTCATTCTGCAGCAGTAATAGCGATTTCCCTGAGGATTTCTATCAGAACAGTTACAAATCATCTCTAATGGGCAGGTTGCTGCTTTTTCAGTCCAGTCACACTGTCCAATAAAGCAGAGCCCATCACACTGGAAACTGCTGGCCTCAGTTGAGAACTGCTTCCCGTGACTTCATTACCACCCGTTAATACAACTCAGCTGAGGGATCATGCGATTACTTGGAGTGTGCTTCAGTGTGGAGACTGCTTAGTTTAATTCTCATTTCAGTCAATTAGCTGCAGTCCAAGAACACGCTGAAAAGACACCTAGGTTCACCAAGCAACTTCAAAACGCGCAGTCCTGCCCGTTTCAGGAGTTGCTAGTATGCTACCTATGTTCTACTGCAACATGACTTTGTTTTCCTTAGCTCTCTATTTTCCTTAGCTCAAGTTAAATGTCTTTACAGGAAACTGATAGTTTTAGAGGCTTAACAAGTTCCACAAAAAGTCTGAAAACGTGCAAGGAAATGTGTTTATGGGTTCCTTAAATGTTTAGACTAGCACATCTTTAAAAGAGGGACCCATGAGGCTAAGCAGAAAGACTCGTGTGTGAAAAGGAACAGCTCGACTGTCTTTCTGCAGCCTGTGGCACCCTCGCTGTGAATCCAGATCTAAAAATAGAAGCTAGAAGCCCATAGCTCCTCGTGGAACCCAAGTCAGGCCAGAACAGAATCACCCTCTTTGACTCCGGCTTCTCCTTGGTGAACCAGGTGCTGAGGCAAGATCACCTTCACATACTCCACCTCAATACGCACCCTGCAGTAAAAACTTGTTGGGCAGGTTCAGTTAAGATAAACTGTGTCATTGGTAAACAGCGAGCACAGACTCACGGGATAAGACTGCAGTTTTGTTTCAGGAAAGGCAGCATTTTCAGCAGCCTGTTTTCGAGTAAGTGATACATTTAGATAAGCAATTGGAAATACAGGCAGCCCTCTTCAGAAAGCTTCCCTGTAACACGGGCTAGAAACAAAGAGTCCACAGCATCTGTTGGAGCAATAGAGAAATTGCATTAGAAATTGCTTCTATTCATTATAGAGTTTCAGAATAAAAGCTGAGGAGTATCTCAAGATTAAATAGGATTCGATGTCTGGTCTGCAGTGTTTTGTTGTTAACTGTGCCTTAATGCATTTCAGTGACATTTAATTCAGTTTGCTTATCCTGAGAAGTCAACTGCTTTTCTTGATTTCCACACTGCATGGCTAAACTGTTGGTGAAAAAGCTACACACACACAGGGTCAAAACGGTGTGCGACACATTAAGGAACGCACAGATGCTTCTTGAAATCTCTCATAATCCTAATTTTGCACCTCTAGAATTTGAGCCCTCCCTCTGCTTCCCCTCTTCCCCCAAATACCATCTTCCTTGAGCCAAGAGTTGTAGCAAACGCCTTTGTTTCACTCAGTTTTATGGCACTTCTCTAAACATACCAGAATAAACAAAAACAGGGACTGAGGGAAGAGATGCCATAGGCATTAATTGGAGAAATAAGTCTCACACTTTAAAAACACACATTTCTTTCACTTCTCCATATCAGCACTTCCAAGGCACAAGTTTTGAGGATTTTTCAATGTGGTGTAACAAAAGTCACTGGGCACAATCATTTTGTCAATCAGCTCTCTGTAGTGTATAAATTCTAACAGAGAGATGAACATTCCCCTACTCTACCCCCAAGGCTGATTTTCTACCTCCTCTTAATTTTATGCTCCAAGATACAGAAGTATAGAAGGTCTTTGTTAACTTTGGAAAGTGACAGATCTCCATTAGGAGTTTCATACCTTTTTCTTATTGCCTGTTTCAAGGAGAAACTAACCAGCAGAACAATTCTAATTAATCAAAACATCAATGTTAAAAGAAAACCTGAAAACTGTATTATTAAAGAGGTAAAGAGCAGTATTTCAGATAAAGGTTAAAAAAAATTATTTTCCCAATAGCTCCATGTTATAGTTGCATATGTTACTACTCAACATTTGTCACAGCTTTAGCTGCTTAGATATATGACAAATAAAATGTGTGCTTATGAAGACTTAGTCGATATCAATGAGTAAAAATCCCCTCTACACTGGTCTAGGCATTAGGTCCACCTCTAATTAAAAGTCAAACACACAGATCCTAAGCTGCTATTAACACTTAAACTGTTTACTAGTCACAGGAAAACAAGAATCAATCAACTTGGTATTTAACAGAAATTGTCATTTAGGAATTTAGTTTTTTCACACCTGTCAGCCTGCATCACATTGCTACTTTACAGAATTCTGAAAGACTGAGTTGAAAACATAGTATATATAGATCCTGTACACAGAAAAAGCAAAATATTATAGAAAAGATCACCAAACCATGACTAAAGATGATCGGCGGGGGGTGGGGGTGGGGTGGGGTGCTCTGCTTTTGGAGAAGTGTTTTGCAAGAACAGGCAAAAAAAACAGCAAATCTAACTCAGCAGTTTGTTCTTTACTATTTAAAGATCATTTTAGAGGATAATGGGATAATGTGAGAAGTGATGCAACAAGTATAAAACACTACAGAAATTTTAGTATTAATCTAAGGCCAATTCATGACACCACTAGAGAGTGCAGTCAAATACAGCTGCATTATTTTAAAGTAATTTCTTTGCAGATTAAAATGTGCTGCTACAGCAAATTTTGAACATGGCTCTTGATCAAAACCCTTTTTATACATTGCTGTAAAAACAGTTGAACATGCCTGTGTTTGAACAAACTGTCCACTGCCCTTCCACATCTGATAACCTCAGTGAAAGATTATCAAGTATCAATAAGGCCTTTTCACTCACAGACTTAACTTAAAAAACAATTTTCACTTGAGTTGCCTGAGACTTTAGGCTATACTGCAAGACAGATTTGGTTCAAAAGCTGAGAGTAGCTAATCAGCATGCTAGGTTCCTTCATCAACATGGGATTATTGCGGATTAAGTGCCATCATAATAAAGGCTACCTTAAAATCTTTTCTCGGAGCTTGTCATCACTAATAAGCTCCCACTCATTTTAAGTTGTATCTATTAAAACAAGGGGAACGTTAACTGATCAACATCAACCACTGCAACGATTTTCTCCATGTCACAGTTAAGGTACTTGTGTCACATCTGAAATGGAGATGGCACATTTGTCTTTGAGAGGATATTAGATAAAATAAAGCATCGACTTGGAATTGTTAAGTAAAAAAAAAAAGCTATTTAAAGCTATGTAACTGCACACTCCCACCTCCAAGTATTTAGATGAATTTGGCCAGCTAAAGCTCACAACTACCATCTGAAAAGCATCTATAAGTACACTGTATGATCAGGACAAATGAAAAACAAGTAAGTCACAAGCGAGAAATTAGCAAAACAAATCTAACACAGCACTGTACCTTAGCACATCTTCAAGTAGGCTGAACATCTTGCTGTTTATACACATTAGCCATATATAGCATTCTTAAAATGCTTTCGAGAACAAGGAACTCAGATTGGCAGAGAAACAGAAGATACTGCCATTTGCAAGCTCAGAACAAGGGCAAAAGAACACAAAAGCGGGAAAGTCTCCTTTGAAGAGATGCACTGTTTCCCAGGTTATTGATCTCTGCCTAACGAGCCTAACATCACGTGAAGTCAGTCCTCAAATACAAGGCAGGAAGAGAAAATACTGATGTCTAGCAAAGAAAAAATGGCAGGCGGATTAATTTGGTATTCAAAAAACAAGTCAAATTTATTATCTTCCTCTCATCTTGAGGTATATGCTAACTCTGTTTTCCAGTAAAATCTCTAGCCATTTTAAACAATCATATATTGTGATGCATGCCTCTAAAGCATGCAATCTAACACACAGGAAAACTCACACACCTGGTCCCCAAGTATTTAAAAGAGAGGCTGACAGGTGGAAGAAGGGCAGAAGTCACTGCTCATATTGTTAGACAAAGTATATCCATCATTTCCCTGCAGGCTATCTGCAACTGCTCAGAAAAAAAAAAAAAAAAAAAGATTTGGTGCTGACAACACAATTTTGACACCTGAGCTTTGGCTGCAACTACATCTGCACCTGCTAAATGGTAGATGTTCTTACTATAAATTACAAAGCAATTGTGTCCAGACAAGTCCTGCAGAGTTTGAGGCCAAATTAGACACAGCTTCTAAAAACTTGCATTTTAATCCAAATCCTTACATTTTAATCCAAATATCCTGTTATTTATGCCCACTAACTGAAGAGTAAGTCAAAATTTAGACTTTTAGTAGAAACAAGAACTTGTATGAGAGCTTCAGTAATAAAACTCAGTTTTAAGTTGGGGAAAATGACAAAGTAGAGACTACAACTAACTTATTCATATACTATCTAGTATGTAGTAAGAGTTATATTACTCAGAGTCTTATTAGAACCAAAACATTAGCAATTAGCAGTAGCGACACTGTCCGTCAGTGTCTGCAGGGGCTACAAACGAGAAACAAAACTGGATCCTTGCAAGCAGAAAGAAAAAAGTGCTGATGAACACACAAACACACACACAAAAAAATCCAGCTGTTGTAATAGGAAGCTGGCTCTAAAACTTTTTTACTCATCAGATAACAAAAGGGAGTGATGCCCAAGAAAAGTGCCAGCTGTGACACAAACTCGATGGCATTTTAGCACCAAAGCTTTCTAAGATTTTTAAAAAGTAATTTTTTTTAAGAAATAAATTATTTCTGTTCACAAAGTCCATTAGTTTTTCTAAATTGACCTTTTGCTTTTAAAGCAAAGCGCTTCTTTAATCTCAACTCTACAAATCTCTCTAGAAGCCTGTATTTGAGCTTTTCCTTCTCTTGCCAATTCAAGCAATCAATAGCTCACGCAGCAACTGCACCTCAGCGAGATGCAAGAACACTACTAAAGCAGCTTTCCAGTCAGGTGTTAACCAGAGCGCAACACGATTTGGTCAGGAAAGGGATCAAAATCCAGCCCGTTGCCTCCTCCCCACCCTCCGCCCACTCTGTTTGCCTTGAAACAACTGTAACTCCAGTGCTGCTGCTCGCTTGGCGAGCGTGACTAATGCACACAAGGAATTGCGTGCACCGGTCAAGAATGCACCACTTTTGCCCAAGCCCTTTCCAGACTTGGGCTGCATTTCACAACGAGGCAAGCTCCAAAATTTGGCAAACGCTGTAGCAGGGGACCCATTTACACCCTGAGCATTCAGACACTCACACTCTAATCCCAATCCAGGTTCTTCGGGTTTGATCCTACTTGTTACTATCAAAACATCAGAGCAATTAGCGCCGTTCAGAGTGGAAATGCCATCTGCTTGAGCCATTTTTACTCCTCGTGCTCTGGCACAGTAGAAGAGCCAATAAACTTGGCAAACAAAGAGTTTTAAGAGGTTCAAGTGAGGCTTCCTCACCCTTTCACCCAGTGTAATTAGCGCTATTGAGAAAGCAGTCCAACAGGGTTCCCAAGTGCTGCAGACAACGTGCATGCTTTTAATAGAGGAAATAAGTGGCGTCACACCAGCCTCCTAAATGCAAGTTTCAGACAATCCCTTGGCTTTTTTATAGCTGTTAAGTCTACGACCACTTACACTGATGATTTCATTACAAATTTCATTAAGGGAAAGCCAAGAAGCAGCCCTCACTTCAGCCAGAGAGGGTTCCCATTCCCTCCTCCCCTGAAAGCCCATCCAATCAGTAGTAAAAATAGTAATAACTGCATTGCCGAATGACCTTGGACAATTTGCTTCCACTTGGTTTCTTTGCCTGAAAAATAAGGTTAGCGTGATATTCTTCGAAGAGGGTGCTGTAAGACTTATCACTTACAAAACAAAGTTCAGCGTGTTACATAAATAGTTCATGTTTTAGCTATTGACAAAGCTACATTTCCAAACAAGCCTCTGGATACAACTCTAATCAACCTGTGGAATTTGGTTTGGCAGGCACCTAGCAGCAGAGCCACAAGGTCAATGTCGAGCACAACATTTAGGCAGTTTTAAGAGCCCAAGAGAGCTTTAGCTGTGCCTGACCAGGGAAAAGAGATTCCTCCGGGAAGATGCAAGGGGCCTATCAAGTATCACGTTAATTACTCACAGCAGCAGGACACGGCACTTTCGGCCACAGCAAAATATCCTTCTGCTGGGACCTGCTCTGCTGAGGAAAACCGGATCGCCAAAGCCCAGCAAGGGGCGTCAAACAGTTTGCTCCGGCCTTAAAAACACACCCACTTACCTTCACCCTTGGTTTATGAACCAAAATGAAGGGTTTTGTTTTTTTCCCACCCCCAAGTGAAGTTTGTTGGGGGAGTGGAGGGGTTTCAGCCGCAGGAGGCCTCGCAGGAGGCCGCCCCGCGCCCCGTCTCCCCTCCCGGCCCAAGGGAAGGCCCGGGCGCCTCTCCCCGCTGCCGGGCGGGGCAGGCCGGGCCGCGCCGGGGGGGAGGGCCGCAGTTTCGGGACGGCTCCGAGGCCCATCCCGCCGCATCCCTGCGCCAGCGGGGCCCGGCGCCCACACGAAGCCCTTTCCCTTCCCCCGCTCCGCCGCTCGGCGCCCGGGCCCGCAAGGCCTGGCCGGCTCCGCACCGCCTAGGCCGCGGCGCCCTCCCCACCCCGCACGGCCTCCGCCGCGCAGGGCGGGCACGTAGCCTCGCGCCGAGGGGAGGAAGGCCGGCGAGGACCTACCGGCGCGGGCAGTGTCCCTGGCTGCGCTCGGGCGGTGCCGCTCGGAGCCGCTTCCCCCCGTGCCGCCGCTCGGCCGCTCTCCGCCCAGGCGCACAAGATGGCGGCGCTCGGCGGCCACGTCAGTGCCAGCCCCGCGAGCGCGCGCGCGCGCAGGGCACCACGGGTAAGCGAGGAGGGCGAAGGCGGGAGGCGGGGCTAGGGGCGGAGCTTAGTGGGCGTGGCCTGGGCAGAGGCCACGCCCCCTCCTGCTCCCCCCACCCCCAGACGAAGCCGCGCGTGGGCGCGCGCGTGGGAATTCCGCCCGCCCCCTCCCCCCGTGCACGCGGCTTTGCGTGGAAACGAGAGCGGGGATGCAAGGGGGAGGCCAAGCTGCGTGGTGCCTGCGAGCCCCCCGACCCCCGCGTGGGCTCCCGTGCACCGACCTGCGTGGCGCTGGGTCACGCGTGGGCTCACGTGCACCGCGCGGCACTGCCCCGTGGCAGCTTTTCGGGGGGTTGCATTTACCCCTCGTAGTGGGGGGGTGTTGCATGCACCACTCGTGTCGGGGGGCGGTGTGTGCACCATGCAGCATTGCTCCCTGCCAGGCTGTTTGGGGATGCGCTCACTCTAGGGGCTCTTTTATCCAAAATAAAGCGGGACCACGGGGTTTGGGCAAGGGGGAACACGAAACAGGAGCTCTGCTTCTTTGTTTGTCTTTTATTTTTCCAAAATAAATAAAAATTATCCTAGCACAAGGCTCACAGCGCGATCAGAGGAGAGACAGATCGGAGAATAGAGCGAGCATTGCCGTGAGCAAATCCCTTCCCCACTGCTGTCCTGATGAATTCCCAGCCTTTTGCAGGCCTTTGGCAGGAATGCAGAACATGTCACTTAATTCAATGGCGGGAGGGTGGGGGGAGGGGGAAAAAAAAAAAAAAAAAATTTTTTTTTTTTTTTTTTAAGACAGGTTCTAAGCGCCTAAGTGCTTGCTTTGTGCTCAAGACTGTCATTCAGCTTTACAGCAATACTTAAAATTATTTCTCTATAGAAAGAGGTCTTCGCGAAAGTATTAAAATATCAATAAAAAAGAAGAGGGGGGGGGGTGGGGGGAGGGGGAAAAAAAAAAAAAAAAAGGCAATTTGAGGAACTTTGGGAGCTGAAATTTGGCCCAGGTGCTCTGAGTCACCAATGATGCAAGAGGTAAACTTTGCCCAGTGACTCATTTCTGGGAAGAAAAAGGCCTCTTTTTGCAAAGGGCAGGGCAGACCCGTTCATTCTTTAAAAAAAAAAAAAATGTTTTTTAATTTCCCTGTAAAAAGCTTTTTGTCTGGAGTCGGGGGAAATACAGAAAAAAAGGAGCCCTTTGGGCCACTCTGCTCGATCCTGCTTTGCAGCACAATCCTTTTGGAAGTGGAGGCTTTTCCACACCAACCGGACAAATCCGACCTGGCTGCACCCTGTTCTTGCTGGTTCAAAAAAAAAAAAAAAAAAAAAGTTGTGTGTTCATCCAAGGTGATTTTCTGAGGCTGTAAAAATGCCTGCAAAGACTCGCTTGCAAAATGCTTCTCCTTTGGTGTCTGCCCTGGGAAATGAAAAAATACCCTGCGCTGGATTTGCTCTAGTTCCTGGGTCCCCAGGAGGATTTTGGGGAGAGAAATGGCGAGCTGGGCTAAATCCCTGCTCTATTCTTGGCTGTGGCAGCGCCTAAAGCAGGAGCTGAACGGTGTCTCTCACCACCCATGGTTTCCTATGGAAAAAATAAAAGATAATAGTGATTATTGCCTGAATTTAAAGATTCGGAGCCTTGGAATTGCCTGCTGTACTGAGAAATCTCACCCCAGCGCTCCCGTTTTCCCTGTGTGCCTAGCAAAAAGCAAGTACATTTGGAGGGAAAAACAAGTGAAATGTTCTTTTTGGGAAAAACAACATGATTTGTGGGTGGCAGAGGGATCTGCACCAACACCCACATCCACAGGGTCAGATGTGCAAACCTGTGCATGGGATGGTGACAGGGACGCACGCAGTTGTCCCCAAGCCTGGAGCATCCAAATTGCCAGTCCCCCTGCATCAAAATGGATTGGAGAGGACTCCTAGTGCTGCAGTTTGTCCAGGAAAACCAGTGTCGCACGGTGGGACCAAGCTGGTTGCCCATCACCGGGGTATGAGGCCGCCGCGCGGGTTTAGATCCAACGCCGTGGGACGGGCGGCCACGTGGGACTGGGGTGAAACATCAGCCACCCCCGTCATCAGAACCTCATTAGGTCGCGCAGCTGCTAATTGCCACCCGCCTGCGTCCAAGGGGAAGACAGACGTTGCCCAGGGACCCGCCAATCAATGTCACGAGCGGCCCGGGCCTCGGGCGGGCTTTGACCGCCCGCAAGAATGAGAGCGATTGTTTCGGGCGCGGGGAGGGCGGTGGGGACCCGGCTGGTCGTAGCATCCATGTCAGGTCGTCTACCCCCGTCGGACACCTGCGCCATGGGGGAGGAAACAAGAAAAAAAGGCTGAAAAAGGCTCATGGCTTCTGCAAAACCAGGTGAAAACATCCCGGCTGCTTGCGGGTGCCTGGGGACATGAAGAGCATCCTTTGTGCCGAGGGCCCCGTCAGCCCTGGTGTGGATATGGAGAAGTTCAGGTTGGGAAAAAGAAGCAGTGGGTGCGATAACGTTGGGAGAGCGATGCAAATCCTCAGGGGAAATCTCGCTCCATCTGCAGCTGGGTCTGCAAGGGAGAGGAGGAGGAGGCTCTTGGTTAGTGAACAGAACACGAGGCAGAAAGGAGGCAAAGAAGGTATCCAATGCCAAAATCACTTTGGTTCTCTGTGTCTGCAGGGTGGTTACCTCTGGCTGAGTTCATTTCCCGCGCCCTTTCCAGTCCCTACAAGATTTGGGTGAGATCCAGCACCCTTTCCCAGATGTCTCCTTCAGTGCAAGATGACCTGTGCCTTCATCTCCGCTAGCTGGACTGACTTTAGCTCCCCGGGAGTTTCCAGGCATCTGGATCTGGTGAAGGTGTCTCCATCGTAGGACATGAGGTCCTGATCCAGCATTAGGTCTGGTGCAAGCAATGTTGGAGCAGAGAGCTCCAGATGAGCCTTCAATATCTGGTCTGTTGTGGTGTCTCAGTCCAGCAGCTCCATTCCTACGTGATGGGAGCCGGACAAGAAGGTCTACATAGGCAAGAAATGACCTTCCCCAGAGTCACCAGTGCCACCACCATGGGAGGTGTTCCTTCTGCTTTATGCACATTTTGTGTGTCAACCTTGTCCAAAGGGCCTCAAAAGAGGCCACAGGCTTTCTTCCCAATGGATGCATTGCCTCAGCCCGGACCTAGCAGTCCTTTTGATCTCATGGGACCCGTAAATGAGCCAAAGCCCAGCTTATCCCACGTTGGTCAGAGACTTGATGAATACAACGGGGCTTTTTGTAGGGTAGCGAGCAGGCTGGGGTTAGGACGACATCTGCGAGAGCAGCTGGTTGGTGTTGGAACATTTTTAAGACAAGGAGGAGGGGGAAAGAGATCAGAAATGAGTCAGAGAGAGCAGCCATCCAGCTGCTTCCTCCTCTCTATTTCTAAATTTCTCTATTTCTAAGTAATATTATGAGATTTTTTTATTTTATTTTTGCATTTTTTTTTCACTGTTCTTTATATCTAGCACTGGACAACCTCCCCCTTCTTCTCCTGAGCCCTGAAGGGAGGGATCTGTGACGAGCAAGCTTCCCTTGTGGCCTCCCAGCGGAGAAGGATCACGAGGCTTTTTCTCAGCCCCAAGGCAAGTCTGCTGAAGTCAAAAGTCCATCTGACATCAGAGTGGGGCTGGGCATGCGACAGAGAGGACAAAGCCAGCAAACAAACCTTCCCAAGGTCCTGTTTGCAGGAATGTAAGTGCGAAGTGACCTCAGCTTCTTTCTTTTATGTTCCTGGTCTCTGAACGATCCTACCATCTCACTGTGGAGAGTGGCATCCTTGCTGTCAGTTCTAGAAGCTCATGGGAGGAAAGGCCCACCAAGGTTAATGCAAGGACCAGAGCTGGTGTCCTTAAATGCAAGGACACTGGCTCTGGCTCTGCACACTCCTGGCTCAAGGGGTTGGAGCTCAGGAGAGGATCCGTTTGGCCTGTCCTGGGCTGGCAGAAATGATTGCAGGTTGCTTTGTAGGACTCCTATTAACTTAACAAGTGAGGACTACAAGAGACTCTATTAGGAAGGAGATCATCTACAAGGTCTCCTTGCCCAGGACCATGTAGAATCAAAATAGCAGAGCACAAACTTGATCTTGTTGTCTGACTACTCCCAAGGCAGGGGCCAAGGGGAAACCTCATGGCTTGTTCTGGCCTTGGGGACGAGACCATCACCCATCTTTAGCTGCAGCCTCAGATTAGATGGGTCTCCCATGAAGATGAGAGTGGCACGGCTTCAGGATCCACCCTGCTTGTCTGGGACAGGATTGGGGATCATGGACCACCTTCTCCATCCTTCTTCCATCTCCACACTCCCATCCTTCCACACTGACATCCCCTGGTGTCTCTCCATG
This sequence comes from Nothoprocta perdicaria, assembly GCF_003342845.1. Lineage (NCBI taxonomy): Eukaryota > Metazoa > Chordata > Aves > Tinamiformes > Tinamidae > Nothoprocta > Nothoprocta perdicaria. Next base: position 22,497 of record NW_020455633.1, read on the forward strand.
TGACAACAGGGATGACTGGGGAAGGAGCAGTGGAACACAGCGTGCCTCATGGTGAGACTCACATGTGTGTTTTTTAATTCTCCTGTTGACTAACCCCTCACCAACACAGCGCTCTTTGGCAGTCCCCTGACTTGCAGAACCCCACGCAAAGAGTCTCAGAGCTGCCCGTAGGGAGGTGTGGAGATCTCAGGGGTGTCCCTTGGCTTCCCTCCAGGACGCAGAAGAAAACCTGCGCCCGCGCCGAGCTGACGTACGAGCCGCCCTCTGGGTCTGCTCCAGCAAATGCCAATTTATGTCAGTTATTCCTTTACATTAACCGTGCACGCTCCTTGCTTATCTCTAGGGAAACAGCTGTGCTGCAGGGGCGTGATTTATCCTGGAGAAATAGATTTCAATTAACATTTAAACCCGTACCCGTAATGCGGTTACAAAGGCGCTATAATGAATCAGGCTTTTAATAAGCTCGGTAACCTTTGCAAGCTCCCTGGGAGGGGAGCTGGGCCCGCACGTGGGCCAGCAGATAACGCTGCAGAGGCCAGAGCTGCTCTGTGTGGGTTGAAATCGCTGCCTCCTTTTGCTGCGGACCGCAGCACATGGCTGCTTGCTCCAGGGATCCTCAAAAAATAACCTGACACCCTTGCATCTTAGTTTTTGTGTGTTTTTCTCCTCTATTTTATTCTGCAGGGAGAGATGGTTGCAGCTACGTTAGCTCTGCGGGAGGGACCGTTCACCTCTTCCCATCATGATGCAATGAGTTGGGCATGGGAATGGGGTGAAGCAGGATGTTTGCGGATGAGCGGAGCATCTCTTCGAACCCAGGATCCAGGATCTGGAGCCGCGTGTCTCTGGAGGTGTGAAACCTGTAATTATAAAGCTGCTAATGAACTCATGCCCTCCTGGGTGCACTCATCAGATGGTCCTATTGAGCTGAGGGCCTGGAGGTGCTGATGGAGTTGATGGTGAATCCCTACACAGAGGTAGCTCCCAAGAGCAAGACCTGGAGCAGCTTGGGTTGATCCCTACCTGCCCTGTCCCCAGACCTGGTGCTGTGGATGGCAATGGTGCAGGTGGTATCTGCTCTAGAGTGATCCACAGCTGGTAGAACTGTTACCTCCTCAGCATGTCCCATCCCATCTTTCCTGGACACCAACCTCAGGAGAGGTTGGGTGATGGCCGGAGAGGTGAAGATGTGGCACCATACAAACCTTGCTGAGGGCTGGGGTTAAGCTAGGATTTCCCTCTCTATTTTTCCCATCATCAACTTGCCTGGCTTGATTTTCCAGAGAATGTGAGCAGAGTCTGTTGCAAGCTTGACCCTAACTCACTTTATCCCAGCATGAGTGAGCCAAGGATGTAGGTTTGGGATGGGTCACTTGGATGAGCATGGAGAAGGAGGTCAGGTCTGCATGGGCCTCCTTCTAGAGATTTTTAACCCTGATATAAGTGGGAATGTTGGCCAGTGACTTGAGCAGAGAAGACTTGGGTTTGGGACATGACAACAGGGATTTCTTTTGCTGTGAAATAACTTGGGATCTAGATTAAGATGGGATCTAGGATCTCCCTGGTTCTTCTAAAGTTAGTTCCCTCCTCTCTAAGGGAGGTAAGACTCTTCTTGGGGGGTAAAGACTCTTCTTGGGCCTTTTAACATCAAATGGATGCTCCTATGGGAGAAGAGGGTTATGGAGACACAGCAGCAATGCTGGGCACTGCCTGGCCAAGCAGCAAGGCCAGAAGGGATGTACTCTGATGATTGGCATCTACTCTGTTTTTATCATCTTTCAGGGGATTTGAAAGTCTTCTCATGCTCTAAAGACATTGTTCTGTCATGGGAAACCACTTGGCATGAGTGAGCCCCATGGCCCTTGGGAGCAGAGGCACAAAGTGGTTCCACAGTTGGGCTCGGCTGCAGGACAGTTCTCAAACATTGTGGTCCCCTGATCCTTTGCCAAGGAGGCAAGTTACCTGTCCTAGCAGTGGTCTTTCAGCCACGAGGTCCCATCCTTGAGGCTGGGGAGTTGCAGACTAGCTGCTGGCTTGAAAATGATGAATCTACTCAAGGAGCTCAGCTTGGGAGCAGCAGAGAAGACCCAGTTTTAGGTATCTCGTGACACGTGTGTAATCATTGCATGTGCCCAGGGTCCTCCCACGTTACTTGCAATGCGCAGGAGCATCACCCGTTTGGGAGGTGAATCATTCCCTGGGAGCGCGTATGCTGCGGAGGAGCGGAGGGTGACTACATCTGACTTGAGCAGCTCCCTTAGATACCTACCAGAAGGAATCTGGGCCTGAATCCTCACTTTTATTTTATTTTTTCTTTTTTTTTTTTTTTTCTTTTTCCCCCAAGAAACAAACTAGATCAGTGACTTTCCTTGGCTGGAAATCCTTCCATTGGCTGCTCCAAGGCATGCTGAAATAAATGCCTTTCCCTCATGTGTGTCCTCCCAGCTGCTCCAAACCATCACCACCCTGGAACCATCCTCCTGGCTTCCTCCCTGGTCCTTTAAGAAGCCTCTTATTTTACCTTTGGACTATCATAGGGTCCAACGCTCACAGGTGCCTGCAGAGAAACTAGACACAGTGGCTTGTCCCCTGTTTTTAATGAGGTTTGCAGTTGTTTTTTTTTTCTTAGCTTCTTGATGCTGTTTGCTTTAGGGCAAGGCAAGGACAAGCTTTCCTGCATGGTGAGAAGCGCCACAGCCTCACAATTTCATTTCTTTGCTTTATTTACATATTTATTTTTATCCCATAGCTAAACTGAAACAGAAGTGAAGAAACAAAACATTAATGCCTGGTGGCAACCCCATGAGGATCTCCGTCCAGAGTGCAGCTTTGCAAGGATGCTGCGGTGTGGGGATCCTTGTAGCAGTGTGTCGAGGCCACCTCGCTGTCCTGAGGTGGGTTTGTTGTCATTGCAATGCTGGGATAATGGAAAGAAATGAGCTGCTTGCATTTGCAAGGAGCCTGAAACCACCAGCCCATTTATCCACCCAAATCCTGCTTGGAAGATCACTGTATAGGGGAGAGGAATAGCTATCCTGGAGGCTTAGGTGCATTAAAAAGAACAAGCCTTTAATAATTTAATTGTGACAGCTATTGCAAAACGGAGATGGCACTGAAATCCAAGGCAAGATGCATCCCTGTGCACCCCATATCCCAGACAAATTGAAGCATTGGAAGCCACCAGGGAGCAGCCTGCTCAGTACATTCACTGAGACCAAAACCAAAGGAATAGTGACTCCAAAAAGCACTTTTTTTTTCCAGCTCCTCCAGACTTTTCACTGTGGCTCCAGAGGAAGAAGGCTCCTTGCAGCAGATGGCAGCAACGGATTTGCAAACGGGATGGTGATGGTGGCCCATCTGCCGAAGCGGCTGCACCGAAATGCAACACTGCTGCTTATTGCAACTGGGGGCACGTTGCACCAAAGGCCATTCCTTTCAGCAGAAACCTACTCCCCACACGAACGTGCTGTTGGGGATTCTCTAGTGTCTAACAGCGGGGTTGAACAGCCTGCCTCATGGCAAACATCTCTCCAGTGCCCTGGTCTGAAATCACAAGGATCTGGTGATCTCAGAGAGCTCTGCGTGGCTGGTGCTGAAGTGGGTTGTCAGCCTGTGATGTTGTAGAGCTGATGGGCCGAGGGGACTGGGCCTGGTGGCATCATCCTTATTTCTCTCCCTTGACATCTTGGACTATCTCTTCATCAAGTCTATGTTTTCTGGAGAACAAAATGTTTTTAAATTGATTTTTTGGTGTCTTTTTTTTTTTTTTTTCAGCTTAGTTTCTTAAGCCAAGGAGGCCTATGTGGTGTGTGCCTCCATAGCTATAGATTTATTGGTCTATAAGAGGCTTGTTTTGGCCAAATTCAGCAGCGGCAAGAGGGTCTGGAAAAATGCCCAGTGGGGATGGACCGAGCTAGCTCCCCCTGGAAAACTGCTGTGACCACCCAGCCCTGGCTGTGTCCATGCCAGGGAAACCCATTGCACCAGAGCATCACTCCATCCTCAAATACATCTGGCCCCAAATTGTCCCTATAAATGAGGACATTGCAGCAGTGCCAGGGTGTCTACACTTGGAGATAAGGCACAAAGCGGACGTTGAACCAGGCCCCCTCTTCACAGGGTTAAGGACATCCGTGCTCTCCTCCAGGATGGTTTTGTTCCCATTCAAGTTAATTTGAATTTCTAGACAGCTGCTGTTATCGTGGGTCAGGGAGACGATGTTTGAAGGTGACCTGATCTGGGGAAAAAAGAAAAGGAGTGAAAAACGGGTCCTAGTCCTCCCTGAGATGACAGCATCCAGCATGCAGGTGCCTTTATTAATCCAGACTTTAATAAGATGTTGAACAAGCCAGGCAGATGTTGAACTAACCCGAAGGAACCTCTCACAGCAGCTTTCTCCTGCTCCAGGCAGTGCAAAGGTGTCCTTGGAGCATCCCCAAAGCCCCAATGGGGTCTGCAGTGTCCCCCGCCCATGGAGATCCTTGGGGCTTTGTCCTTCCCATGCCTGGGTGGTCCCTGAAAGAAAAGGTTTCCCTTAATGGTCATGGGGCTTAAAGGTAATGATGGCGAGGAGTTATTCTGCCCAGAATTAAGTCTTAGGCCAATGGAAGAATGTTAAGGTAGCGCTTCGAAGCCTCACTTATCTTGGCCTCTCAAGAAAAACAAAAGAAATCAAAACAAAAAGGCAGATTGTGTCATCAGACAAAAGGCGACACAATCTGCTAGGAAAGTACCCTGAGATCGGGGAATTGCATGTGTCCCCTTAAATGATATAACTTGGCACGGGAAGAAGGACAAAACTGGGCTGGAAAAGGACCTCTCTGCTCTTGTTTTTACTGGAGAGACAAACAGAGACGGCAAATTATTATCAGTCGGGATAAAATGGGAAGTAAGGAAGCTGAGGTGTCCCCTGAGATGGAGGTTGTCCCACTCCGGGGATGCCCGTGAGGAGCAGCTCCGGGGATGCAATGGCAGATACTGATGCTGTCCTTCATCTGACCCCATCAGCACCTGGGTCTTCAGGTTCCCCACCAAACATGAGCCAAGGTGCAGAATCTGGCCCATATTTCTGGAGCTAATCAGCTTTCGGGGTATTAAGTTGCCTGTTTGCTATAGATAAATTAAAGCTTGGCTGACAAAACATGAATAACAAACTAATGAGCTTAGGAAAGAAGGAAAAAAAAAGGAAAAAAATTGGCACTTGATATAATTAGCTTCTAAAAACTGCACACCGCAGAAATGCTCCCGTTCCAGCTGTGTGTGGAGACAGAGTTTCTAAGAAAGCTTCCCCAAGCCTCGCCAAGGCGTCCGTGGCGAGAAACCACAAGAGCCCAGCGAGGCCGACGTGATGGCAGTGGTGGTGGAGAGGCAAACAGGGCCCCCCGCCGCTAACTGGCCTTGTGTTTCTCCATCCGACATCAATGGCTTGTTGGTGCTGGCCAAGAGCTGGAGGCACGTGCGGCTCTGCCCGTCCTGTGCCGAGGAGATGCCGCAGGAGCCAAGGAGCCATCCGGAGCCATCCTAGAGGCTAATGTTTATTTGCAAGCGTGGCCCTCATTGCTCCTTCAAGAGAGCTCAACATTGCTGTGCGTGTAGGTGCAGGCTCCTGTGTAGTCGGTCCAAATGTCTCCACTTTCAACAGAGAGGATTTTGCTCAAGCACCTCGTTTACTTTGGATGCCTTCATTCTCTTCTCTTCTCTTCTCTTCTCTTCTCTTCTCTTCTCTTCTCTTCTCTTCTCTTCTCTTCTCTTCTCTTCTCTTCTCTTCTCTTCTCTATTTTCATTTTCATTTTCATTTTTTGGAGTGGCCACCTGGAGTCAGATGAAAGGCATCAAAGTTTTCCAAAATGGTTGACACTTTACCTTTGGCATCCTGGACTCTTTGGAGACATCTTGGTCTGGGCAGGTGAAATGGGAGGTGGACGAACGTGCTGCTGGGTTGGTACCTTTGGATATTTCTTGACTTTCAGCCAAGGCATTCTGGGCCACTGTCAAAGGCTGGATAGTCAGCTGGGCTAGTGAAGGCTTGAATTCTTCTAGCCAATGGCTTTCCAAGAACAAGGAGTTTGTCATCACCTTGAGGCAACTCCTCACAATGAGGAACATGGCAAGGATATTTGCTGCATTGACCAAGGCCAGGCCCAACTCTACAGCTCTGGCTTTTCTCCAGAAACACAGCATTGCTATGTCTCAATAATTGCAGCAAAGCCCAGTTTGGATGGCTTGGTGGAGCTTTCCCCACTTGGCTTGTGGTTGCTTTTGCTTTAGTCACCATGACTTTCTTAGGAGCTACACAAGCAACCCAGTGGACATCCAAGGAAGACCTCAGCCAGTGCCAACCTGGGGATACATCCAGCAAAGGGCACTGACCCAAACCTGTTGACAGCTACACTTTTCTAATGCTATTTTTCAGGAATACATTTTTTCTTTTTCTACCTGCATCACCAGCATGAGGTCAGAGCTGCTTGGACCTCTTGTACATCCTCTCAGAACTACCCATCCTGCAGGATCTTCTGCCTTGCTCCTGCCCCTTTCATCATGGGGATGTGGGCCTGGACACTTGTCCTGCTCACCTGACAGAGCAGCTGAGATAATCTCAAAGTCAGGTAAAAATGCCAGCCCAGCTCATGCCCCATTGGGCAGCTGGACTTGAATGGCAGGGCCTCCTCTGCTGGGTCCTTCGCTGGAAGCTGGAGAGCCCTCCTATAGCTCATTAAACACCATGAAATGTGTGATCCCCCTTCCCACCAACATCTGGGGAATACATATATGACTCAAATATTATGTTTTTTTCAGCTGCTTTCTTAAGGGAATCAAACCCACATGCTTATTGCTGTCTGCCTGGCATCCTACACCCCGTTTCTCCTCCAGTAGCATTTTTTTTTCACTCATGCTTCCCAAATTTCATGCATATTTGACAGTGGAGAAAAGGTCTTCACTGATCTTAATAGACACAGAAGACTCCATAGAGTGTAGTGCTTCAGGCCCAAATTTGTTCTTTCCACAAGTTGGTATTTGTAGTAGAGAACACTGGATGGAAACTGTGCCTCTTGCATTGGGTCTGGAAGTGAGAGGAGTGGGAGACAGTTCAGGTTTCTGGAGTTTATTGCAGGCCCCAGAGGCCTTTTCTTCCACATGCCATTAATCTTATAGAGACCTCCATTTTGTCCAAGAAATGGACTACAGTCTCCATCCTGGAGCTGAATATGTTTTCTGGGCTCATACAATGGACTATTTTGGACATAAGGCCAGGGCTTTTGCCATGGCTAGAAGGCCATACAAAACATAGAGCCAGGATGCTGCATTTCCCTGGAAAGGGGCCCATCCTGGCCCTTGGTTAGGTGTTGAGGGTGCTATAGGTGCTGGATAAATTGATAGTTCCACCCTATTTCCTAGGACTTTTCCTGAGCCGTGGTATAGAAAAGAGCAATTCCTCCTTCTTGCTCAGCAGTAACTCGTGCCAAAGCACTGGATTTCATTTCTCATAGTTCGCAGAGCATCTCAGGGATACTAAAACCTTGACATCAAAAAATTTCATCCAGTCAGTAGTGGTACCTGGTCCTATATGAGCCTGCCAAAGATCCTTACTTTTAAAAGCAAGATTTGGGAGAAGTCACTTCTGCTTATCCAGGGATTTTCAGACTTTCAAGATTGATTTTTAACTCTTCTCGGCTAAACATACTGTGAAAATGGCCAGTTGGTACAAAGCAGAGATGTTGGTCATCCCTGGATGATGATTCATTATGCTATAGGTGACAAAAAAAAAAATCTTTTCAGGCCTATAAGACTTGGGAAGGAAATGCCATCCTTGCAGCTCTGGTATTCAGAGCAATTACCCAAGCCTTGTTGTTTTCCATCCCCAAGAGCTGGATGGCCTCAGTCTGGAGTCCTTGCCCCAACATAGTGCCTACAGATGGACATTCAGAAGCCATTTTGGGGTAGGTCTTACAAAAGGTTGTAAACCCTTTTTTTTTAACAAACAAAAGGATGAGGAAATCCCCCTCTTTGGTCTGGAAACTCTTCTGGATGTGAGTACTGCAGCACTGCTTGCATTTTGGATGGGAAAAACTTCCCTCTGCTCATGCCTGTTGCAGGTATGTTGGACAATGCTGTGTCTGAGATGGGCTCCCACTGCCCTGTGAGTTTTTATGGGGAAAAACCCCCCTCGAAACATCAGAATTCTAACCATTCTAACAGAATCAGGGGTTAAAAGTGCTATGGGGAGGGCAATCTGGAAATATATCAGGGGAAAAAGGCAGGGATAGACAGAGCTGGGTGAACTCTTCTTTGTCTTAGGTTATGAGCTCCAAGAACTCAACAAGCGCCCTCAAGAGGTTGCAGCCCAAAGCACAACTGGGAGAGGAAACACCTCGGCAATGCATCTCTCTTGCCCTCTAGTTATGGTTATGTGCTCTCAGCCTGTCCTATACATCCCTGTCAGAGGACGTGGCCATTTGGGTCTTCCCAGTATGACACTGAGACTTTGCAGATGCTTCTAGAAGAGGCTGTGCTCCCAATCATGCAAACTGTGTGTGGAATTAGAAGAGAAATCTTTCTAATGCTTTTGGGCCTTCATGGGCTTGGCTTTAGTTGTGCTTAACCCAGGGCTGCTCTGCTGAAACTGCTGAGACCACTGAAACCACCATCATGTTGGGGACATGGTAACTCCATCAAAAGCTGAGAGCTCCTCAGGCCGGTGCCCTCAACACAGATATTTAAGAAAACGATCATTTAAGCAGTGACCAATTTCTCTGAAGATGACCCAGATAAATTTTAGAGATAGTATAGCATGTGGGAGATATGAAAACCAGGCTAAATCAGAGTAAGGAAAATCAATTTGTCATTAGATGATGGAAATTTCTGCTGCTAAAGGGCTGTTGGAGCCGCCAGTGAAAGTGGGGCTCAGAAGTTGAATGACTGTAGTTAGCAGCAATTTGGGATTGATAGCTTTGGGCAGGACTAGCTCCCTAATGCTATGTTAGTAGCAGTCATGGTTACTGTGGGGGAGCAAGTTGTCTCTCATAGAGGTGAGTTCGCTGTCATCCTAAGCACCAGATATGAACCTGGTCCAGCATTGACCAGGTTGCCCAGAGAGGCTGTGCCCTTGCTCTCCTTGGAAGTTTTCAAGACCTGACTGCCTAAAGTCCTGAGAAACCTGGTCTGACCCCATATCTGACCCTACATAAGTCAAGAGGTCGTACCAGAGACCTCTTGAAGTCCTTTCCACCTCAATTATTCTAGTACATCCCTGGTCCTTTCTGTCCTAGTGTTCATAAACTCTTGTTATTTCATTGATACTTGAAAGATGTAACCAAAGCAAAGCACGATTGCACCTCACTCTGTCATAGCAGCCAGGATACCAACTTATAGCTGCAGGGTTTGGAGGAACCAGAGCCTGGGACAAGCTCAGAGGTGCCTGTTCTTATAACAATCCAAGCCCACGGGTGGTGCCTTCATCCCTTACTTCCCCATTAGCAGCCCAAAGTGCTAAGCTGATTCTTTGTTCAGTTTGGCTGAAAGAAAAAAAGAAAATAACAAACAAACAAACAAAAACAGTGAGGAATTTGTTCAATGTGGCAGTAGCCTGTGGGACTCATCACAAGCTGGCCAGAAGTCAAGGGGTGCTGCTGGCGACTTGGCTCCTGCAAGTTAGGCAGTGGCAACTCCCTAATTCTCTCTTGCTGTGTCTAAATAATTATAATCCCACTTTTATATTATATGGAAAATGTTTGATTTCTTTTCACAGTCATTTTTGTCAGGACATTCTGGAAGCAACTTGTGTTTTTTCTAAGTTGAAAAAGATCCATTATATTTCGGTATTTTATTGGTTTGGAGAGTTCTTTTTTTTTTTTTTTTTTTT
>NW_020455633.1:32416-91467 GCF_003342845.1 Nothoprocta perdicaria
TTTTTTTTTTTTTTTTTTTTTTTTTTAAGTTTCTTTTTAACGAATCAGAAAAAAATGGAAAAAGTCTTCTTTTCCCCTGAAAAAAACGCCTTTTTCTCTGGTCCTGGAGGAAAAGACTTACAATCCTAGAGACATGTAATTCAGACACACTCATCACCAGAGAGGTTGGTGATGGGATGCTCAAGCCTTTGGCAGCTGAATGCTCTTGCTCTCCATGGTGTTGGGTTTCTCCATAGCACAAGAACAAGTGGCCCATGCTCAGAGTTGTCCCCGGAGGGCCTGTCTCTCTCCATTGACTATGGAAAGTGCTTTGGGAGATTTGGTTTCCTGCACAAACACTGCAATTAAGGTGCTTAATAGCTGGTAGCTTGATTCTTTCTCCTCTTTCTCCTGGAGCGGGATGAAAAGCCAGAATATCTGCAATTTTGCACCAGACTTTGGGGGGTTCCAATTGCCTGAAGCTGTATTTTCAGTCAAAGACCGCCCCATCAGATACCAGCATTCAGACACTGTTGGCTGTGAAGTGAGAGGTACTCAGACATATCCTGATGTCCTCCCAACCTCCTGCCCAAGCTTGTGCCAGCAGCAGAGGGACTATGCAACCTCAGCCCAGGGTTGTGGGTTACTGAAACTGCCTGAGGGGATAGCAGGTTTCGTCTTTGTGCAGATGTCTTGATGATGGCATCTTCCTTTTTTTCCCAAGGAATGGAGGTCCTGTAGCAGCAAGGCTGTAGCAGACATGACCCTCCATGGTGCACACAGAGCCTTCACGTGCCCATGGATCTGCTCTCCTAGGGTGCTGGGGAGCTGGCTCAACCCAATCCTCAGCCCACAAAATGCTGCTTGCTCTTATGGAGGAGTCTCCTTGCCCTCAGCTCCATCTCCACAAGGAAGGGTCAGACGACGCCAAGAGCTCTCTCTGGTACTGCCCAGTGCTCACTTGCCCCATGACACATCCTGGCATGGACAAACCTTTCTGTCTCTGGCCATTTCCACCTCAGTCTGTGGTTGGGAACACCCCTGTGAGCCACAAACCTAAAAGCACTGGCAATGGTCAGATTGCTGAGGGACTCACAGTGCCCCTAATCTCTCCTTCAGTGAGTCCCACAGTTAAATCCACATCTCCTGCTCCAAGCAATGGAGAGTAAGATATTCATGATCTTATTTGTTTTATTATGGTCCATAGCTTTTCTAAAGTAAAAAAATTTTTCTAAAGATCTTTGACCTACAGGGGCGCTTCCATCTCTAGCTCCATTTGGAGCTGTCACGGCATAGTAATGGATATATAAGGATATGTAAGGTGGCTCTGTAAGCCTGCTCTGCTGGGCTGGAAATCTTTCTTAAGAGAAAAGAGCATTGTCTGTGGTGCTCTGGATACTCTTTGTCTTCTGCACTTTCTCCAGAGGACAGAAATACCAGCAAAACAAAACAAAATAAAACAAAGCAAAACAAAACAAAACAAAGCAAAACAAAACTAAACTAAACTAAGCAAAACAAAACAAAACAAAACAACTAAGGATGCTCAAGCCTGTGCCTTTGAGTGGGGACACTGTCAGCTGTGATCTCTGCCTCTGGAAGGGGACGTTTCCAACGCTAGATGGAGCACTGGTCCAAGGCATGGAGGAGTCAGCACGTCTCGAGCTTGGTTAATCAACTGCTTTAGCACTGTGCACCTCAGCCAGTGGGGAATTTGAGGCAGAACAAGTCTTTTTTCAGCATTCAGGCAGCTCCAGCTGCCGATAGTTCCATCCACAAGGTGCCAGTGCCCTTTGAATGCCATGTTCTCCCTCTGGAGACCCTGGCTCTCCAAAATGCATGTCGCCTTTGAAATCAACTTGTTGGTGCTCCCCTTTGTGACATCACAGAGGCTTCCTGTGACCTCACAGACATGCTAGGATGAGGTCATAATCAAGCCTTCATGCCATAAGTGACCCCTTCATGAGCCTCTGGGGATGCTTTCCATGAAGAAAAAAAGGGATTTTTCCCTCGGTAGGATCTTGCTGGGCAGCCATGGTGGCCGGCGGAGAGATCAGGGTCACCTGGTGCCACCTAAGGACACCACCGGCCCCAGGGGCTGGTGGGTCTGAGATCAATTGTCGGAGAGGCGCGCTTGAGAGCCGTGCTTGTCGGGGAAGACGGATCAGGGAGATCAGACTCCAGGTCATTTCCTTGTTGCCTTAACACGTGAGTTTTTCCGTGGCTGCACAAAGCCGGAAGGTCAAAGGCTGGGATTAAAAGGTGACAGCCGGCGAACTGCACCGGCCCAAGGCAATACAAAGTGTTCGTGCTCCAGAGCGGCCAGCGAGCAAGTTGAGCAGCACTGTCCCTTCTTGGGATGAGTGTGCAGGGATAACATGGGCCACCATCCCATTTGGATGCTCCAGAGGGGCTCAGCTCCTCTCTGACCTTGAAACCACACTGGGGTGTTAAAGCCAAAGAACAAGGGTGACTCTTTCAAAGATGACATTGTCCTCACTTGCTCAGAAACTGGAGCTCTCTCAGGGGTATAAGTGATGTGGCTTTTATCACCACATTTCTACAGATGTTGGTACATCTTCCGTGTGCCTTTCATCTTGTCTCTTGGTTACTATGCGTGCTACCCATGGGCTGTATCACACATGGTAGGTATCTCCATGTCTGGATGTGCTGATCTGAATTAGAACTATGCCTTTACATCAACCTGTTGGGAGCAGGTGAGGATGGTACCTAGCGAAGGTCATCTCCATGATGCAGCAGGACGTATGACCCTGAAAATCAAGATCATCCTTGAAGGCACTAATAGGCCTTAATGACCCTACCAGCCTCACCTGGGGCCTACCCTCACCCACTGGCCTAAGGAAGGTATCACCTTCACCATCTTGGAAAATCCAGGGCCAGGACTTGTCCTCATGGAGGGCAAATAGCCATGGATATCTTCATCCAGTGGACTCAGCCTCAGATCCATCCTGCTGTTTTCAGGGCCTTGGTGGCTGTGGCCCAGTTCAGCCCTTCTTGTCCTCTGCAGTCAATGGACGACGTCAGCTCCAGAGGGCCTGGTCGGTTGCTGGGGTGCTGTCTCTGCCTGTTGACTCAGGAAATTGCTCAGTTCCTGACTGAGGCAGCACAGCCAAATTCCTGCCCTTAAGTGGGGCAGACGTGGGCGCCAACAGAGCTTTGAGTGGTCTTCAGGTGGGGTCATCATAGGAGCAAGTCCTAGAGCAATGAAGTGCAGGAACGTGTCCCTGTGTCCAGCACTGTCCCCAGACTGTGGCATGTAGGGACAGACCCAAACGCAAAAAACTTCCCACCTCAAGAACTACGGGGGCCCACCGGACCCTACAGGAGATATTGCTGCTTTTTTCCTGCTTGACTTGGTCTTCCCTGCAAATGCAGGTCAGGCCCTTCTGCCCCTACCTCCCCTCCACACTCAGTCAAAGCCTTTCTTTGGGAGTCAAAACACATGTTTTTGGGGCCCATCAGCATTGGCAGGCGTCCCCGCTCTCCTCATAGCCCCGCATCACACCATGGGGGTGGCGAGTGGTCGTGAGCTCGCCTCAACTGAGGGCTTCAGAGGCTGCTCCACAGCTCTGCAGTGCCGGGAAGGTGGCTCCACTTTGCTCCGCAATGACCAAATCGCAAATACCTGAGGCTTGAGTCACGGCTCGCAGAGGAAACATGCATAAACAAGCAGCGCGCCAGGAAACTCCGCGGCTGAGATGGACAGAGGTAGAAGTCAGTGGCTTGGTATGTCTGTGCGATAGCAATAAAACCCGAAGGTAGCAGGTTTTTCAGCCGATAATCGCAGCACCCCAGGCTGTGCTCGCGCGAGCAGAGCGAGGTCAGATTCAGTCACCGCCCGGCTGCGGGACGCCGAGGAACACCCAGGCAGCTGCGGCCACCGACAAGGGTCATTTTAGCAGGAAAAGGCATAGGTTGTGCTGGGGAAAGGCAATAGCAAAGTTATATTCAAAGCCATAGCCCCAGGGAGGTCAGTGCAATGGGAAAACTGAGGCATTGGGTCCCAGGCCAGGGTGGTATTAGGAGGTCTCCTTTCCTTTCGCCTGGGTTTGTCTGCTGGTCCATTTCTAACAACGAGTCCTCGCTGCGACCCCGTTTTCTCCTCTCCCTGCCAGACGAATGTGGAAAATAAACAACCCCAAACCTCAGCTGTCAGAGCCAAATTCCATTTGAGGCATTCGCATCCCACCTTCCTGAATTCCCCCTCCAGCTTGAGGAGCGGGAGCCAACTAGTCTCACCCATCTGCCTGCTAAGGAGGGTCAGGCATCGCCCCATGAGCCCCATCCAGCCCCAAACCAGGCTTGGGGGAAAAGCTTGAGTGAAGCTCAGTTTTGCAGTAGGAATGAGCCTCTTTATGGCTGTCTTGTGCCTCAGTTTCCCAATCTGCGAAACAAGGCTAATGATGTTCTCCACCTTTGGAGATGCTCTGGGCATAGTTATGGTATCACACCTGCCTGCGTGTGTTGGAAGTGTAAGAGAACCAGTCTTGAGGGAGGATATTGAATGGATGAAAACAAATTATTATTGACTCCCAGGCACCAGGACGACATAGCAGACATGCTATAGCTACACCACGGGCTGCCTTTCCAACATGCTTCCATGTTTTGGCCTTATCTCCCGGGTAGATAGCCCTGAGCAGGCACAGTTGCTGCATCAAGAGCCCCGGGCTGGCCAGCAAATAGACGCCGAATGATATACGCACTCCGAGTTTGCATTTCTGGCCTGGAATGTTCCTTATCGGTCTTGCTGCATTTCCCATTTTTCTTGTGCCACACTTGAAGCACAATAGACACATTGTCACTGTTCCTCGAGCTACACGAGAGGGGGCACGGCGAGAGCGGGGGAAATACCCTTATCGGCCTCTCTCCGCCTGCACCTCCGTATCTATAAATCAAGTGGATTTGTACGTCTCCCCGGTCAAGTATGGGCATTAGAGCGGCGATGTGAAGTCATTTCAGTAATGCGTGCCCTGGAATGCACCTTATCTGATTTACCTCCTGTATTTTCTTTTTTCCTTTTTTTTTTTTTTGAGTCCTTAGGCCCAACCGTCATTCCTCCTTGCTGATTCCCTCTGCTTCAGGGAAAGTGGGATTAGGCCCAGAGATGGGCAAAGGTGTATGTGCAAAGCCTGCCGGGGGGCTGCGAGACAGTCCGTGGCTCTCCCTGTGAAAACAGTCATCAGAAACATGGTGGATTCTGAGCCTCGGCTGCAAGAAGAAGCTTTGTCCCTCAGATTGTATAAGGAGCCATCCTGAGACAGTCTGGGGTGGAAAAGCATCGACAAAAGACTTAGTCGGCTTCATTAGCAAGGCCTTGAGCGATTCCTGTCATTAGCAGAGACCGTGGGCTGTTCCCGATGCATGGAAGATGCACGAGCACCTTTTGAACGCTCCAAGATCATAGAATCATAGGATGCTTAAGGTTGGAAGGGACCTCAGAGGTCATCTAGTCCAAGCCCCCTGCTCACACAGGGTCACGTAGAGCACGTGGCACAGGGCTGCGTCCAAGCGGGTTGTAAAGATCTCCAAAGAAGGAGACTCCACAACTTCCCTGGGCAATGGGCTGTGCTGGGGCTGCTTCCTTCGGTGCTGGAGAACAGCCTCAAGTGTGTGTGTGACCCCCCGTAGCTGCAGCCCATGGGTCAGGACTGCAAGTCCTACGCACGTATCCTCGTCTCCTTGCGTGATCGCTAGCAGTAGGATGGGAGATCATCGTAGCCAGATGAGCAGCTGCTATCTGGGGTCGAAAATTCAACCCCTCTCTCCTGCACTGCCAGCATGAGCCAAGGTTAGAAAAATTGCCCTGGGAGCTAAGATATCACCTAGGCATGTATAAAAATCATCTTGTAGAGAGATTCACCCCACAATTAATGCAGGTTGGGAGGCCGCTGTGCTGGATTTCTTTTGAAAGAGAAATTTTCCTTTCCTGGAGCGGGAGGGGGCCGGGAGGACAGGGGAAGCACGCCAGGAATGTGACAAGCCTGTTCTCCTTCTTATTTGTGTAAACGAGTTGGGTCTATTCCCTTAATCTCAAAGTGCGTGTTTTAAGCCTCCTTGCAAAGCAAATTTGCTTTGAGAGTTCGTGGATGCCAGAACAGGGGAGGCCACGGGCTGACGTGGCAGATGATGATAATAATGATCATTAAAAATATTGATCACACTTTTTTTTTTTTAACCAGAAGTGATGGGTGGTGACCAGCTACCATGCCTAACGCATGAGCCCAAATCATTAAACAGGGGCAACAAGATGTGATCAGGGTTGTTGGGACTGAATGATGACCCATGGGGCTCTAATTTTTATACGACATCATCCTTGGAAGGGTCAATGTGCTGTTATGTGGGTGAGACTGGGGCAGCTTGAGCAAGTTGTGGTGCACCTGCAAACAGATGATGGAGAAGCCTGTCTTAATCCCTGGGGAAATGCTTGGACCTCAATGCAGAGGCAGCTACTGGGCTGACGACCTCAATGAGATGTGGCATCTCACCAGTCCACGCAAGGTCTCCTTCCCACACTTGCCACCAAATTTATGCCTATATCTCTTCTTGCCTGTCCCCTACTAAATACAGTGTCTGCACAGTCTTTCCCAGATGGGAATTTCTTGGCAAAATGGTTTTCCATCATATGGAATGGTTTTCCAGCTGTCCATAACCAGACCTTGCATATCTAGGTTACAATGAAGACCTTCCCAGGATGGTTGCTCAGCCCCTGGCTTGGGCCAGGGCCACAGCAAGAAACACCAGAGCAGAGATCTCTCAGCATAGCCCATAACTTGCTGTAAAACCCAAATGAGATGCAGGCCCTGCAGCCCAGTGCGAGTTTTCCCAGCTGCGAGATTGGCTGGAGGTTGGGCAAAGCAACATGCAATGACTCCAAAGTGACTCCTCCTGCTCTCCAGTCGTGACATCTCCTTATGCTGACCTCAGATACACCATATTAGCTGAAGCTGTGCATGTAAAAACAGGCAAATAGGCCATTCTGCCTCCAAATGTCTCAGGGTTGGGGATGCATCTGGTGCAGGCTGTACTGTTGGGATGAGTCTCTGCATCCCAGTGTCTTTGTGGGTTCAGCTAGTTGGTACACATACACACAGATGGGGGTCTTGGCTCACAGATTGCCTGGACTTGATCCAATTGCCATGTGTGTTGCAAAAAGGATAAGCTGAATTTATCCTGTATTTACACATTGGGAAATTGAGGCACTGAGACAGCAAAAAGCCACTTGCTTGTGACAGTTTGGGCTGGAAGCCCCATCTCCTATTCATTAATGAAGTGTCCAAACCATGCCAACTGCCTTAGCATGTTTTCATGGCAAGTTCAACATGATATCATGCTCAGACCCGAGTGATATGCTGGTTGGTTATATATTTATTAAGTGAAAGGGCTGATATCCCCTTCTCTCCTTCTTTATCCACCTATGTACTTCCCTGCCTCCAGACTCCGCTCGCAGGATCATAGCCTTCCCAGCATCTGCAGTGCCTGCCCTTTGCCGTTCCTCGAACATGTCTTTTAGTGCCGTTTGGAAAATTCCTCCCCCGTAATCACCTTGCTGACGGGACTTTTCAGCACCGTCATCCCTCTGCGTGCCAGCATGCTGCGCCCCAGGATGAAATAAGCACGGCAGCCTGGGCCGGGACGATGTTTATCGGCCAGCTGCTCTAATCCCCACTCTGCTCACCTGCTCCTCACTCCACAGCTGAGGACCTCTGGGAGCCAACGGGGCATGTGGGGACCCTCTTGACAAAGCAGGTTGGGGCCATCTCCACCTTTCTTCTCCAGGGCACCCCGTCAGTGAAGCATAGAAAGCATGAGAAGCCAACACTCTCTTGGATATCCTAGAGCATCCTCCTCTTGAGCCTTGGTGTCCCTGTCCCCTGTCAGTACAGACAAGGCCACCCATGGGTTACCTATGGGGAAAGTCTTCTTCCAGCTGCAAGGCTCAACCTGGCTTAGAGGAAGATGAAAAGCTTGGTGTTGCTGGATTCCCCTCCCCTTCCTAGTCTCTGTCTTTGGTATGGTGAAGTGCTGCTGTCCTAGGCTGAGCAGGGATTTCCCAGGCTGCTCAACACTTTGCCAAACAATCTATTTATTTTAGTAAGTGGAGAATAACTCTCATTCCCTCCACACCTTTTGTCTGCTTGCCAGGAGATGTCCTTCAGGTCCCTCTGAGAACAGCCATAAACTTGCTGCCCCTCTTGAGGAAACAAGGCTCTTGACCCCACTCTGTTCACTCTGCAAAGCCTGGGATCACTACCCATCACAGCTCTTGCCATGGTTGAGCCGTGACAACATAATTTCAAGGTTTCTGATTTGGAAATCTTTTTCCCTGCCCACTTAGGGCCGGCACCATTCAGGAACCAGATGTCAGGATCCCAATGAAGGTCTGAAGACCTTGTTACACGAGTCTTGTCAGCACTGATGGGTGGCCTGGGAGCCACCTCCAACCTTGCCCTCCAATCACACATGTGACTTTTTTACAAGTCTGCCCCCAGGTCCATTTTGGACTACTTCTGACTCTTTCCAGGTCAGACCCCATAATTCACAACACTACCATCTGCACCCCAGAAAATCACTGCGTTATTGGACCATGGGCCAGGATCTAAAGTTAGGTGTCTCGTAGTGGGTTGGAGGGCTCTGCTGCAGCCCTGGGATCTTGCTTCAGCATGCGTGTCATGTGGTGAGATGAGATGAGACGACAGTGGACCGTGCATGAAGGAAGAATTGAAACTGCTCTTGTTCATACTGAGGGTATTGCCTGGAGTGGCCTGTCCTCCAGACCTGGATGGCCTTGGTTCTGCCCTGAACACAACCAGATGCAGTGGTCCAAGCTGGAGCCAAGGAACTGATGCTGACTGGGTTCAAGATGAAGGTCAATCCTCAGACTCCTTTTTCTCTTTTCTCTTTTTCTTTATTTTCAGCATCATAGACACAGCCTATGTGGCCAGATGACTCTGAGAACATCTTCCAACCTTCCTCTCGGTCCAGCTTCCCCACTGCCTCTTCACAGAGAGGTCACACGTGAATGATGGTCCTTTTGATCACCCAATTCTGTCAACCTCAAAGGCTAAGACCATCAGTGGGCAGCTTCTGCTGAGGGCAGCTTCTTCTCCCTGTGTTGGCCTGACCTGACATGTCTTGGGGAGGAGATCTCCTTTCTGGGAATGATCTGAGTAGAGAATGATGGCCTTTTATTTTTTTAACAGGTGGTAGCAAAAGAGAAAGATGACTTAGCAAGAGCAATGCGCGGGTGTTTTCAATATATGCACTGACATGCTGAAGGGCTGTGGCCTTTCAAAACAGGCCTGAAAGCTCTTGTTGGTGCCAATGCACACTATCCACTTGCTTTAGAAAAGGGAGGAAAGTGATGAGTGGGGAAGGAGGGAGGTTTCTCTTTACCTCTAATGCCTGAATTGTGCAATAAGTGAATTCCTCATCTCTCAGGTTGGAAAAGCCCTTCAAGCACCTTTGTTGCAAGCCTGTGCTTAGATCCCATTTGACCTCGCTTGTTCTTCCTCTTGGTCCCAGAGGGACTGATGGATGTGCTCAGCTTGACCTCATGTTTTGCTCTGACAACTTAAACAGCACTAGCCAAGGGGAGAGAAACTATGGTTTAGGCTAGAAGTGAGGACATCTTTAGCCACTTGTGGTAACCAGCAAGTATTAAAGCCATAAAAAGATGTTTTTCTTGATGGATCTCTGGACACCATAAACTTGAAAGTACTCCAACTCAAAAAGAGGTGTTTACAATAAGAAATGGGAAAAAAAAAAAGTTTTTTTCCATTAATGGTAAATGAGCTCTTTTTTTTTTATTTTTTTTTTTTTTTTAATCTTCCATCAGTCCACAACAGTGCCTGTATCAACCTGGACTTATCTTGCACTGGTATGATGGTGGATCGGGTTCAACACCTCTGGTTGTTCAGCTGTGCCCAAGGGACATCTCCATTCTGGAGATGTTTCTGTCTTGGGCAACTGCACTCCCAACCTGTGTGGTTATTTCAGCCCCTGAACTGCATGGGATGAACTCGTTCTGAGCAGGGCCGTTTGCAATTTTGGCCTCCTTGCTGGAATTCCCCTGTGAGATGTTGCAATTGGTTTAAATGGACACCTGTCCACTGGGGCCTTCTCAACCCGCCAAACACGGTGTTAAATGCTACGGAGCGTGTCAGGTTTTGAATCCTGTGTTGGGACACGTCGGAGGCATTAAGCTCCGAATGCCATGTGATGATCAGGAACATTTTTGTGGCAAGCTGCCATCTTCTCCTATATCGTTTACCTCCGAGTGACAAACGTGGGCTCTGAAATGCTTCTAATACTTTGCAGCGTTGTGGCTCCTTCCAAACAACGGTCTCTGAGAGCTGTACAGACATTATCTAATTATGGTCCTCCCCAGCGCCAAATGGGGCAATTCCTGCCGTTTTCAGTGCACTTGTGTTTGTGTTAGATGGAGCCGGGCCAAGCAGATAGATAATCCGAAAATCTGGCGATGTTTGAATCTGCCTCATCACTTTGCAGACTTCTTGAACGATGGTCAAAAAAGAAACATGAATGTAATAACCACGTCATGGTTGTGCATGTGTATGTGCATGGCCGTATGTCCTCATGGTGCTTCTTGAAGCTGATTGCACCCCGTTCGAAAAGGGAGCAGGGGTTTTGAAGACATCTCTGCTCAGGAATGGAGGTAGTTAAGAAAGAAGTCACTGATAGTGATTTCCCTCAGGTGAATAGAACCCTATTATTTCTCCAGTGACTATAGAGAACTAGACACAAGAAGACATTTACTGTAGACACTTCGATTTATGTGTCTTACTTTGCCAGATGGCTTTCATCTGTAACATTAGATTACAATTAGTGGTAATTTTATTAATTAATTGTAAATTAATTGCAATTAGCAATAAAGGGATGATGGTACCATCCTACTACATAAGATGCTCTTACAGTCCATGCATTTCCAAGTGTTTGGACAGGGTGGTAAGGGGGATCTGATAACTCCCCCATCTTGACCAGAGCTCTTGGGTCTCTTGGTAGAGACACAGGGGATACTTGCAGCATGCTGGCACTGACAGCTCTCCCAGTAATGAGAGTTGGGAATTTGGAGGCCCTAAAAGCAGTTATCGGGGTAATGAGGCAGGATGTGATTTTCTGAGAGCATGTTGACACCTGCTGCCCTGTTTTCCAAGTGTGTAGTGATGTGGGGCAGCCGCGGGCTTTGGAGAAGAGTGGGGAGTTGCAAAGTTTGCTTTTGGAGCTGCTCAGATGACGGGATTGCATTCCAGGTGCCTGCTAGAGCATCGATACTCATTTGCTTCTTGCAAAGCTACAGCCTGACCATGTGTGTTCTGCACAGGACAGAAAATATTACTCCAGCTGCATGGTCTGCTTTCTAAATCTGTGGAACAACAAGGTTTTTAGACTTAAAACCTGCTATTGAGTCTTTTTCTTTCTTTCTATTTTTCCCTCCTCCTTTTGGCCTATGCATGTCGTTGATTTACTGATGTAGATCTGCCGGATTAGGTAACTGATTTGATGTCTTGTGAGTGCCAAGAAAGAAATACTCTGCCCTAAAAAAAAAAAAAATAAAAAAATAAAAAAAAATGCTAGCGAATCCAACATTAAGTGCTATTTAAAGGCTCTCTAGAAAATTTGAGAGCCACCCAGGCTGTTCTTCCCCTGTATCACCTTCCTCCGTGCCTTAGGATGTTCACCAACACGGAGGATGATGGCATTTACTGCTGTCACTCTCCATGCCAGGGAGTTCTGTGGGCTGAACAGGTACTTGAGACTTGAACTGGTTGGGAAATAATTATTCCGTTCAACAAAACATTTTGCAATACCAGAAATTTTCCTATTCCCCAACAAAGTGAACTCAAGGCCACTGGAAAGGAGCAAGGAGCAGCTTTGCAAGAGGATGGTTATCTGGTAGACAGATCAGCTCTCACTCTGGTCAGAGGTCCAACTTTTCTGCCTACCATCTTTCTCCTTATCCTAACTTGTTTAGGGAATGAAGCATATTGATAGCATTTTATTTAGGTAGCTAATTACTCTTTGGAGTGGTAAAGCACAATGTTTGGGCAGGACATTTCTATTTTGCTTGTAATTAAGAGTACTGGAACAGAGAAATATTTCCTGAAGTTCGATATGAAATGAGATGTGTTTAGGAAAAATCTTAAGTTCCACTATTTTATGAAAACAAAACAAAAAACAAACAAAACCCCTCAAAAATCTCTTAAAACAACCTCCCCACTACTGTATCAGTTCTCCAAATGACAATTTTGTCAGGTTAAACTGGGTCATGGTTTTGGCTTGTATGTCCAAGTGGAATAGTCTAGTTTAAAAATTTTGCAAGAAGCCTTTCTCCCTATTGAATGTCTGCAAAGAAAGACTTGATTTACCTTGTGGTGGAAGTATTTGAGTGGGGATATTCTCTAGGGACTTTAAGGAGATGAAATACCAGAGGACAAAAAGTTAAATGGGGGTAGGAATCTCTTTTAAATATAACAAGATAGAGTAAAATATCATCTGTGAAAACAATTACTGGTAAATTGGTTACCATATAGCAGCACTCCCTGAAATAAAATCAAGATATGATTGGGAAATTCAGGGATTGGTTTTTATCGCTGCCACTAAGTCTGCTACTATCACTGCCACTATTTGCAGTCTGCAACTGGAAATATCTGCCAATTTCAGGTGCACGTCCAAAGCTGAGTGTAGCAAAATCTCCCAAGACACAAATCCAAAGGAGGGCAGCTGGTCACCCCCAACAAGGGTATAATTTTCAAACAAAAGTAGAATTCAATCCTACTTAGTTCCTGTTTAGAAAATGAGGACTGATTAATTCTTGGCCTCAGTTTCCTACCACCAAAGAATGTCAGAAACATCTTGAAACTTGCTAGTTACTCTATGTTGTAAAAAGAATACCATTAGTTTTGGGAAAATTTTGGTAGGTCTGTCTATCTGCTATTTTTTCTTTTCTTTCCTCTCTCCTCTTTTTTTTTTTTTCCTTTGGTAATAAGATTTCAACTGTGCCAACTCGTGTTTAATTCCTGGGGTTCCTGCTAGTTCTTTTCTTGCAGTGCCAATCTCCAGAGTCCTTCTTTTTGAGAAACAGTTAGCTTTTAGCTCTCAAAGAGGATTTTGAAAATGTGAGCGCTGTAGATTAAGAGTCAAGAGAATAAGGACTTCATCCAAAATCTAAAAGATGGCTAAAATAACTACAGGATATGACTGTGTTGGAAATTCTTACCTCCCTAACCCCTTCATTCCTCTCTGGGCTGCAGGTTTGAGTATCCAGGCTTATGATGGTAAAAAGTGGCACCTAAAGATCATTAAAAAAAAAGGAAAGAAGAGGGAAAAAAAAAAGATGTGAGGAAAGAATTGTGCAACTGGAGCTCCCAACATGTGCTTGGCATGTTTTTATTTGGCGGTGCAACTCCGTGCAATATTTGTTTTTTGTAGGAAAGTCCCTCAGAGCCCTGGTGAGCGCTCTTCATGGTTGGGCTCTAATTAGCCACTCATCTCTCCCTGCAGGCATCTGGATGAGCTCTGCCATCACGTTGGGTTTCCTTGTGCAGGGCACAGAGGGGAGGCTGGCAGGCTCCAGGTTTCACGGGGTGGATAATTGGAATTGGCTTCATCGGAAGTAGCGGAGTTGGCCTGTCTCGATATTTTCCTTTTTTTTTCCTTTTTTTTTTTCTCTTCATTTCAGTTCATGGCGAGTTGCTAAATTCATGAAGAGGCATGAATTGCTTTAATTTCATTAATCTGTTTTAAATATATATATACATATATACCTAGATTTGGTGGTTGCACATTTCCCCTCCATCTCTTCCGACAGGTTGTTGGCTCCCAGCTCCAGGAGCCTCGTGAACTGGCAAGCTCCCTCTGCTGGCACGGCCACCTCTCATTTTCCTCTCACTGGAAATTTATTATATAATCAGACTTCCCCCAGGAGCCTCATGAGAATGGCACTGTACACTGATTTCCTTGCTTTGAACACTGCTTTTTAAACACATGTAAATCCTAAGGATACTGCGAGCCCTTGTCCCTTGACAGGCCACTGAAGATGGACAACAACAGGGCAATGGGAAGGTCTCAGTCCCAAATGTCCCTCAGGTTATAGAGTTGGAAGGCTTTAGGGGTTAACTCACCATCAAGGACCTTTGTGAAGCATAGGAGTTCTTGGTGCACTTAGGAAGCTAGTTTTTAGCCATTTTGAGTACCGGGAACTGGTATCTGACCAAGGAGGAATAAAAGTGACTTTCTGGAGAGATTCTGCCCCTGTCTAGCCCTGGGACCTTATCAGAGCTGGACTATGCTGGGGAAGGATGTTTATCCATCCAGATACTTTTTGTAGAGGAGGTTTGTCCTCCACCAAGCAAAAACCCATACTCCTGTGGAAAGCTTCCTCTTCTGCTGTGATAACTGTACTCGAGGGCATGTACCTGAGCCCTGCTCTGAAAGCAGCCACTGTGCTAAAGTGTTTGCTTGGCTTTAGAAATGTTGAGAAGGGTTTCTCTTTAGGAAACTGGGAGATATTGGCTCTGAGTTTACTCTGTGCCTGATCCAAAGCCTCTTGAGGTCGGTGCAAAACTGTGATAGAGTTAGTGGATTTGGAGTCAGCCTCCAAGACCACAGACTCATAACCAAGCAGGAAAAAATAAATGACAGAGTTGTGTAGGACTCTAGTTGTGCAGGAGTGAAGCCAGTGCAGAGAAGTTATGTGCATGGCCAGGAAAGCAAAATTCCTTATGGGGGGTTCTGAAAGACTTTTAAGTCCTTTATAGGGGGTTTCTCCTCTCTTCTGCCACTGTCTTAGAGTCACAGAATCATAACGTAGTTTGACATGGACCTCCAGACGTCATGCAGTCCAAACTCCTTGAGCAGGAAGGTTGGACTAGATGATCTCTAGAGGTCCCTTCCAACCTTGAATATTCCATGTGATTCTGTGAAACTCGTGGCGTGCTCTAAGGCATAACTTTGACCTATGACATCCTGCGATATCCCCGGGGAGATATTTGGCAATAGGATGTGCCAGCGACTGTTCTCCGTGGGTGGTGTGGATGGGACTGCTTCATTCTGGATGGAGCATTCCCGCAGATGGATGCAAGCCAGATTGCACCCTGCAGGGCACGTGAAAGCACCAAACATGATGCCCCTAATTGGAAGGGCATGTTCCAGTGGGAATTTTTTGGCTAACTCCATCCTACCCCTTATGCTGTGCCAGGGGAGGTTTGCAGGCATGGGGACTCCACTCTCCATACTGTGAAATTGTTGGATTTGTCTTTGGCATGGTATAGACCTAGGCCAGCTCAAGGGTCTCCCAGAAAATTTGCAAGATCTGGGTTTTGCGGGGAGCACAGGCAGATGCTTCATCCCAGGGGGCAGCTTGCAAGTGGCCACCAATTCTGGAAGGGGGCAGCACTCAACGGGACAGAGAAAGGCTACTCCATACTGCTTGGCCTCGGTGTCAGGAAACAGCTCCAGGCACATTTAATTTGCTCACATGACTGTAGCCCTCACGTCCTTGGGAGAAAATGATCCTATTAGTGTCAGTCTGAGGCTCCCTTGCCTCTACAGAGCGTGTTGTAGGGAATGATTCCTGAGCCCAGAATACTGGATCTACCTGGGTTGCATCCATGAAGATGCATCCATGCAGATGCAACTCATGTTCTTGGCTTGGGTCTGCTCTGAGCACCTCATGCAGCCCTGAGTACTCAGAGGGATGTGTTTTGGCTTGCCTTGGTGCCAAGGAGCGCGTGCTACGTTGTCAGTGTCATCCACGGGGCTCCTAGTGACAGCCTGGGGTGGTTGGTGTCTGTGCAGCCTCTGCAGGAGTCCTCCTCTGCTGGGAAGAAAGGTATTATCCCCAATCAGGAGATAAGACTTTGTCTCCAGTCAGGGGGGAGGTGGAGAAACAACTGACTCCAAAGAGGATGATGCTCAGAAACTAAGGCAAAACAGAAACCAGAAGCTGAGAGCCAAGCTGGTGGCGCTATCAAGAGAAGCATGTAAAGAGAAGGGCAGTACAAAACCGCATTGGGAGCAACTGAGCTCGCAGTGGCGTTTGCTTTGGTGTCTCACAGAAGAGGGGAAGAAGAAAATATCTCTGCACGAGTGTGGCTGTGGGAACAGCACTCAGGAGGCATTGGTTCTGCTGAGGAAATGCTAGAGGAGGACGGCAAGGAGGGATGGGGACAGCCGTAACTGTTGGGAATGGCTCAACATGGTGCTCCACCAGGAAAAGTGGTTTGTGGGATAAGCAGCTTCTAACTTCTGAGCAAAAGAAAGCACCATTGCAAACTTGCTGCTTGTAGAATTCCTGCTGGGACCAAAGGACTGAGAGGTACTGGGCAGGTCTGGGAGCAACCCGGGGGAAGCTGAGGCTGGGCCCATTGAGAGCGGATAGAGATGCCAGAGAGGAGGGCGGTGCTCTGTGGACAGCTGGAATCAAAGGACGGTGTGTTGGCAACACAAGACTCGTCAACAGCCGGCAATTAGAGCTGCAGAGCGAAGCCTGGCCGACCACCAACGGAGATGCCTTCGGTGGCCGGGGTCTCACTCAGCGCCCGCCCTGGGGCCCCCGCAGCTGGCTCTGGGCATGTCCCATTGCTCCTGCCGCAGGGCAAGTCTCTCCCCACAGCAACTACACGTCCCCCGAGTGCCCAAGGACATGGACGTGGACGGGGCTTCTTGCAGAGATCCTGCCGAGTCCCTCTGACTTCTCCAGAAGCATCTTGCTGTGGACATGAACACGGATACCAAGATCAAAGGCTAATTTCTGCTTTGTAAGAGGAGGATCTGGACTGCGGAGGACAGAGGAGTGAGCATCAGGCTGCAACCTGCACAGCGCTTTGGTTTCTGTACTGCTGTGATTGCGCCTAGTCTGACATTTCTCACTGGGGGATGGTATCCTCAGGTCCTTAAACTTAGCCAAACTTGAGGCACAAGTGATGAAATTTTCCCAGGACCCCCTCATTTGCTTGTCTGCTGTAGCTGAGATAGCAAAGCTGAGACTTTGAGCTTGAACCTCCCAAAGACCTGCTGCTGTTTTTGCTGGGATGAGCTCACACGTTTTGGGGGAGCAAGAGTTTCTAACCAGATTAGTGATGAGATTAATGTGGGGATTTCGTCCTCCTGCAAAAATCAAAAGGGAAAGATGTTAAGATGTTCCTCCAGGGAGGAAACCCCTAGTTTGCACATTTGCAGGAGAAACCTGTTCAAGTGGAGAAGCTAAATCTTACGATGGTACATCTTTGCTGAGATCAGGCAAACATGATATCTTTGTCAGGTCCTATATCAGTTCCTAGACTGGGTGGTCTACTTTTAACGATTTTCATTTCAACCACCATCACTGGTAGCTCAAGCAAGCTCTTGAGGTCACAGCAAGGCTTGACACATTTCTCAGTGATACTAATTTTCATTTTGTTTTGGCACTCAGAACCTGCAGACTATGAGCAAGGGTTTTTTCAAAATGAAAAAGAGTTGCTGTGGATAATGTCCCTCTGTCACACCATTTGTGTATTGAAATGCCTTTCTCATTTGGCTGCAAAAGGACTGTTGTGTCTGCTTGATCCATGCTCTTCTAAGCTTTTAATACTCTTTCTTTCTCTCTTTAAGGCCAGAACATCCATTCACAGGACCTACTGCATGTTTCCATCATTTCTATCATCATTTTGCTGATGATAAGAAACTGTGAGGAGCAGTTGATACCCCAGAGGGCTGCGCCACCATCCAAAGGGACCTGGACAGACCGAATAACTGGGCGGTGAGAAACCTCATGAAGTTCAACAAGGGAAAGTGCAGGGTCCTTCACTTGGGGAGGAATAACCCCAGACACCAGTACAGGTTAGGGATTGACCTGCTGCAGAGCTGCCCTGCAGAGAGGGACCCGGGCATCATGGTGGACAACAAGTTGACCATGAGGCAGCAGTGTGCCCTGGTGGCCAAGAAGGCCAGCGGGATCCTGGGGTGCATTAAGAAGAGCATCTCCAGCAGGTCGAGGGAGGTGATCATCCCCCTCTACACAGCCCTGGTGAGGCCACATCTGGAGACTGCGTCCAGTTCTGGGCTCCCCAGTACAAGAGGGATGTGGAGCTGCTGGAGAGAGTCCAGCGCAGGGCTACCAGGATGATCAGGGGCCTGGAACATCTACCATATGAGCAAAGGCTGAGAGAGCTGGGCCTGTTCAGCCTGGAGAAGAGGAGGCTGAGGGGGGACCTGATCAGCGTGTATAAATACCTCAAGGGAGGCAGTGAGGAGGAGGGGGGCGGCCTCTTTTCAGTGGTGGACAGTGATAGGACTAGAGGAAGAGGCCACAAACTAAAGCATCAAAAGTTCCACAGGAACTTAAGGAAACATTTATTAACAGTGAGGTGACAGAGCACAAGAACAGGTTGCCAAAAGAGATTGTGGAGTCTCTTTCTCTGGAGATCTTCAAAACCCACTTGGACACAATCCTGTGCCACATGCTCTGGATGACTCTGTGTTTGCAGGGCAGTTGGACTAGATGATCTGTAAAGGTCCCTTGCAACCTTAATGATTTTATGGTTCTATGATTCTATGTCCTCAGAAACACCCCAGACATGTTGCTTCAGCACAGGCTGCTCATTTTACCTGTCTAACGTCTTACATTCTTGCGAGTGGGCTGAAATCTTGGGCTCTCACTAGCTCGCAGTGGAAAACAGAACTTCCCTCCTAGGCACGTTTGCAAGAAGGAATCAAGAGAAGAATTTCCAATGGAAAAATACCAACAGCTCAAACTCTTGCACCTGATGAAAAAAACCGAAATAGATTGCACCATGTTTTCCTTTGGCAGGAATTTCCTATGTAGGGGAAAAGGACTTGAACGGACAGGTATGAGGTTAAAAAAAAAAAAGTTGTCATGTCCTTTCACTGCACAAACAAAAGTCAGAGACTGATGCTGGGGCATCTCTCCTGCAAGTGCTGAGCATCCCACAAGGTGCTGCACCCTGGTTTGTGCATCTTGCCGAGTTTTCCTTTCACACCTGCGGAGGTGGATGGACATCCACAGCCTAGGAGGGACTGAAATATGTTGCTTTCCCCTACAATATGTGTTATATTTACATAATGGACTAGATATGGTTGTTAAATGTATACATCTCACTGAAGCACGGAATAGCTGAGGTTGGAAGGAACTTATGGAGAAGATCTGTCCAACAGGCCTGCTCTAGCCAGGTCAGCTTTGAAGGCGGAGACTCCACAACTTCTCTTGGCAACCTGTTCAAGTACTTGACCATCCTCATCATAAAAAAAAAAGGCTTTTCTTATATTTAATTTTGTTGTTGTTGTTATTTTCTGCCCAGATTAACTGTTATATTTCTGAGATCTACCACGCTCCTTGAAGCAGGGTCACTTTCCAGTGCTCCTTCACATCTATCAGAAAATATGCTGATCAAATATGTGAATTAAGATTCAAGTCCAAATTTATCCCTCATCTATCTGAGGGTGATGTGCAGATCTGAGCCAGACCTACAGGTGATCTTATTAGGACTTCCTGTTTGATGGAGAATGGTCAATATACTGAGCCACTTTTCAAACATCTTCTAAAGATATGTCCCTGAACTTGCATATCATGTCCACTATGGGTCATGGGACATGTCTAACCATTGGGTGAAGGTGGTTAACCATCCATCCATCCATAGTGCATCCATGATGATTGTCTCCATCCTTCCCACTGCAGCCCCTTCCCTCTCAGCACATCCCAGGCAGGAGATGGAAAGTATATCCCACCGTTTCTCCATTATGTCCCAGTGCCAGGGGGGGACCAATGGACACCTTGATTCTGGCCTCTCTGTCTACTACCCACCAGTAACGCTGTGCAGCAGCATCCCTCCTCACGCTGAGCAGCAGGATCTGGCTCTGGTGACCATGGGCCACACTGGGTGGACAATGGGCCACTTATTTGGCTGCAGCATGTGGAGGCCACTTTGACGGGACCCTGAGGTGAAGAGGAGACTCCCTCTTACTGCTTCTTGCTTAATAACAGGTTTGAGGATATTAATTACCTTAATTAGAGCTGGCCAAACCTGTTTGGCTTAGAGCTGGGAGTCGGTGAGGACCAGCTCTCTCAGCTTTTTCTGCTCTCAGGTCTCATGATGTTCCCCAAAGAATGAGGTCTGTCCTATTTCAAAAGTAATTAAAAGGCTTTTGAAAGACTCTTTAGATCCTCTAGCTTTCTGAGCAAGGAGCCCTCTCTTTGGTAAAGCGCTGTCTTGCACAAAACAGCAAGAAATGCAACCTTTTCTTTCACTCCAAAATAAAAACAGAAGTATTTTATAGTTCAGGGCTGCATCGGGCACTTTCTCAGCAATGGGCACAAGATACCATGTTGTCCTCAGCAGAGCTGGGGCAGCCAAAATCTTGTGCTAAAGGTTGTAATTCACTTTTGGGAATGTGGAGGGAGGATATGCAAATGAATCAGACCTGGACTCAGCTTGGATGGCAGTCAGATAAAACCTCTGTGCCTGAGTTTCCCAGCTTTAAAACATTTCTTTTGCAGATATCAAGACCTTCCTGCCAACAACAGTTTGTATATACCATGTATGATGTTCCTATCATCATTTTTAATGGCACACAGGTAAATTTTAACAGGAGAAATATATCCAGGGACTTGGGGTTCTACAAGCAGGAACATCTGGAGATTCAATTGCTCAAAATTCACCCAGATGAATTATTATATGGAGAATACAACACTGATGCAAATGAAGGATTAGGTACAATAGCTGTGTGGCTTCTCGGAGTATCTGGTATTTATTTACTTGGTGGAAAAGGAGGTCTCTCCTGTCACGTTGTATTTGATGATGACCTATTGTCATGACCTGGGAAAAGGCGCTGAGCTCCCCTCAGCAGGTCAGGGCTCTTCTGAGGTTGACCTCCAAAAACTGACTTACACATTTGCAGGCCACACTCTGCCTGTGGCTGAGAGAGGACCTTGGTTGTGGTTCAGCTTGTGATTCATCAGAACAGGACTGCCAGTGGAAACTGCAGTCCTTGCAGTGCATGGAGCCTCCCATGAGTAGATGGCAAGTCACATCAGCCTTGAGGGACCACAGCACCTATGCCAGACACAGTGGCATGTATTGTATTGTCTGAACAGTGTCCATGTCTTTAGCTTACACTGTCCATGCTCATTTCAGGCATATCAGCTCCAAAGCCTGCATCTCCTCTTGATAAAGCAGGAGGACATGCTGTGCGTGATCCCCCAACAGTGGGTGTCACAGAAGGGAGTACTGCCGAAATGAAGGCATCCCAGCGAGCTGCTTAAATTTTCAGTTAATCTCCCTGAAGACCCTCTGTCTTTTGAGGGAGATGTTCCTTCATGGAGAGGTTTATTGTTCCGAAGCTGTTTTTTTTTACCTTGACTCATCTCCCAGAGGAGCTTAATCATTTTGCAATAATTCTTAAAACTTTTTCAGGTGTTTTTTATCTGGTCATGGTAGTTGGGATCCATCTTGCCTCACTGTGGTGGTGTGTCCATGTTTGCATCTGAGCTGCTTGCCGTGGCCCCCTCTGGAGATCTCATCAGGGAGTGAATCAACACAACCAACGTGAGACTCTTTTTACCCTAAAATATCACTGTCTTTTTTTTTTTTTTTTTCTCCTGAGCTTATGAAGGGAGCCTGAAATCCTTCATGTGTCCGGAATTCTCTCCCATCTCCTCTCTGCTGCGTAGTGGGATGGGATTTATCCCACCGCTCTCCCCACAGTCATGCTAGGACCCATCATGTCCCTTTGTGCATTGGTGCCTGGGAGCTTGGAGAGCAGTTTGTGCTCATGGGCTGGTGCTGTATTATTCATTCAGAAGGCAGGTATTATATCCAGTCAGTTAATGGGAACACTCACCACCTGTCTTGCAGATCCTGTTGGGACCTCCCAAGCATTTTTTCTCCCCACAGCCTGGCTGTCCTTGCCACAGGTAAGTTTTGAACTTTTCTAGGGGTTGTCTTGGGATGACTTCATGACACTGATGTCAAGACTGATGGGTCAGACACAGTGGCCGGGTTGGGTACAGACATACCTAGGAGTACTAAGCATGCCTGGCTTTCTCTATCTTTCCAAAAGTGCTATCTGGAAGAGCATCCAGCAGGATCAGGGTACCCAAAACTGTGGCATAGACCCCAGAATTGGCAATTGTAAGCAAGGTTGGAATGACACAATGGCTGTTATTTTTTGCCTACTTTCCTGCTTTCTTCTGTACTGCCAGAATGCCATCTCCTTTGGTGGATCATCACATCCCAAAGATGAGCTTTTTCCTCGCAAATGCAGCACGTGGCAGATACTTTTGGCCCACAAGAAGCAATAACTTCAGCAAATAAAGTACTTTTATTTAGAAGTTCTTTGCCCGGCCTAACCGATAACTTTGTCTCAAGAAAATCCATAGGGTTGAACTGCTTCCCTCTCCATGCAGACTTGGGGACCAAACCTCATATCAGTGGAAAGTCTCCCTTAGTAGGGACTCAGTAGGACCATAGGGCCAAGCTCTCTATGTGGACATGCTGACATATTGGTTTATTCATAGGCTCCAGGGGCTTCCATCTGACTTTCCAGATCCACAGCAATGTGCATGGCTCCTTCCCTGCTTCCCAAGACTTCCCCCTGGTGTCCTGCCCAGTTTTCTAGCAGCATCTCTGACCTCCTCCGGGAAATGTCTGTTTTAGCTTACCTCAGGAGCACAAGACCGTTGCTTAAGCAGATTTCAGGCAACTCAGCTGGTGACCTTTCTGTAACTACCTGAATGAATGTAGTGACTTGTTCTATGAATCATGAACTCCCTTAACTCTTTAGTGACTCCTCAATATTTGATGAGAAAGGCTCAGAGCCAGGAGACACCTAATGGGTCAAAGTTCCTCCAAGCTTGTGGGGTTTAGATGTTTAGCCCCACTGTAGGCCTGGCTCAAAATATGCTTTTCATGGGCAAATGCTGACAGCTGCCGTTCAGATTAGTTGGAAAGTCAGCATTATGGACTTCATGACCTACCATTGTAACTTGCTGTGTTAAAAATCTTCCTAGCTTTCAGTTTAACAGAAATAAATGTACTGTGCCTTTAATCTTGTCCTGTTAAGTTTTTCTTCTTCTCCTTGAAAAAAAAAAATCCCAAACCGACTGCTCTCCAGCAAACACCTGTATTGCCACTGAAGGGCCTTTTGCTAATATATTTTTCCCGCTGTTCTTGATCACACCTGTCTAGCTTTGGGCAAAATAAAATATTCACATAGCTGCCAGAAGTGAAGTTCTTTCCTGGCTTGAGCTACTGTGTGTAAAAATCTCCAAAGAAATGTCAGATCACTTTATTGAGTCCTACTGAAAACTTGTTTGACAGTAATAGGTAGAAAGGATCGAGACCTCTCCGTAACTGCCAGTGAGTTGAAAAAAGCATTTGTTTTAAAGGCTTAAAAATGTTTTATTCTTTTTTTTTTAAACAATTTTATTTTTGAGATCGTATTTGCTGCATCAAGAATTATGAAGAGCAATCCATGCCCGCTATGTGTGTATGCTAAGGACTTAGTGTGCAGCTGAAATGCAGCCACCTCCGGGGCAGAATGCAAAGCCAAATAGCAGCATAAATCTATTAATAAATACAGAGTAGGCCTTAAGTTAGTATATGCCACATTCATATGCTCTTAGCTTCACTACACAGTGAAAAGCACCTCTCTGCCCTCATTAAGCCATGTATGTGAGCAGGTCAGAGCTACATTGAAGAGACAAATTCCACATTGTACACACAGAGTCTTGCAGCTCTTGCTACCCCTGTGTGGAAACAAATAGCTATTGTAAAGGAGAAAATAATTAGAAGCAGGCGAAAGCTTATTTTTAATGATTCTCTGACCAAACTGATATTTAATTTAAAATAGGAATATTTTCCTCTCCAAATCCTTGCCAGCTGCTGCCAGATGTTAATTACGGTTTGTTAGTCCAGTGTCTGCTGTATGAAATGCGTGTTCCTTTAAGTAAGACCCACCGCTAGTCTTTGCCTTAGGATCCTAGAAAATTCCTTTAATATGAATCTTTAACTTCAATAGGTGCAACTTTGAATTCCTGGTATGATCAGGCTTGAGCCTTTGAAGGTGGTTGTTGTAGAGTCCCCACACATATCTAAGCTTTTGACGCAAATTTGATTTTAGTTAGCCTGTTTCAGGTAGACCACCACTCCTGAAAATCCATTGCATGAGGAAACTTGAAAACCCTTCCGTGGATACCTCTTTTTTCATTTCCAAAGGCTGTTGTCCTTATTAATCTCAGCTAAAGTCTCCATCCTTGGAGTGTGCAGAGGCAGTAGCTCAGAAAGTAGGAAGAGCTGCCTCAGCAGATGAGGAAACCTCTCCTGCCTTGGCTTGAACTGAAGCGCAGCGAATCAGTAAGGATGGCATTTATCTCACCTGCTTTTAGGTGTCTGCAGGGCTGACTTGGCACTCTCCCGCCTCTCATTTTATTGCTCGTAAAGAGAAATGGGAAACTCTAGTGGACAATTTGGTCCACGTCAGACAAGAGCTGATGATACGCCAGAAGAGTCATCCCCTGAAGTTATCTGTTTTATTTTTTCTGCCCTGTCCTTGCCTAGATGTTCGAAGTTAGGGGAGTTGGACTGTTCCCAAGGTCTTTATCTCCTAGCAGAGCTTTTCATCTATCCCAAGAGGAACAGTTTTTGACAGCAAGCTGAAGGCAGCAGTACAGTTATGCCTAGGTTCTCGGTGGAGTCAAGGCAACCAATTCTGGGTGTGTTGGGCACACGAACATACACATTTATCACTAGACTTCTGGGGCCCCAAATCATCTTTCTCTAATGCAAAACAAAAGAGATGGAGCTGAAGAGCAAGGATGTTGAGCCAGTCAGACACACAACAGAATGAGGCTCTGAGGGTTTCAGCTCTGAGACACCTTTAGCAGAATTTGTTTTCCCTCCAGCTTCCCTTAGACGCGTTGTTTCACAGCCAAGAGAATGACCAAATGCTCCCATGGCTCGGCCAACAGGAACCCTACAATTAGCCAATATCCTCAGCAAAGCCCCCTCGTAAAACCAGCATGGGGCCACCCAGGGTTTCACCTTGGGTGGGGAATCAACACTGTGTTAGTGTCCAGACACTGGTCAAATGAGCTAATTTAAACTCTGTCATATGTTCATGGAGGGTCATGAAGCCTCAGGGTGTGGAGAGTGACTGGCAAGAGCTAACAGAGTCACCTTTTCTGCACTGGTGACAAAAGGCTGGTTTGGCATTGGCATCCTTATTTTTTTTCTTTCTTCCAGCTGCAGAGAACTGCTAGGGAAGATGGGATGAAGGATAAGTGAACAAGATTCTCCTGATGTTCAAAAACCTGGAGTTTGCAATATTTCCCAGTGAAAAGTATCTTTCCACATGTATTTTGGAGCACTGGTTGAAAGGATGCTACATGAGAACAAAAAAAAGTCCTCTGGCATTGATGACCTGAGCCTGTGAGAGCTTGACATCCTTAGCAAGATGGACAGAGATTATTTGAGAATATCTCATGCCACTTAAGGACTTGGGTGTACATGACATCTACCAAAGGAGCTAATTCATGCAGGTGGTTTCTCCCAAGCAGGAGCTACTCGAATTGATTGTCTGGCAAAGGTCACCTCTAGCACATGGGTAGACTAGCACTTTCAGAGACCTCCTATAGCACTCTGCTGTTAAATTAGGCCTGTGGAAACACTCTCATGGGCTCTTCCTTCCTGCTCAGAACTGTCCTCATGTACAGAAACAGAGAAGGATTCACTCTGTGTTCTGTGTTTAGAGACAGTCCACTCACACCCCCGGAAACGTGCAGATCCAGATTCAGGAAGAAGGAAACAGCAAATTGAATCACTTATTTTTTTATGCTATACAGGCATAACTTGTGTCCAGATCTCTCTAACCTTACCAAACCCCAGAAATGTCTTCCTAAGCCAACGACTTAATCATGGGAAGTTGCAGAGTACCTACTCTTAGTGGAAAACAACACCAGGGGATATTCAGGATGAACCTGCAAGTTGCTCTGCACAGCTGGGAACTTTTAGCAGACATCACTGGAATTCTCCAGTCTGGATTGAGCGATATGATTGGCACTGGGGAGTTGAGTCCAGTTCCAGAGGCCACCCTGGACAAATGACTTAATCTGTGCATGCATTAGTTCCCCACTAACATATCTTTAGCTCTTTATATTGAATATGGCTTTGGTGAGGGGGTGATGGCCTCTTCCTGCATACCATCAGCACCCTGGGGTCTTGATCGCATGATAGTGAACTCCAAGGCTAGGGATCTTCACCACTCAATCACCGCTAAATAACAAAGGGGGCAGTAAGGCCACTGAACTCATAATAGGGGTGTTTAAATCAAGACGAGAAAAATCAGAGACCAAAAATTAAGATGCTTTGATCCTTGATTTCATGTCAGGAGAGATGGAAGAAGAACACTAAGTCTTTTTACTTTTTTTTTCTTTTTAACCAGCTGCTCCTTGAAACAAAATAATTGGATAATTAAAAGGCCTTGCCTTATGTCAACTTTATTTAGGTGCCTTGATCCACTGATGGAATGTGTCACTGCTAGAAGGTTTAAGAGCTCGTTAGAAAAATCCTGCAGATAAACCATGAACTCAACCCCTTCAAAGGGCTGTCAGGTAGCAGGGTTGGTGCCCTGGATTGGCCCAGTGTTATAGTATCCCCAGAGACAAACTCTGCAGGGCAAAACTGTAAAAAAGCAGGTTGCAAATCAAGCATAGCTAGGCAGGAGGAATTGCAAAGCGCCTTGTGCCCTCCCTTGTTGTCCCTGGCAGATGATATGCACTTGAAGGAATAAATTTGTCTTCTGCAGCGGTGTCGCATTTCTCCTTGTTGAGGTGATGAGGTTTTGTGGAGTGTTACCATGATACCACATCTCGAGGGAATGGCATTTCATAGACTCTTGAAAAAGTGCTGCATTTTTCAAACAAAAGCCACCCTACTATTGCTGCCTCTGTGTGCTGTTGAGTTCTGGCTACTATGCAGGAATTAGGACCTTATAGATAATATAGGGAGTATGCATAGTCCTTCTGCACAGCCCGTGGCTCCCCAGACCCTAATCCTTTCTCACAAGACTTCGTTCTCACTTATAAAATTACTCAACTAATTTCTGCCTCTTTTGAAAACAATAATGAGAGCTCATATTTAATTCACCAACTGCCTTTCAATGACTATATTTCTTTTTTTTCCTTGTGTAAATGCAGTTTTTCTTTAGAGTTAAAGCTAAAGGTAATCTAATTTTTTTTTTGAGAAAAAATATTGTGACTTTGTGAATTTGTGATTGTCACGATTAAAAAGTTTGGAACAAAACGCAATTTTTATTTAACTGTTTCTTCCCCTAGTTAATTTTATCTGAACATTTCCAAAGGCTCTTGAGTAGAAACCTATGATTGGACCATCAGAGGTCTCTGACTGCCACCTTGGCCTTGTCATCTTTGGGTACAGAATCTGGGATGATGAATCAGACAGACCACGTGGAAAAATGAACCTTTATTTTAAGAACACGTATAGATTTCTTGACTCTGCTAATACCATTACAGTCCTTGCTGACTCCATTTCCCTGTTTCTTCACTTGTGATCACCGTAAGCTCTAGTTTACAGCCAGATGGAGCTGATGTTACGTTATTTACACTAAGTAGGATTGATTTCATTATGTCTAAATGGAAGCAGGTAGTTTTAGTTGCTCTTCTGGCCTTTTTTTCTGGAAGCAGCAGGTAGAAATCAGCATCTCTAGAGGGTGACATATCCCACTTAAAATGTATATTTCAGGTGACACATTTGGGAATGAATTGCCCCTGGAAGGTGCTGGGACATGGATGTGAGAGAGGCCCTGGAAGTCTAGCTATGTCTCACTTGTAAAGGCTGGAGTTAGCTGCAATGAATCAGATCCTCTTGCTGTAAGCCCTGCGTTTCCCACCAGAGAGAAGGGTGATGAATTAAGCCATGACTGTTGGTATGCCTGGAAGGCTCACATCCTTTGGAGAGCTTGTCCACAGCTACACAGTTCTCCAAGACACTGACACACTTACAGACTACAGGATATCAAAGCTTTTGCCAAGTGAAGTTGGGTAATATGATCCTGCTTTCTGTTTCTCCTTCTAGCAGCAATGTCATTATAGCCAAAATAGCCTGCAAATGCGAGATGGAAGTTTGTTCAACCCCAGCTTCTCCATGCCAGGATGGGAGGTGGACTCACAAGCCATGACAGAGACCAGGAGCTCAGAGCTGGGCTGTTTCCTTTGGGTAGAGCAAAGAAAAATACACGTACAGAACAGGAGGAAGGATATGATGCATTGAAGAACATTCAAATATAGTGCATGAAAAATTCAGGAGCCTTGGTGAAAACCATATGTGACCTGCAGTCACACCTGCAAAATGGAACAGTCTGAGACCTGCCAGATGGTTTGGCACTGTGCACTGTACACACACCTCTATGTACAAATAAACAAAGAAATAAATATCTCTATATAGCTATATATTATGCACATATGTGTAGGCACATGCAAACACAAAAGTATTTATAGCATATGTATCTGTGTGCTCTCTGTGTGCATAGCTATCCCCATAGAAATGGCATTGAATGCATATATATATATACATAGAAGCATGTATATATGTTTATATGGCCCAGCCCATGCTCTATGGGCAGAGGTTACAGAGCTTTGCCACCCCATTGCTTGACCTTAAGTTGACATGGAGGGAGGTGTAGGGAGTGGAGGCTGACCGTGGGTCTGGGTCCTCACTCTGGAGAAGCAACTGCAAGGTAGGCAGCTGGCCAAATCACACACAAAAAAAATGCCATTAGCAAAAATAACAAGAACCTGAGTCCTGGCACCGCTCGCGCTGGCAGTCAGAGCGGGTCTCCCGTGTGCTGAGCAAACGCTGTGTGAATCCAAGCAGACTGTGATCCTCACAGCTGTGGGTGGTAGAAACCACAGCGCGTAAGAGATGCATTCTGCTTTATTTGATTTGTGACTGATTTATAGGCACTTCTGTGGTGTAATTGGCCTCACTGAGCCCACTGTGGCTTCGCGCTGCCATGACTGAGAGCTGGGCTTGGCTCTGATCTCCCGCTCCCCGACCTCTCCCTGGAACCATTCGTGCACTGCTCTGACA
Organism: Nothoprocta perdicaria; assembly: GCF_003342845.1. Classification (NCBI taxonomy): domain Eukaryota; kingdom Metazoa; phylum Chordata; class Aves; order Tinamiformes; family Tinamidae; genus Nothoprocta; species Nothoprocta perdicaria. The sequence goes on from NW_020455633.1 coordinate 61,534, forward strand.
TGTGAAGAGATTATGGCTTAGGAGATATGTCTGCATGATATCTGCATGATAAATATCTTTATAAATAGCTCTCCTGAGCAGATTTCGTTAGGCATTCTTCAATAAACACCAAGGCTTGCTGCAGGAGCAGCCACCGACTCTCAGCCCTGCACGCTTGCCTCCAGGCTCCATGTCCTCTCCCTGACTGCTTGTTCCTGGTGCATAGGGTCATGGGGTGAGAGAAGATGTGGGGTGGTGCTGCTTTCCCCGTACCATGTTATCTACTACCTTGGTTGAAAGGCACAGTACTGTGTTACCTCCGATGTTCCTCATGGCCATCATGAACCGACACGGGCTCTTCTTGCTTTAGTTAGACATCATCATGGTCAACTGGCTGGGTTCCACTCTGCTGCCCTGGGAGAGAAAGACTGTCCTGGACATCATGCTCCCTCATCAGTTGTACAGAGAGTTAGTGGCATCATCCTTGCTTTTCACAACATGCCTGAATCAATTTCTAGTCCACACATAAACAATCCAGCTTCAGACCAATAAGAGGGCCTCAAGAGGGCCTCTCTTGTAGTCTTACTTTGATTTCATTTTGTTTATCCCTCTGATAGATTAGGTCCTGGGGTTGAACTCCTTTGGAAGTTCTGAGTACAAAAATAAGGACACTTCTAAATAGCATAGTGGTAGGAGAAAATAACCCTGAATCTGGTTCCCCTTGAAAGATTTGCTTTGAGGCTGTGCTCTCACTTCATCCAGACTCATCCATTCTTATAGCTGATATGAGGGGGAAGGAACTGAGAAGCAGAGACCTTTCCTGATGGCCAGCTGCAAAACCTGAGGAAGCCAAAGAGCTACAAAGCTAAGCAGTGCTTAAATGCACAAGACAAGCCATAAATGAATAAGAAGAGTAGAGGACCAAACAGGACCGTGCTATACAGCAGCTAGCCTCCAAGATCAGACTGAGCAGGGGTGGCAGACCAGATAAAAAGGCAAGTGGGTGGAGAACCTTATTCTCTCCACAGGAAACAGATGATCTCCAAAGGCCCCTTTCAATTTTAATCACTCTGTGATTCTCTATTCAACTAGATCTACCTATGATAGGGCATCTGGTAATGTTGTGTTGATAAGACTTGACTCTCTCCACCAGAACTGAACAGATGTAATAAACTGTATACAGTTTATTTATGAATATACAGGTACATGTGGGACAAAAAGGAGAGGGAAAGAAGATGAAGAAGAGTACAAAGAAAATGCTTTCCTGACAGGAAGGAGGAGAGGACTTCCGATGTGATTGAGAAGTGTCCTGTGTCCAGATATAGCTATGGTCTCTAACCCATTCATGATGTATCCCTGTATGATGGTTGCAACGTGGATATTTAATTGGACTGGAAGTGACTCGTAATGAGTCACTTATCACCATTAAGATCTGTGTGATGTGAGTTATCATAGTTTCTGCTAAACTGTTCCATCAGTCAATCAACTTCAGTGTGAAGATATGTGATGTTTAGTGCTTGGATATGTCTAGCTTTGACATCTGACATTGGCATCTTCTAATACATTGGTATGATATTGAGAAGCTCTCTGTTGTTGAGGTTTAGGTTCCTAGGGAGGTTCTTATGAATTCTGGTTGATGGAGCTCTTAGCTTTCTGCTCACTGAGCTGGTGGACCAAGCTCCTTCAAAGATTTCCAGCTTTGCCTCTGTTTCCAGGACTCTTCCAACTTCTCTTTGGTTTAGTAACCATTTCTTTGGGATTATGCCTACCACTATATCAGAAGCCGTGCCCTTTTGTCAAAGCTGGGAGGAAGTGCATGGGATGAGGAGTTTCACCCCAGCTGCTTTGCAGCCCGTCTATGTCATCTGGTGGATTTAGCTGGTTTGTGTTCTGATCCATTAGAGGACTGCTACCTCAGCCTATTTTAAACCTCAAGAGCATCTCCTACTTTCCACTAGCTACAGAAGCAATGCAAGGGAATCATCTTAGCCAAATGAATGACACGTGGGGTAATGAGAATATCCTATAAATTCAACACTCTTCCCTTTCAGCTTCCTGGGAGATCACTAGACCTTTTGGCAATAAAACCCAGTAGCATGGTGAACCACAAGTTGCCTGCTGTGATGCCCAAATCTCTTCCAGTGTTGCTGCTACCCAAAAATGGGAATATGACCACATTCTTTGCTTCTGTACATATCCCTTTGCATTTGTCCCTCATCTTTTGCTCATTAGCTGCTTGCACCCAAGTTGTTAAGAAACCCCTTTTGTTCTGTATTTTTGACCTCAGCCTTTTCGTTACATCAATGACGACAGGCCTTGTTTTGACGCAGTCATTTATTTGATTTATTTTTTTTTCCAAGCCATAGAGAAAGTGTGAAAATGGGTATTGAAGAAGCATTGCTTGTGGGACCTGGGTAGGAACACACCCATTTGGCGATGATCCCTTATTTAGGGTTATGCTTCAAGACCTACGCTAGTCAGTTTTTTAATCCCTTTCATGTGTGCCATATTTGGTACTCCAGTTTCTTAATCAAAATATCGCACAGTACCCAGGCAGTTGCCTTGAGGAAAATTCAAGCAAAATTACATCAGCACTCTTCCCCTTATTAACCACGCTTGTGCTGTTATCAGAAAATACATCAAATTAATTTGACAAGATCTATTTTTCATAAACCCAAGTTGATTGGCAGCAATTATATTACCTTCCTTTGATTCCATAATAAACAAATCTCATATTAGCTATTCCATTATTTTTCTGGGATTATTGGCAGGCTTGCAGTCTAGAACCCGTGTTGTCCTGTCTCCTCTTTTAAAACACCATCAGAACATTCATTTTCTGCTACTCCTCTAGAACTTCCCTGGGGTTCAAAGACTTTTGAATGTGCTCCAATTCCTTCTTGGCCAACTCTTTTAAAACTCCTGGATGTAAACGATCTGAATCTGCAGATTTATTAATGGCTAGCTGTGGGAGATGCTGATTATCATCTTGCTTACTTATGGTTAGAGCCGTAAGTGTGATCCTCAGCAGTGTGTGGTAGAAGTAGCTTGTGCTGGTTTTTCCCAAAAAGGGGAATTGAGGTGTTTTATTGAATGCACATGGCTTTTCTCAGTTATTATCCCTGATTCCATTATTTCTCTAGAGTAAAAAATTAAAGCTCTCATCATAGTGTCTTTTTTCCCTTGATCAAGAAAAGCACCTTCTTTTCAACCTTAACTCTGCTGACTAGAAATACTTCTTCAAAATCTTTTTTTTTTTTTTCCGTTATTGATATTCTCCAGTTCTTCTGGAGAACAGTTCTTCTGTTTTGTTTTAATGCAACTACTCATTTGTTGTTTTATTTCTTATTTTAAACACCTCTTTCACCTTCCTTCTTAACCTGCCTTTAAAAAAGCTAGTATGGTCTTTCCTCTTCATATTGCAGAGCTTTTAATCAGTAAGCAAAAAATACTCTTTCAGAGTACATGGAGATCACATTTTGACTCATATAAGCTCACATATCAAAAATAACTGCTATTTGACCATTTGAATCAGTTCCTCCTTTGATGTGAGATGAGACCTATAGGAATTTCTCTCTCTGTGATGTAATCCTTGACATACAAATTTGCTTTCAGAAATGTGAAGGTGTTTTGCTGGTAGCATGGGATCTCCAACCTATGTCATTCAGCTACCACACTCATGTATTCTGTCTTCTTCACAGAAGACAAAGGCTACTTAGGAAACCGTTATCCTGTCATCTGCCGAAATGTGGTGGTCATTAGTTCTCCCCAACTTTAGTCTTGCTCTACCTGCTTATGTGGTTATTGGGGCCTTCTGATTCCTTTTTGTTTCTGACTTGTAGACAATGGTCATTGTGGTTATAGACAGTTATCTGCTCTTACAAATGCATGCATATTCAGAGCTCCCTCTTACATCTGAATGAAATATTTGCCAAAAATAATATTAATCAAATCAGGCTTCTCAGTACTAGACTTCTCCTGTGTTTTTGCAATGAAAACAGCCCAGTCTACCTTATAGCAGATCTTGCTTTACCTGGAGGAGGGACAAGAGATGGGCTGAGTCGCCTTTTAATCTGAATTATCCTCCAATCCTACCATTTTCTGTTTAATCTTCTCCCTTATAAATAAATGCAAAGAAAGCAATATCTGAAAAGTGAAATATTATTTTGACTTAATTTCAAAAGTTCTTACTTTTAATTTAAACATATTTCCTGGCTAGCATTCAGCACCAGACCTGGATACCTACATTTAGATGTCTACACTGCAGGTATCACTGTGCAAACTTAATGTCTGAGATGTCCTGATAACCAATGGCAATCTGGCTGTGGGAACCTGCAGAATGATGGAGGCATCGGTGGACTTGCTGTAGGACCCACTGTCCAGGGTGCTCGGCTCATGGTGTGGATGGTGTCTGGATGGTCTAATAGGACTGCAGTAACCCATATGGGGCTGGAGGACCTACAGCAGAAGCAAGAGAAATCTGGGGTTCTCTGTAGCTGTAGCTCTGTAGGCATCTTGCTCAGAGAAGATACCCACCTACCTACAGGTACTGAACTGCCCCGAGGATCTCATGGACTGCAATGGGAGCACCAGCAGTTGAGATACCCTACGTGTGGGCATCTGAGTCTGGAGCTGAATTCAGCCTTTCACTTAGAAGTTCCATGGAATTTTATTTCATAAACACTAAAAAATGTCTGATGAACTTCTGGAGTTTGCTGCCAGAAGTGGTTGACCAAGCAGACAGTATCATTAGGTAAAAAAGCTTTTAGACAAATTCATTGACAGTTCATTCTACCAACAGAAACAAAGAAGAGCATGTGGAGGTCACCATCCAGTATCCCCATGTGCTGGCTGTGAATGTTGGGGCAGTACAAGGTGAATAAATGCAGGAGGTGGCCAAGCTCATGAGCTCTGTGTGGAGAGAGTCTCCTTTTGCCACGGTCACAGACCAAGCTAGAAAATCACTGGCATGATTCAGTAGAGCATTTCTTATATTCTTTTATTTTTATGACATTTCTTTATGTAAAAAAAATACAGTTTTTCCTTTAAGATTAGTTTATTTAACATAAGTATTTTCTCCTGTAAATTTTTGATTCCCTGCAAGGTTTTTTAGAATTGTTCTGAATATGGCTCTGCACAGCTCTGCAGGTGTCTGCAGGACCCCAAGCCCATGACAGGCATGTCTCCAGCACTCCCACATTCTTTGGCTCAAATCCTGCTGAACTCTGACTCTTGCCCAGGCACCAAATTCATTTGTGGTGGCCAGAGCTGTGCCAGTCTCCCATGGTCCCTCTATATCTCCTTTCTATGAGCCCCCAGTTTAGCAGTGGCGTGGCTTGTCAGGACACTGATCTTGGTCCTGAGCCAGCACATTTTATAACCTGAAATTCTTAGTGTAAACTGACATTGGCAGCAGTTTAAGTTAATGCGATGGGCCAAGACTCCAGATAAGAGGCAAACACTATGCTCTTCTGCTGCCCACAGCATTGAGAGAGAGACTCGGCTTGATATAATCTTTTGTTTGCATTATAAGAGCGCCTAGAGGCCCTTACATGCTAGGTTCCACATGGAGGCTAGTGAGAAACAGTTCTGACCTTGACTACCTGGCAGCCAAAAAAGAAACGGGAACTGTAAAAGGTGAGTGGAGCAAGAAGCACAGACTGCATCTTGCCCGGGGTCCATCAGCAATAGCTGGGAAAATGCTTATATCCCTTGACAACCTACCTAGAAGTCTAGAACTTGTATTGCTTATGTGTATTGAGAGAGGAAACTGAGGGAAGGAGAAAATTTGATGTCTGGGCCTGGTCAGAAGGTGCTTTCACTGTATTTGATAATTTCTTGGAGAGCACCCTGGCAATGTGGACACTGCTGAGCTCTACCTCCTAGTGATTTCCCAGGTAGGGAATCCCACTCCTTGGGAAGTGAGCTCCTATGGCTGCTCATTATGAATGGTCAGCAGCAGATTTGACCTTGAGATTCATCTTGAGGGCACTGGAAACACTACAGGGGAATACATGGCTTGCTTAATTAGCTAAATGAGGCCTTGAGAGCTGGATGTTGAAAGCTTTGCTATTTAATTGAGCTCATTTTTCTCACATCCTATCTCCTCGTGGTGTGTGCCCCACCTGCTTTAGTCATCATGAGCTAACTGGTGAAGATGGACATTTCCCAGTCACCATGCAGAGTTGGTGGGAATGGGACAGGAAAGGGCAAAGAACTCTTCAGAGCTGCACCCTTGTTTCAAGTCTAACCAAGCTGTGGTGGCACGGGGTGTAACTTAATAGTGTTTTCCTGAATAATTGCCTTCACTGAGAAATCACATGGGAGGTGACTGCTCCAATGGGCAGTCACCTGGAAGTCATCCTGAAAGGATGCCGTCGAGCACCCAGCTTTATCCTGGAGAAGTTAGCAGGCCCGACACAGAAGATGTGATCACTGCTTGGTCTGGAGCCCAGCAGAGGGCACTTGCTGAATGTGTCAGGCTGGAGCATCTGCCCTTGGGCTGCTGGAGCCAAAATTTAATTACAAACTTTGGCATATAGCAATCTCCTTGTCTAGAGTCTGTGGTTATTTAGTGTATCGGTTTCATAAACTTGCCTGCCTGTCCTCTGTGACTCAGTTAATAATAAATAAATGATTCTCTAACAATGCTGGGTAGATTTCCAGCTATTTTTCTATATGCATTAATAATCCTTAGGGTTGGTCAACTTCCAAAATTCCTGGGGTTGGGGGTTGCTGAAGTGTACCCGCACTGATGAGTCTGATTCTCTCTTCCCTTGGGCACTCATTTACTGGTGTTTAAAATGCAAAGTAGATGCAAGTGAGTGAAGAATGCTGATATTGGGAGTATTTTTTCTTAACAGTGCTCAGGTTTGTGAATGTGATCCAATACCCTTTGGTGTTGCAGGAGCAACAGGCTTCAGTAGGCTTTGGAGAGGATGAGGTGCAACTGCAAGGAAGAAGGCTGTGAAAAACTAGCTGCTATCCAAAATTCTCTAAAGGCCTCGACTTGTTAAAGCTGTAGAATTAGGCAACTCTCTCTTGAAAGCAGGCCTATGTGGCATGCCCTATCAAGAGGAAAAATGTCCAGAGACAACTTTACTGTAGTAGCTGGGCACATCTGCCTCTTCTCATAGCCAGAACCTAGCAGCCTAAACCTATTGAAGACACCCAGCAGAATGTCCCAATCCCTTTGCAGCTCATGACTGCACTTTGTTTTGTGTGTGTGTGTGTGTCATTCATAGTCTCTGAGACTATGAGATTCAAGAACAGAACAATAAAGCAATATGTTTTTACAGTCCTAAAACTGAGAGGTAACAACATAAATGATGATCTACTCTGATCCCTGTCATGGTACAAGCCAGAAAACACCACCCATGTTGCCAGTGGAATGATTTAAATATTAAACCAAAACAAAACATCAACCAAGACATTCTAGATTTAATGACTTTTTCTCGTTAGTGAGTAAATTAATTCTACTCTGGTTTGAAAATGTATGTTTTATTTCTAACCCAGGCTGCTGATATGAGTCATCTGTTCTACTTTGGATATCTGCTTTAGGACAAAATGAATGTATCCCATAGCTCCAGTGATTGTGCTGACGAGACGTCCACTAGCTATAAAGGGATCTGGATGACATTAGGACAGGCAGAAGTCCACTGCATTTAGTCAATGGAAAGTAACAAAACATACTAGCTTCAACTTTTAGTTCTTGGATCATGTAATGCTCAGTTCTGTGTGTTGGTAAAGAGACTTTTGTTATTAGAGAATTTTGTTGTGTGCTGCCATGCAACATTTTGGAAAGAATCTACAAATATCTGGAAAAGTTTGTTTGAAGTGACAGTTGTATCCCAAAATCTGACTAAACACTAGGTTGAGTTACTGATCTGTCCTCATCCATGGGTTGAGATCATTGGTTAGGTCTTCAAATGACTTTTTCACTCAAATGGCAAACAATACAGATGAGACATGGCTAGCTATAGTAGAAAAGTTGAATTAGGTGCTTAAATGGGAGTTAAATCCTAACCTCTTTGGAACCCTTCAAGACTCCATTGTTATACTGATAAATAAGAACACAAAGTCTTAAAATGTGTCTGAAATAATCTTCCTTTTATTGCATTCCTCAGATGGCAGGATTTGTGTAATTTGCTTCTTTGGTAGAGGAAAACTATCAGCCACTGCCAGAATTATGAAGAAACCTTTCTGTTTTGTGGTAAAAAATATTAAAATGCTCTATACTTTACATTTGTTTTGCTCCTTTTTGGCCAGCTTATCCCTCCAAAGGTTTTCATGTGCTCAAGCAAAGTCAACGGGAGTTAAAGATGAGATTCAGCACGCAGATATGTCTGAACCTAGATACAGATGGCCCTTTTTGTTCTCTAATCTCCTGCTATGGAGGGAGGAGACCTCAATACAGTGGCTAGATACCAGTGATTCAGCTCACCCTTCAGCAGATGTCACATTTGTTTGGCTCAGAAACTTTACATTGATTGTATTGATTAAATTGGGGTGGGAGCTGAGAGAAGAAACTCAGGCTGGGGTTCAGAAGCCCAAATTTAGTCTTATTAATCTCTATAGCAACATGAGCGCACATGCTGGCAAGGGTTACAAATGAAGAAGCTGTGATGACTGGTTTTGCTCAAATAACTAGGCTCGAGTCTGAACATCTGGCCAGGATTTAATCTTTTTGTTTGGGGGTGGGAGTAGAAATTTTCAGATAACTTTTGTCCCTTTTATTTCTCTTAGTCCACCCAAATCATTGCATATCTTAATTGCCCTAGTTGCCCTTGCTCAGACACCCAAGGGAGGTCTTTGCTGTCATACTGGGTGTTAAGCAGGAAGCATCCACAGTCCTCTGAGGGAATCTATCTGCTCTCAAGCTCCAGGCTGGTTTATTTGAGCTTTGGTCCAGACCTGCCTATTTTTGTGTACCAGTTGACCCAGCTTCCCCTACACATACCACCCTAAAAAATGGTTGTATTAGAATAAACGCTTGGCAGGCAAGCAGGTTGTGCTATTGAGTATAAAGAGAAGTACAAAGGCACTTCCATAGGATGGGGAATGACTGGATTTGTTGTGAAGGAGGCTTGGCTAGATATTTCCGTGAAGGCCACTGTGGTACCTGTGGTTCACTCCCATAGCCTGGTTAGATCCTTTGAATCTGATTGGTCTTCAGATGTGCTCAAAGTCATGAATGACTCAAACTAGGGTTTAATTCTCCCTTACTATATATTTTTCTGTTTGGTTTTCTCCACATGAACCCAGCTACCTGTGCCCCTTAATGGGGAGAAATAGGAACTTTAGGTGTCAGCCTTAGGATGATACAAATTGACTCCCGATCCAATCTCCATGGCCTATGTGCCTGCACTTGACCAGATGAATCCTATATGAAAAGTATTTTACATCTTCTCTCTGAAAAGTCTGTTTCACTTTGTACATCCTCTATTAAGGCTGAAGTTCCTTCCTAACAGGAAAACCAAATGAGTTTTCCATTCTACTCATTCTTTTCCAAAGATGGAAATTGCCATTGAGAGCATGTGTAGAACAGGATGGAAAAATGGGATGTGTTCCCTCTAGAAAACAGCAGTTGTGCACTGAGAGGTCTCATCAGAGTCTGCCTGGGTAGCCTGAACTTCAAGTCTGGTATATTTGTTCTTCTAGTGTCATGAACAGACTCTTGAGTCCTCTCCAGAGTGCATTTTTACCATCAAGATAGCTTTTCTCAAATCCAAATTTCACGATCCTCTGAACGGTCTGCCTGCTAACTGCTGATTTTAAGCATAAGGGAACCCTCCCAGGCTTCCCAAACTTCACGTGTTGTTTGGTGCTTGTCTCTGACCTTAGAGACAGTGTGGATGCTGTGGCTCAAGCCACATGGCCCATCTAAGACTGTTTCCAATCACTAATAAAAGAATAAAAAGTGACTTTACAGTTGTTGTCAGAAAAATTCAGAATTGGCATCCCTGATCAGTCTCAGTACTTCACTGCATTTTCCTTTTGCTTTCAGTTCTAGCAAGGCCATGAGCAACATCTCACTGCTGTCCTGCATAATAACTTTTCTAAGACATCTGACCCCACGATGCCCAAAATGGGCTTGCATTTTTTTTGTGTCCTAGGATCTTTGGTGGACTTATTTTCAGTGTCAGGAAACTGCCTTATGCCCACATGAAACACAATTCAGGATCACTTCTTCTACTTGCCGTCTCTTGGAAAGATTTTTAATAGTGCTTCATCTAAATTCTATTGAATCTGGAGTGTTCTTGCATTGTCTTCAATGGTCTTTGGATCAGATCCATGGAATCACAGAATCATTAAGGCTGGAAGTAACCAGAGATCATCTAGTCCAACTCCCCTGCTCCAGCAGGCACACAGGCTACAGCATGTCGCACAGGGTGGCATCCAGGCGAGTTTTGAAGACCTCCAGAGAAGGAGACTCCACAGCCTCCCTGGGCAGCCTGTGCTAGGCCTCTGTCACCCTCACACTAAAGAAGTTCTTCCTCCCATGCACATGGAACTTCCGGTGTTTCAACTTACACCCATTGTCCCTTGTCCTATCACTGGCCACCACTGAGAAGAGTTTGGCCCCCTCCTCCCTACACTCACCCTTCAAGTATTTATACATATTAATCAAATACCCTCCCAACCTTCTCTTCTCCAGAGAAAACAGGCCCAACTCACTCAGTCTCTCCTTGTACAATAGATGCTCCCTTAATCATCTTCGTGGCCCTCTGCTGGACCCTCTCTAGAAGCTCCACATTCCTCTTATACTGGGGAGCCCAGAACTGCACACAGTACTCCAGGTGCGGCCTCACCTGAGCTGAGGAGAGGGGCAGGATCCCCTCCCTTGACCTGCTGGCAACGTCCTCCTGATGCAGGCCAGGATGCCATTGGCCTTCTTGGCCACGAGGGCACTGCTGCCTCATGGTTAACTTGTCAACCAGGACTCCCAGGTCCCTCTCCGTGGAGGTGCTTTCCAGCAGGTCAACCCGTAATCTGTACTGATGCCTGTGGAAGCCATCAAGAAGGGGTTACCTTCTTCTGCATCCACCTGACAATCCAGAAACACAAGACTCAGTTTTATATGCTTAAATGCCTTTATTTTCAAATGTAATACATGATCCTGCCTTCAATATATCTGATAACAGCCTGACACTGAAGTTGGAGGGCAGACTGCTAGCGTAGCTCCATGTGAAGACCAGTCCAAAGAAGATGGGGGCACACATTGCCCCTTGCTTACTGAATGATGTGTTTATTTCCATCCTTTGTTTACTGTGCTTTCAAGTTGCACCTATAGCACACCGGGATCCAGCCAGACGTTGTAACGGAGATGATGAACCAGCACCCAAAGTAAAATCCAAAACCCCAGATGCTCACCTGGTGAGAAGGGGCAGCTTCCCATTGAAGTCAGTGGAAGTAGGCTGAATTATATCAGCTAAGGGATTGGCTGTAGGGATTGTTGGTGAATTATTCTCTATTTTCGCAAGACACTGACAGGCTGAAGCAGGTAAACGATCCTTGATATATGGTACCTTCTCCTTGATGTTAGGTTTTTAATATACCCAAGCCTTGGCTTTTCAGGCTAACACACTAGAGGGGATCTAAAGGAATCATCCTTCATTATCAGAGTCATTCCATTACAGAAATAGCTCCAGTGATTCTTCACAATTACAATGCTTAATTTACCCTCTGAGCAAAAATGATATTAACACCAATGACGTGCTCAGCCCTTTTTCCACCTGCAAATGTTTGGGTAATCATTGCAGGTGCTTCTTTATAAAATGAAGCAACTGCCTTTAAATATTTCAATTATTTTTATTAGATTCCACTGTTTTGCAAACCTCATTGGCTGCTAGCCAGTCCTCAACCTATTCCCCTGTCTTTAAGTGGCTTAATATTGAAAAGGATTTGCCTTGCCCTTAGACTGGATGTGTTTGTACAAGCGAACTGTCTGTTGATAGAAACAGATGTGCAAACCCCAGATGTCTTGCATGTTTGGTCCATGTCAGTCTTGAAAAAAAGACGGATACCTCTCAGCCAATAGCCTGTTATATGGACTACTATATCTGTGTGATGCTGACTGATGCAGACTATGAAATCAATGACATTGAAACCAATGCTGAATTTTGTTGTTTTTGCAGCATGTTGCAAGGACAAAAAATGGCCAATCAGCTTGATATTAGTAGGGAAAGCTGGCCAAAATGCGGGACTATGTGATAGAAGGTGTTGAATCTGATTCTTTGAGAGTCCTTGGTTTGTCCTGTTTTCTTGACATCGACTTCATTGAAAGGTTTGATAAGATTAAGGAAATCTCAGAAGGGTGTATTGCTTAGGGTCTGTGACCAAGTCAATACCAAAATTCTGTTTGGATCCAGCTTGGAGGAATATGTACCAGAGTGTGTTGTGGCCTTTCACAACTTAACATGGGAAAATTGCCTACTTCTGAGGCAGAGGTGGGCCCTCTCAATTTCCTTGCAAAGCCACGTCCTTAGATGCTTTGGAGACAAAGAAACCACCAAGAAAATCCAGAAATTACAAATCTTGCTGCCTACGGATGTCTTTTCCCAGTTAGTAACTGGAGATTGGTTGAGATAGATTTAGAGCTGTCTTCAAAACAATACTTATGCAAAACTCAGCTCACAAGACTACCAAAGATTATTATGTCTCTGCTTTCTAAGACAGGCTGAATAATACCCTTGCTGGAGCCTCTCAAGCAGACTCTCTCCTCTGCCAGGTACCTCCATCCAAGCATCATCAGTAGGGTGAGACATGGTGTAAGGAAGACTTGCCAGATTGTCTCCAGCCCTGGTGTTGGGGCTCATGCCAGGCCCACCTGGCCCAGTCCAAGTGACACAGCCCCTTGTTCTGACACCACTTTCTCCATTCACCCAGCTGTTAATTGCAGTTCACAGGGAGATGCTGGCTAGCACCTTTCACTACCTTTACCTTCTTGCTGGGAAATTGCAGGACTTTATTGGCCCAGGAACAGACATTCAGACTTCAAAAGAAGTCCCGTGTGAGTTTGGTGGAGGCGGGGGGTGCCCAGTTTGGAGCTTGTGTTGGCCTTAAGCATATACAGTACCTTGCTTAATATAGGTCTACCAGAATGTGAAGTGACTGATATTGTTATGGCTATTAACCTGAAGGTGAATAGCTTAAATTGGCCATTGTCTTTAAAAGTTATTGTGGTAGAGGGGGAGCGGGTACATAGTGAGCTACAGGATGATCATGAAAGGTTTTTCTTTTCCTAGGAAAAAAAAAATGTCCCTTTTTTCTCCCCTCGCTTCCAGCCTCCTATTCCTAGAACTGGAAAACCAAGAACTTAAGTGCCTCTGTGAGGATAAGGGCAGATAAATTCAGGCTCTTCTATCCACATTTGGAGCTGTCAGGGGTCCAGCAGTCCGGGTTTGGAAGTGGTGCAGCCATATCAATGTTGTGCTGGTGCTGTGCCAGGGCTGGACCAGCTGCTGAGCTTGGCCATATCACCTGATGTTCCCAGCAAACGTGTTTGGTTGTGTTTATCTGGGTATATACGCAGAGATAGAGATGCATGATACATTAGCTTCAACATCAGGCTTCTTGGCTATCAGTGTCAGAGCTGGGCAGGTTGAGGGTGGTGCCTGCAACTGCTGTTTTTTGGTTCGCTGGCTTCCCAGATTGTTCAGAGAACCAAAAAATGTCAAAATATTTTTGCTTCAAGATGAATGGAATGCTGTATTTGATCCTCAAATGATCCACTTGATGTTGTTTCTAAAATCTCACTAAAAAAAAAAAAAAAAAAAGAAAATTATATTTTTTTAAAAGCAAGAAGCACCAAAAAGAAACAAGGTGCTTTTACATTCATAAGGTACATTTTCCAACTTTCCCAAATAAAACCTTTTGTTAAAATCAATATAAATCCCCCCTCAAAATACCTCAGTTGAGTCAGAATTATGCTGCTTCTCTGTGATCCCTTCTCCCACTTCACGGATAGTAGAATAAAAATATTAGAAAAGTAGAGTTATGTTGACTCAACCTGTTGAACTACTAGCCCACCTCTCACCACCCAAGCGTCCGTGGATCATTCCTACCGTACAGACCAAATGGAGCAAAGGAAACACACTGAAGGCAGATGGATTGTCTGGCCTGGAACTGGGAACTGACACTTTGTGGGGAGGCAAGGAATAGAGATGGACCATGGTGAAACTGGGATTTCTCTGAGAAAGTGAGCTAAGATGGGGTGGTGAGTGGTGGACATGAACCCAGAGCTGTTCCCATTGGGACCTGAGCAAGGCAATCAGCTCTATGAAGCTAAGCGCAGCCTCTATCTGGCTGAGTGACTCTGCTTGCTTCATGGATGGGTTTTCTAAGTACAGCCTGGGGCTCTGATTTTCTACAGGAGATATTCTGAAGGCGTATGGGCGTCTAAATCTATTAGTTTCCTAAGATGAAAAAGAAAAATCTAGCTTCGTTTTGCCTGCTTGGTTTGAGCAGCGCCTCATGGTGAAGCCACTGCAAAATAGTCATGCTTAGCTTTTCATCAGCATGACCCAAATGATGCTTATGACTTGGACTCAGATAACAGGACATTTCAGCTCCTCTTGCTGCTTGCTCTGTAGGAGCTTACAGTGAGTTGGGAAGAGCTGTTGGGCAGATAGATAGCAAGGGCATAGTCCATGGCCAGACGTCAATCTGGGAACCACCTTATCCACACAGCCCAGAGCCAAGGGTCCCAACTCTGGCAACCTTCCTACTTTCACCTTCCCTATCCCTTAGCAAGGGCCCTTAATAAATAGCCCCATTAGAAACATAAGGAAAACAGAGGCACAGAGCAGTGGCATGTTTTACTCTGATTTTACTCACTGTAAGACCAACCTTAAGACCAGGTATCCTGAATCCTACAGAGTGGCTCTACATTCCAGTCCAAATCATGGGATTCTTATGTAACCGAGTAACACTATGCACAGAGATGGTATGAACCTTATTCTATCCCTTTTATAGCCACAATGCTCAGTACTTTCTTGGTGCTGAGGACTAACCTGGTGACTTTAACAAAACCTGAAAATACAGCTGATTCTTATTCCCCTCCTTTACAAGCACAGCTCCCTGTGGAATTCATAGTCCAACCCCAATTTAAACCACAATATTTTCCTATGTCCATAAAGTAAAGAGGCCTGTCCAGAATTTCCATTTGTATCCAATCAGGTGCTGGATGGGCCCATTATCTTTGCTTGGAAATGCAAGGGACATGTCCATACAGCTCTACAGCACTACACTCCTCCCTACACCCTCTCCACCCCCACTCTCCACCTCTCCCTCCCCTTCCCAAACTATGACTCATCTTAAGGCAGAAGGTTAATTTAGGTTAATTATCTTCCTGGTTAGCAGTGCATACATGTCCTGAGCAGAAATAAAGGTTTGACACCCCTCCTGCTGCTGCAAATCAATTTTCTTCCTCATTTACTGTAAATGGAAAGGAGCCAGTTCTCTGGCATCAAAGTAAACATTTCCCTGCATGAAACTCAACTTGTGAACCTGGTAATTTCAGATTTGCTTATAACATGTGCATTTGCCAAGAAAAAAAAGAAAAGCAGCTGTTTGATGTCTCCAAAAACTAGAATTAGCCCTGTAGATCAAACATCAGTTTGCCTGCTTCTTTAATAATAGAAGGATCCAGTTGCATTAAGCGTGAGGATATCATTACACCATGCACAGTGCTTACATATAAGCTACCCACTAATTCTCCTACTTAACAGCTAATGCATATTATTATTATTATCTACGCTTTGAGTTATAGACCCAACCGTGATCAGAGTCCTGCTGTGTTATGTGCTCTACAGATGCGCAAAAGCAGAGTCTCTGCCCCAAAGATTTCTAAGTTTAAATAGATACCAAATACAATAAAGGAAGTGTTGATGCCCCTAGGGAAGAGGAGCATGAAGGGACATGCAGAATATCCTGGAGCAACTTTACAGCAGAAGCAAGAATAAGGTGCTCGTGGTTTGAGTCCTAATCTAATTGCTGCTCCTGAAGGAGGAAATCTTTAAAAGGTGAGATCAGTTCCCCTAGTATTAGCCCCTTAAAGATAGATTTTCCATGTAGGCTAGTCCACCTGTCAGTGGAAGCAGGTCAGCACCTTTGGGGAGTGATTCATTGCATCCTATTCTAGGTGTCTAACATAGCTAGGAATCTTTTCGTGCTGACCACAAAGTCTATGTGCATTTGTCTGAATGTAGACTCTTGCTTTTTTTGAGAGGCTTTTCAGTATTGAGGATAACAGTAATGTTGACAACCACAGCACAGGACCTAGGGGAGACCCACACACCTGTAGACCTGGTGGAGGCCAAGTGGTATCCACAGGGCATCTCAAGTGAGCTATGTCCTGGATAACCAGATAAGACTTGACACCGCAGGTTTAGAGACTAAAGGTAGCGTAGGTGAATCTCAAACCCAGGTGCCAATCCTAAGTACAGGAGTATAGGGTAGAGGATATTTGCCCTCACGTGTAGATCTCCCTTCCATCTATGCATATGAAAAGACAGGTGGGCTTGCTCTTTGAGTTCGGTTCATTTTTGAAGATTCAAGTTTTTCTGCATCACCCAACATTTTCTTCTGTGTAACGGGAACAATGATCCTTGCTTTCAGCCTAGATGCTGCTGAAAGAGGTCGTTGCTCAGGGTCAAAGCGCTGTTCTGAGAACCTTGGTAGGCTACAGAATAGGCAAATTCTGGTAACTGTCAGAGAGAAAGACAGCGACATAGACTTTCCGAAACTTGTCTTTTGAATGTACAAGAGCTATAAATACCTGTTTCCTCTGCATCCAAACAGAATCACAGAATCATCAAGGTTGGAAGGGACTGCTAGAGATCATCTAGTCCAATCCGCCTGCTCCAGCAGGGACAGTCAGAGCACGGGACACAGGGTGGTATCCAGGTGGGTTTTGAAGACTTCCAGAGAAGGAAATTCCACAGCCTCCCTGAGCAGCCTGTGTTAGGGCTCTGTCACCCTCACATTGAAGAAGTTCTTTCTCATATGTAGTTCTTCCTCACAAACCTCAAATTGTGTTGGTTCCATCAGTCTGATCAGAATAGTTTAGGCAACTTTCTACAGGAACCAATGTCCGATCCTGTGGGGACCCATTGTCCCTCCTATCCTGTGTCCCGTGAAGAATGGGACACAGAATTTCTTTCCCAGTTCTCACAGAACTGTACAAGAAATGTATTCTTTTTGGCTGAGGAGTACCTAATGTAAAAGACATCCCCAGATAAGTCTCTTATGGGGTCAAGTATAACCTGCTAACAAAGAAAAGGAAGGGGCAATTAAACTTGACCCAATTTCATTTTGAAGTGTAAAAACTGATTTCAAGAATTGCTAGAGCTTTATATAAGACCATTTCAAACTTTTACACCTGTGAAAGTGTTCTAGGATGCTTGATCTCTTGGGCAGTTAAGAAAACTCTGATTGTAAGGGATGTGAAATGACTCCATAGCTATATCTACTCCATGACAGCTGATTATGGCATATTTATAGATTCTTCATTTCATCCCACTTGGAGATAAAAAGCTCAGATCTTTCTGTATTTTCCTTCACCCCATTTGTGAGCATAGTTGAAGTTTTTAGAGATTAGGAATGAAACATTATCTCTCCCAAGAACGTACACAATCAATAGACAAAGCAATGTCATAGAAGCTAAAAGTTTGCCCGAGAAGGGCAATTAATTATAGTAATCTATAATTCATCACAATGAATCACATTTCCTCTCTAACAGTGAGAAGCATGAAAACCCCTTTTCATGCTGAATTGCAGTAGCTCAAAGACTGTGATAAGAACAAGTCAATTAGGAACCTCCTTGAAGGGATGTTACATTTAAGATATAGCTCATATTGCTTAGGGCAGAGAGATGGAGCAGATTACTCAAAGTTCCTTCCAGCAAGCTTTTCTGTAAACCTCTAGAGCTGCAAGAAGAGAACAAAACAAACAAACAAACAAAACACATCCCAAGACTGTCTCCGGATTACTTAGGTTAAAAACAAAATGTTTGTGTTTATAGGATTTTCCACATTTTTACTTTCTTTTTTCTTTTTTTCTTTGCTAATAACAGAGTTAACAGGTCAGCATTGCCCATACTGCTAGATCTCGAGCTGAGACTGAAAAAAGTCAGAAGCATTCGTTTTACTTGTCAGGTTACTAAAATATCGATCACTGCACCAAAAGCTATAGAAGCGTGAACATTGCAATTTCCCTATCTTATATGTGAACATGTACATGTATGCACCCACAGACACATGCATGCAATACTGTCTTATTATATTTCCTTCCTGAATTTTTCCTTGGCTTTCCTAAAAAAACAAATAACACACACACAAAAAAAATGTAAATATAATCATGTAATTTGGGCTGAGACTTCCCTGACTAGTCTTCATGTAGTTTGACATAGTTTCTTCTTTTAGTAGTGGTTCTCAGCCCTTCTGTATAAATTGGAATTCAATCTTCTCTGTCCTACATGGACTCATTGATAAAATGCAAGCATGGCGTGGTTTTCTATGGCCATCTGGACAGCTATAAATAAAGAACTAATAGAGAACTTGGGCTGACGACTGATCTTTGGTTATGAGGCCAGCCCGGCTTGCTCATTTTGCCCTGAGTTTGTCCTGGCTGCATCCAAATTGCCTGTCTCACTCTTTCTCCTGGACTGAACCAGCCTTGTCTGGGCCAGGCACCATTCAGCTGGTCATGGATTGTCCTCAAATCCACCTTCTGTTGCTGTTTCGGAGTGGCAAATCCTAACTTAAAGACCTTGTAGTGAAGGTGGGTGAGTGGAAGGAAGTAGCATTATCCCTGCTTGCAGCTGGAATTGGGGCAGATTGGCACTGTGGGACGTAAAACACGAGGCAGCGTTTTCAGACTTTCGAATCGCAACACTACCAACTTCATGAAGGTGAAAATAATTAAAATCAGAAAATAACAGTATAGTTTGAGCTGACTGTGCTTCCTTTTTGGTCTCAGAACTTCCTGGATCATACTTAAATCGTTATTTCAGAGATTTCTTCTCAAACATATAGTAGCTCAACTATTTTCAACAAAGCTGTTATAATCCTATGAATGCTGGGGCCTGATCAAGGAGAACACCAAAGAAGGCCATTAGACAGCTTGAATTTGAGAGATGTGGCAAAAATCCTTAAGTGCATTTCCTTCTTTCCAGATGAAAATCAGAGTTACAGACAATAAAAGAACCAGGTTGCAGCTAGAAATGGTGTACATTTACCATACAACTTTCTGCACGTCACAATGTAAAGGCTAAGCCCAAGTAATGAAGAGCGAGCACTTAACATTTGGCTTCTAAGGCTTCCGAATTAGCTAGTCATTTGGAGGTGACTTTGTAAGTGGTCTGCTTCATGTCCATGGTGGTAGATGATTTCTAGACCTTGCACAGGTACTCAAAAAATGACATTAGCCTGGGTACTCAAAACAAAAAGTGATGTTGACCCAAGTGAACAATTTAATTTCCTCACACACAGGGAATGAAAACAAGTTCATTTCAATACCAGCACACTTTTTAGATCTTAGTAGTTATTCTGAGTCCAAATATAACTCTTATTTGAACAATTCTGCGATAGTTCAATGGATCTCACTTTTAATGTTCCCATTAAATTGTGATCCTTAATTCCATGTTTTCAGATTTCTACAACCCTTCCTGCAATGCCTTGGTTGATATTTATCTGGGCAAACATAACCACCCGAAATAATTAAGATAAACTGCTTTCTAATGGTATTTATTTCTCTTTACTGACCCTGAGAAGATTCTTGCGTGAATAGCTCACATCTAAAATGAGCAGAGATAAATCCCATTCCTGCTGTCTGAACTCTACTGGCTTGTGCTAGCTTGAATATCAGACTTGTTCAGCTCTGTATGATTACATTATTCCCAAACAGCTGGAATCCACAGATCATTCTAGCCCTAGAAAATGAAATATATCCCTTAACTTAAAAAATCTGAGTCTAGGTGGTTGAAGTCAAGCCTTTTCCCTTAGCTTATGCCCTCTGATGATGTCACATGAAGGTTCAGTGGCACTGCTGACCCTTCTACATATCTGCATATGCAGCAAACAAGCAGATACAGCTCAGCAGTTACTGCCTTTTTTTTTTCCTCTTTTTTTTTTTTTTTTTTTTTTTGCTGAGAAGGCAAGTTTTGCTTAAGTATTACTTATGCAAGCAGCTTGCTCTCTGCATGGCTATAAACACTAATTTGGAGACCCACACCAAGCCAAATAGTTGTTTATGAGATGTTTATGAGGCGGAGGCCAAATAGCTGTTTATGAGGCAGCGGCAGTGCCAAAGTCAAATAGCACCTCTAAGCGATGACTGGCACAGCACCATCTCTCCAGGCTCAGCTACACAGGAGAGCTTATTGAATTATGGGTGCCTCTGAAGAAGCATTATCTGAAGCAGTATCTGCAATTAATCCAAAAGTGGGATGAGAAGCATTGAGCCCTTGGTAGCTTCTTGCACATGGAAGCAAACTCCTCTTTGTGGAGTTGATAGGAAAGTCAGTGTGAGAAGAAGGCCTTGTGACTGAACCCCAAAAGATTTAAGCTCTGCAGTGTGCCTTCTTTATGACTCTGCAGAACCTGAAAACTCGTCCTCTTGACTGTCCTTTTATTTTGGACTTACATGGGACTTGCCATGTTGTTTCCTCCCAAGGTCTTATTCCTTGTAGTCTGAAATTTCATGTTCTTCCAACATTTATTTTTAAATGTGACATTGTTTTGGATTTTTTTTTTACCTACATAGGCATAAATTCTCTATTGTCTTTTCTCCACGAGACCTTACAAGGCTCCTGGACATGGTGAATGTGACTGAGATCTACCAGAAGCTTTATGGGTTCAAACTGCCTTTTGTTGAAAGTCTAGAAACCCTGGATAGATGCTTATCTAACCTCTGTTCTTAAACACTCTACCAAATGAATTCCTCTGGTATCCTTGTCCTTTTCACTGTCTTCCCAATATGATGACTTTTTCTTAGATCCAGCCCACAACACCCTTGCTGCAAATGGTTTTATTTGTTCTTCCCTCAGGGAACCTGAAGAGCAACCATCCTTCTTATACATATAAAAAAAAAAAAAAAAATAGACCATTAACTTTGACTTTCTTTTTGTCTTATTCAAGAGCTGTCAGGAAATCTTTCTTTAAATATGAAACTCCCTTTTAGTTGTAGCTATCTCATCTCTTGCCTTATTAGCTCCCCAGTGTCTTTTCATTCCCTATGAGAGAATTTCTGTGATGAGCGTATCACAGATAGCACCAATGGGGGATAATTTCAGGAAAAATCTTCGTTCCCTTCTTAGTATGTGGCAGTGGAGATCTGAGGTCTGCATTGTGCTCTTCAAGAGGCAGTTCTCAATAGCGCCAAGACATCTCTCTTGAACAGTTACAGCTGTGGTGGGATCCACATCCAGAAGAGCATGTAAATAATTCAAATAATGTTCCTGGAAAGGTCCTCTGATGGTTGCCAGGATTAACTCTGTGTAATACCACATCATCTGTTCCTCCTTATGAGCCTCCTGAGATGCAGTCTGGAAGGTCCCTGGAGTCAGGACAAGAACCTAGCTGGGAAACTTATGTTTAGTTTTAAGTTTTTTATGCCAATGTTGAAGTTCCAGCTAGAGTAGGGAACTTCTGAGAAGGGCATGAGAATGGGGTAACTCTGTCTAAACTTCCCCAAATTAGGAACAGTCAGTCCTGGCACAGGGTGAGCAACAGATGAAGGTGGTGGATGGAAGGGAATGGGAGGACAACAAAATATCACTCTGTGGCTTGAGGCAATGCTCCAAGACCTGGAGAAGGCTGCAAGAGACAGGAGCCTTCTGGTGTCCAAGAGAGAGACTGTGCTGCAAACATCAGTGTTACCTGCTACAGAGACAGAGCTCGTTCCTTCTCTCTCCTGCCCTCGCTATCACTAATCCCATGCAGAACATCATTGATTGAAACAGAGCAGGACCACAATTCTGTCTAGTCGAAATACTCTCCCAAGCACACAGTCCTGCCTGCAGGCCAACAGGCAGGTCCTACATGAGCCATACTGTCTAATGCCAGGAAGCAGTCAGATATGATGATAAAAATACTTCATAAGAATAAGAAGCAGTTCGAGAATGGGCAAAGGGTAGGAGAGGATGTTGCCCTGCAGTGATATTGCAGCTAGTGCAATTGCACTAAGAAACTTCCTTTATATAATCAAAGGTGCAGACGTCAGCAAAACACCACCAGTTCTAGCTATTTAGATGCTGGATGTTTATTTACACAGCAAAAAGGCACGTGGGAAGGTGTTTGGTCTGTAGTTAGTGAAACCATGTGGCCTTATTCAGAAGAAAGACGTTACAAAGGTAAACACAGCTGGTGTGGAGGCACAAGAAGGCAGGACTGGAAAGGAAAAAAAAAAAGGCAAAGATGATGAGCCAGCATCTTCTCAACCCTTGGTTAGAGGCTCTTGGCCTTGGAGTCGTAATTTACCTCAAAGACACAAGAACAAAACCCCAATCGTTCCCGCCCACCAAGCCAAGATCTGAGAGTGAAGATAGTGTCAGGTGCCGCAGGAAATCCCTTGTCAGGTGTCTGAGTGGAGCCTGTGTTGGCTCCCAGCGCGGGGAAGTGAACTCGAGGCGGGTGCGAGGCTGGACTCGTGTGCCCACTGCCTCCACCCCTGCCCTCTGCACTGCAGTGCATCGGCAATTACAGGCTTGGGGTGCCCTTAATAAAACAGAGATCGGCTCATTATTCACATAATAACCTGGAAAATGTATTTCTGAGGCTTATCAAAGCCTTGTTTCAGCATCTTTGGCTTTTTTTTTTTTTCTTTCTTCCCTACCCTCTCCCCTCATTGCCCCTGTGAAGTGGCCAGGTATGGTTTGCAGCGAAGCACTTGCCTGTGATTAACATGCTGACCTAGCAATTATTCACATCTGGACGGGCCTTTGTTCTGCTTTGAAGTCCCTCAATGACTTCTCTTTCGCCCCCCACAACCTGTCTTAATTTTCTCCTCCGCGCCCCCAGCCCACCTCCTCCCTCTCCACCTTGCCTGTTACTCCTCAGAAGTGTCAGTGGGCCCAAAATGAAATACAGGAGGGCCCAGAAATTCCTCCCTAATCGGCCCAGGTGAGCCTGAGGAGGGAAGGCGGGGGAAAGGGAAGGCCCAGACCTTGAAGATGACCTCTGAAAAGTGTTTAAGTCAATAACCACTTGCAATCCTGCCTCTCCCCCTCCCCACCGCCTTGCTTATAATTGGCCAACCAGAGGTGGACTGGGGACTCTTTCTTCTCTCAAAGTACAAGATCTTTTAATCTTAAAAAAAAAAAAAAAAAAAAAAAAAGAAAAAGACGCTTGGAGAGGAAAAAAAGAAAGACGACGCAAAGAGAAGGTTGACGGGGCAGGTAGGGTAATTGGCTCAGCACAAAGTCAGGCTGGGGAGCTGTGATTTCTTTTGAGGCCTCCCTCTCCGTCAAGAGAAGTGTCCATTGAGCAGCATCTCCTTGCACAAATCTCCTTTTGTATGGCCCGAGAGGAGGAGGGGATGCCTCCCTCTTACACATTCTTACATCTAGTTACTGAGGCACA
Source organism: Nothoprocta perdicaria (assembly GCF_003342845.1). Classification (NCBI taxonomy): domain Eukaryota; kingdom Metazoa; phylum Chordata; class Aves; order Tinamiformes; family Tinamidae; genus Nothoprocta; species Nothoprocta perdicaria. Next base: position 85,092 of record NW_020455633.1, read on the forward strand.
TTCACCAGCAACTGGTTAAGAAGAAAGATTAAGGGTTGCGGGGCTCCGGGGAGTGGGAAGTCCCTTTGCTTTGAGGAGATTAACTTTCCAGGCGAGGTAAAACACAAGGCGATAGTCTTTCAAAATTGCCTTCCAGCCGTGACAGGCAATGGTTAGATTAATTAGATTACGAATGCTCTTTTATATTTGGCAGATGGGTTGGGACAAGGTGGGGCAGGGGGCTGGGAGAGAAATACTTCAGTATTTTTTTCCTCCAATACTGCTATTTTCTAATGCAGCACAGGTGCTTGGGGCAAGCTGCAAAGTTCAGTGGTCAGCAAAAGTCCTTCCAAGCTTTTAGGAGGCTTTGGAAGGCAAGATAGGTGTCCCATGGATAAAGATCTCACGGAGAAAACTGTACATGGTCTCTCTGGAAGCAGACTTTGAGGGATGGATGGATGTCAGAGAGAAGAACAGATATGAAAATATAAGAATAAGAGTGAATATGACTAGCATTAGATTTTTCTCTTTTATTAGAAAAAAAGCCCCAAAACAAACAAACACACAAAACCCCCACAGGTGTAGGTGAAATGATTTTTTGGTAAATACAACGCTTTCATTACCCAAAGAATTATACCCAAAGGAAACCTGTGCCTATTTCTAGCAGAGTATATAATGAGTTTCACTGAAGGGTTAGAATTGGATTTTACAAAACATTTTAAAGTCCACATAAATCCCAGAATTTCTCTTTTTTTTTTTTTTCTTTTTTTTCTTTCCCCAGATCATCTGGAAACAAGAAAAGAAAATATTTTGCCTGTTTTCAAATAGGAGCAGATACTTCCCTTCATTCACCTTAACTGTCAACAAAAATCAGCTCAGTGTCAGACCTCTCGCAATTAAATGCCTGAGTTAGAGCAGAGCAAACATAGATTTTTAAAATTATCTTTAATATCCAACTTTTGATAAACCTTTAATAAGGAATGTAGAGATTTCCCCCTTCAAAATGTGAGCTCTGAGCTACGTTGAGTTTTGCAGATCTTGGTTAACTTTCTGAAATGTGAGACGTTGTTTTAAGCTACAGTGTAGCTGTAATGGCAAGACAGTGATAGAGGGTCTCCAGACCCTGGTCGTGAAAGGCAGCATCCAAGATCTGAGTCTCCCTCCCAGCTTGAGGCTTACACACAGCCAGGCTGGACCATTCAGTGAGGGGTGTGATGCAGGGCACACCCTTAAGAGGATGAAGTCAGGTAGTGTCAGCTGATCATTTCATAGACTAAAATGACAACCTCAGGCACATTAACAAGAATAAGAAACTAGAGATCAATCTTCGCCAAACAAGACTTGAAGTTTAAATGAAAAATATTTGCACAGAGGAGCTCTGTGTAAGACGTCAGACAAAGAATGCAGGTATTGAAGGGCTTATGATTGGACTTGATGATTTTGGGGTCCTTATACCTCAATTTGTACTTTCCAAATACCTCAAATAACAGGAGAGAAATCTGAATAACAAAGGATTTTCATTGGGGAACTGAACCTTGTGGATGTTGTTGGTTCTCCTAGTGTAGGCTCTGACCAGAGCATGAACACAGATTTCACTGAAACACAACTAGCACAAACTAACCCTGAGCACATTCAGAAGAGTGAATCGTTTGATATGAGTTAATCATGACTTGATAGATAGCTATTTTTCTTTTCTTGAGCTCCTTGTTTTTACCTTTAAACCAGCATACATGTATCCTGCTGTGATGTAACCCTCTCTATTGACTTTATCTCTTAATTATACCGGGATTATTTTAGAATTAAAGGTGAATTTATAAGGCTTTTAGAAGGAGCCTTCTGCTCTGCTGCCAGCCCTGAAGACTAACTAATCTAGCGGCTTTTATCTTCCTTCCTAAAAATGCAATGAGTTTTTTTTTTTTTTTTTTTCCCTTCCCCTTGGGCCTCTAAACTTGCCTGTAGTCTTGAAATAAATTCCCTGATCCCCCCTCCCATACACTCACTCTTTCCACATGGTTTTCTTCCTGTAATAGGTTTGAAAAGGTTGAAAGGTGCTGAACTCTTGTGCAGTGTATTCAGCTTTAAAGACCCTGAACTCTTAAATTCCCTGAGGGATGCAGGGGGGAAGGAGGAGGAAGGAGAGGTGTCTGGTGCTTCAGCACCATGACCTAAATGATACATCTCATGTCCGTGTCATGTCAAATGACATCTCCAGGATTGGAGGTACTGTGAATAACCTGTCTGGTCAGCAGAGGTGACTGAAAACATTTTGCTGCAAGCCATTGCTTTGAGAAAATCTTACCTTTTATAGCTTGTCTATTTATTTATGGGTTGGAGATTTTCCTTCTTTATTTTTTCCCCCCACTCTTTGTCAATGATATTCCAATTTTTTTTTTTTTTTGTTACAAGAGATTGCAGAATTGCTTGATGAACAGATAGCAACAGCTACAAAACAAGCAAGGAAGAAACGGGGAAGCCGGTTCCATGTGTCGGTTTGGTGCAGAAATAAAAAGCGGTGCCCAAATGATGCTCAAGCTGTAACAGCTTCACCATCCTGGTCCACCTTCCTTGGGCCACAGCTTGCTTCACTCTTCCCTCTGCTGATGTACTTCTTCCTTGGGGAAACTCCTGTTTTATTTTCCAAAGGCGGATGCTCAGAGATGTCTTCACTGCAGTGCCTCCATCTCTCCAGGAAGCGAATGCTGCCTGCTCCAGAGTTCTTTAATCTCCCTGGGAAATGTCCCAAAACAAGCAGCAGGAGATTATTTCCAAGTGGAAATCACACACTGTTTCCCAGGAGGGTGTTTCAGTCCACCTGCTGCTCCCTAGCATCTTGGGAAAGCATTTATGGCTAGCATAAAGGTCCAACTTTGAGGCAAGTGAAGCCCAGGACCTTGTTAAACAGGAAAGGGAAAAATGCAGGAGTTGAGCCTGGGCACATGGGCCAAAGGAGAGGAAATCCTCTGGCCTGAGCAGTGCAGGAGAACAGACTAAATGCTTAATGCAGCCCTCTCTGAACTCAAACACAGCAGGAATTTACTCGGAGTTTTGCTACTGTCTTAGATTCCTGTTTACATTTTCTGCACCTCTTCCTTGTAGTTTTTCTTTTGCTATTAGAAAAAGTATCCTCACCCAGATACCCAGCTGCTATTTAAGGCTTCAGTTCAAGGCATCCAATTCCAGTTGCAACTCCTAAATTCCCTTTGTGAATTTGGGAATATTTCTCAGGCTGGGCATCAGGACAACCAAATGGAAAAGTATAGAAGCTCAGTATTTCAGTCTGATCGATGGCTTTTCCTATGGAGAAGGTCTCAATCTCAGCATACCTGTAGCTTTCACCTTTTCTGAATGGTATTTGGTGCTAAGCAGTGGGATTCCTGCTTTTAGCAGAACCATGGGAGCATCTGCCCAGGGTCATTGGGTGGGACATTGGAGTCAGGGAGCCACACAGGCCAAGGATAGCTCATGAGCTGGAAGGGGTTCACAAACAAACTCAGCCTAGCAGGCACATCTGGGAGGGTTTCAGCCTATGACAGTTTTCTGGAGGATGAGCAAACTCTTCCAAGACTGACCACAAACAGCAGGGACTTCCTAGGGAAGGCTTTTCCTAACCAAGTTTGCCTACTGCCATTTTATAAACAAGTTAGAATTCATCCCTAGGATTTCAAGTAGGTATGAGAAGTCAGATTAAACCTTTCCAATAACTCTCAGTAAAAAGTGGTGGTTTTTTTTTTTTTTTTTTTTTTTTTTTTTTAAATATGCTATGTTGCAACAGAATTCCATAGCTTTTGATAAATGCTTTGAACTCCCAGCTGTTCTTAAGGAGTGAGGGACATCAAAGACACATCTGCAAAGGTTGTTTGTGTACCCGAGCCCAACTGAGCCCTGCAACATCCCTACCTGAATTTTGTAAGGGCTTAAATATAAGCCTCTTGCTCAGCAAAGTTGGCGGGTGGTTGAGTTTCAAATGGGCTGCAGAGAATTAGAAGTTTCCAGCTTGAAGCTCATGGAAGGGTTGGAGGTGATGGGAGGCTGGAGCTAATTGATTGCCTTGTCGAAGACAAGGGTTCATAGTCAAAGAGAAGGTGGGATGAAGCTGGATGCTCCCTGTCTTCGCATTCTTATTTTTTTTTTTGAGGCATCATGGTAATTCAGGTAATCTCATGGTCTTCAGTTTCTTTGTATTTGTGAAATCCTAAAGAAAATAAACGTCTTTGCTGGTAAGTGCTTGCACGTAAGACCTTGGCTTAGCAAAGCACATGTGGGCCAACCTAGCTCCTTTTAGGCCTGTTAGAAGTGAATTACATATTCTTAAGTATGTGCTTTTGTCAGGATTTTGCAGATGTGTGAGGTATAATCTGGCCTAATATATGGTGGAATGAGTGAGTAGGGAATAGGAAGATGAATTAATAATGAAATAAATTATTTTAGCATGGTCCATGTGTCTGCAGAGGTGTTCGGGCCTTGGTAACAGCTGCCTCACTCACATCCAGTTTGGCTACAAAGGAGGAATTGGAGTCGCACGCTCCTGGAGCAATTAAATGAGATGGGATCTTGGGGAGTCGTTTCTTCAACCTCCTGCTCAGAGCACGTCCAACTCAGACCCAATTTTGACATCAGATTGGGTCTGTTTTCAGTCAAATTTGGGTATTCCCAAAAGGAAAAAAAAAAAAAAAAAAAAAAAACCAAAAAACAAGTAAGTTGATTTCTGCAAAACAGCCATGAGTGTTTTCAGATGCTCAGGACATTCCAGAAGAGAACATGGTAGAAATCAGCTGAGATGAGGGAGAGACCTTCTCCTGAAGGTTGCTGGCCACGGCTCTGCAATCTTCAGTTCCTGTTTTTGCAGGGGAAAAGAAAAATGATTGAGGCAATGAAAGAAGCAGAAGTGTGTGATTTATCATAGGGAAAATCCACACCTTCTCCTTCTGTTGCTTAAATAATTGCTAAGGCTGTCGTAGCATAGAGTAGGAATGACGGAGAAAGCGGCATTTATTTCTTTTGAAATCAAAGCTTCAGTAATGCTTCCTGCATGTCGGGACTGGAGAGACAAACTGCCCTTTTAAAATTTTTCATTACCTTTTTTTCCCCTCCCTTTTTATTTTCCTTCATTTCTTGAGAATAAAACATTGTTTGCAGACACTTAAAAGAAATAAAAAGGGAGGATTTGAAAGACAGGGGTTCCAGTTGGGCAGACGTGTTACTTTTCAGTAACTGCACAGATTGGGAAAGGAGAGGGCACTGAATAGGTTTTCTTTTCCTTCAGCTTAATTCCTGTTCTTGACATCTGCTGATGAAAGACACAGTGATCTAGATCCAAAAAGTGGCATAAATCAGCCTAAACATAAATCCTTGCTGTCTACAGCTGTGCTTGATTTACAGCAGCAGAGAGACGGCGAGATCCCTTTGGACCAGCGGGCAGCTCGTCCTGACTGCTCTGCTGGTCTAGCTGATCTTACTTAAACATCTCGCTTAAACCGCTCTTAATCAGCTAAGTGAGTGGAAAGAAAATGCCTCTAACCCAGAAAACACAAAACTATTGAGCTTTTTAGCCATTTTAAACCTGTAAAAAAAAAATCTAAATACTATTTAAAAAAGAATTAAACCTGATATTACGTTATTATAATGACTTGAGTTATTATAAAGAGAAGAACATATAGCTTGTCTTTTGGAAACACGGAAATGAAGGATTTCTCATTCCTCTCTGCCTGCAGAGAGATCGTTTTTCCCTATGAAACCAAATTAAGCAACAACAACAACAGTAGCAATAGCAACAACAACAAAGCCCAGCCTTATCGGCACAACCTTGCTGCATACTTCAGCTTGGGACACAGACCAAAAAAGGTGGTTGCAAAAATAAGTAATTTTGCTCCCACCGCGAGGATCCCTGCTGCCCGACCCAGATGGACCTTCCGCAAGGAAGCAAGGTGAATTTTGCCACAAAACTTGCAGGTTTCGGTTCTTTTCGCCCGGGGATGGTGACCACCCCCTTCCCTGCATTCAGCGCCCCGCTCCGACATCAAAGGCCGAGCTATTCGACCGGCAGTGTGACTTTGGGGAGGAAAAGCCCTACATTGGGAAAACAGCGCAAACAACCCCCGCCGCAGCGGTAGGGCTCTATAGATATGCAGGGGCTGCAGGGAGACGAGGCAGTTTCATGTGGCCAGCGGTTTCAGTGCCAGGAAAGCCCCTCGGCCCTTTCGTATGGTCATTAGGGGACCTGAATGGGCTTCTCACGCCTCCGCCCCGCCGCCCCTCTCAAGTACCTGCTAACAGGTCGCCTTCCCTTTGGTCTCAGCCAGGTCCCAGCGGAGACCGGGCACCATTTCCTAGGCTAATAGGTGTGAGAGGAGCCAAGAATTTCGCTCTTTTTTTTTTTTTTTTTTTTTTTTTTTTTTTT
>NW_020455633.1:91489-94416 GCF_003342845.1 Nothoprocta perdicaria
TTTTTTTTTTTTTTTTTTTTTTTCCTCCCAGGTGGCGTTAAAAGTCAACAGATCTCTCTCTTCCTTTCCCCTGAATCCACTCAGGCTTTTTTTGTTTGGCCAAACCATACAAGGCTTGGGACACAAGGATTGCAGCCTGTTACGGGGGTTGTGGATCCTCATTTTCCTCATCGTTTCTGCATGTCTCTGCAGCCTCTGGAGGATTTTGGTGAGGTGGGGACTTGAATCCATGTCCATGAACCAGTCCCAATCCTTGTTAGACCCCAGAGAGTCCACCTATGAGATGAGGAGCTATAGGAGAACAGACTCCTTGGAGATGTCCCCTTGCAGGGTCATGTCCATCAGTACCACCAGCAGAATCATGCCAAGGTGATCCCTTCTTATGGCCACTCCATGAATTTATCTCTTGCTCCTCCCATGACTATGGGAGCTGAGGACTCAAAACCATTACATGACTCTACTGCCGTTATCGATCATGATTGAAGTGGACCTGGACCAACATTTTCTTTTGAACTCAGATACTCAGGCTCTTTAAGAGTCTTTTATCCTTCCTCGGGACTGTTAATATTGGAGCTGTTTATTGCTATCTTTTCACTGTAGAAATTGTTATTCCCGTAAATGCAGTGCTGAGGAAAACCCCCTGCTGAGGATAGAAAAAGCCCATCAGCCTCTTTGCAAAAGCCTACTCTTTCATGGAAAGTAGTTTGGACTCTGCTCTGAAAACACCCAGTTTTGGGGCTGTGGCTCTGTGTGCACTGCAATCCATCTGCTGAGTGCTTTTAGCAAGCCTTCCTGCCTCAGTTTCCTCATGGATAAAAGAAGGATGGCTGGGCACAGCTCTGAGCTGAACATGGGGACCCAAAGGTCTCTTCAAGCCAACATCTCCAGGAGCCTTCCTGCTTCTCTCTTATCGCACCTTCTCATCTTCTGATGGCATCCATCTCATCTTGGCCCCAATGTCGCCGTCAGGCTGGGTTTTGGGTTTTCCCTGATAAGTCTTGCAAACAGGGAGAAGAACTTCCTCTGCACTGCTCAGAAACCTCCCATTGGACTGTCCTCCCGAGGGACATAAGATGACCTTCCTAACGGAAAGGCTGGACCCTCTACAAAAGCATCTGGCAGCAGAAAAGAAAACAGTGGCCTAGAAATATGGGAATAAAAATGAGAACCCTAGTTAAGCTCTTCAATCTTCAGAGAACAAGGGACTAAATGGGCTTTGACAAATCCTCCCTATCACGATAAAGATGTTTCCTCAGCCACCTTGCTCTTTCTCTAACTCTACATTGGCTTCTCTAGAAGAGAAATTGTCTCTTTTCTCTTGCCATTGATTTCCCCTGTCCATTTAAGCTGGCAGATCCTCTGAGGGGCTTAGATGCCTCCCTCAAGGATAACTCAGGAAGACACTCAGGAGAGATGTAACACATTACAATACACATTAGGAAATGACAGAAAAAATCAGTGAAATAGAGATTGCATATTGGGGTGAGGAGATTAAAAGGAAAAGAAAGGAAAAGGTTTGAGACATCTCCTGTTCAAGACAGGAGATGGAGAAAACATCCATGGTGCTGAAGAGAGAAGTTCAGCTGGTAGGACAAGCGCTGGTGTGAGGATGGATCATCTGGTGTTCATCCTCCAGTAGGGATGCCAGATGGATAGGAAATGTGAATAGCCCTGATAGAGCATCCCAACCTGGGAACTCCTCGCTGCAGGATGCCACTGCACTATAATAATAATAATAAGGCTAAAAAATAAAAATCCATGCAGATGAAAAAGGACAAAAGGGATTTAGAGGAAAAATAACAGCATCTGCATGTATGCTTGGACTAGAGCTGAGAGCTTGACAATATCTTCGCTTCAGCGTATAAGGTGATCTCTAGAAGTCCAAAAGGATTTAAGCTTTAATTGGCTCTAGGAGTTCACCACAGTTTGGTATAGGACAAATGTAGAAGGCAACTTAGCATGTGAGCACCACTGATTCTCACCCTTGGCTTGTGGGTGGGACTGCTGCTAGCTTGGACCTGCTTGTTGCAGGACAGTCAGGAAGCAAGAGAGGAGATACTTGGCATGCACTTTCCTATGGCTTCCTTGTAATACAGAAAGATCCAGAAATTAGTTTGTTTTTCTTTCTCTTCTCTTTCCAGAGTCTTTTGGAGCACATCAATGCATATTGAAGACCATCTAACTTGGTATGGTCTTCCTATTCTAAGTACTATGCAAACCAAGGAAAATCAAAGCCATGTCTCCTGCTCTTTCCCATCCCCTTCACCATGTTGAAGTGCACAGTATCCCTTCAGAGGACTGGCAAGGGCTCAGTGCAGATGCCACTTTGAGCTGCAGAACATGTGCTATTAAATAATCTTTTTTTTTTTTCTTTGACAAACATTTTTCCATAGCTTGCAACAGCCAAGGTGCTGCTTCAAACTCTTCATCTGTTCCTCATCTGTTACTCCCATGGAGAAGGAAGGAGCCCTTCTGTCATCCTCTCTCTATATGCTGTTTTATCTGACCTTTGGAGAGTCTGCTGAAGCCCAGGAGATTTTGGAAGAGAATGGCATTTTGCACAGTGCCTCAAGAACATACAGTTACAAGGGAATATCTGGTTAGCTTTCAGGAATTTGTTTCAGTGATCTTTGGGAATATCAGAACTAAATTCATTAACATTCATTGAGAATCCACATCAGCCTTAAAAAGCAGAGAGACCAGAGCACCTGGCCCTTGGATATAAACCTTTCTATATAACTTTTCCTTAAACTATGACCTGTAAGGGGAGAAAGAGAGAAAGAGAGAGAGAAAGAAAAGAAAGAAAGAAAGAAAGAAAGAAAGAAAGAAAGAAAGAGAAGAGAAGAGAAGAGAAGAGAAGAGAAGAGAAGAGAAGAGAAGAGAAGAGAAGAGAAGAGAAGAGAAGAGAAGAGAAGAGAAGAGAAGAG
>NW_020455633.1:94501-239854 GCF_003342845.1 Nothoprocta perdicaria
GAAAAGAAAAGAAAAGAAAAGAAAAGAAAAGAAAAGAAAAGAAAAGAAAAGAAAAGAAAAGAAAAGAAAAGAAAAGAAAAGAAAAGAAAAGAAAAAAGAAAGACAAAATGAGGCCAATTTGTGGCCATTTGCAGGTCTGTGGTTCAACACTCATTCTCATTCTCTCCACTCTAATTGCTGCTTTCTTCTCTTTTCTCTCTCCTTTGTTTCTTCCCTGCAAGCAGTCACTGATGTGGGATGTTGGAGGGTCCTTCCTCCATGTGCTGCAATGCAAACGATGCCTCTGATGCAGGTTAAGGAGTCACCCCAGCCACAAAGGCCACATAGCACCCTCAACACAACCCAGTTCCCATAATAACTCACCAGGGATGTGCACAGGATGAGGCAAAGCTGTAAAGTCTGGAAGCTTGAGAGATAATCCCATGTTTTGCTACGCTGCTGTAGCTCCATAGACATGCCGCCGCAATCCAAAAGTTTCCAAAGATAAAAATCTTGTCTTGCCATGCACCAAATTAGTCCAACAAGTACTGGAATTAGCACTTTTAAATGAGGCAGATTGCATTGCTAATAATTGTCAAAACTCTCTTTCTCACTGTTTTTTATGGCCCACCCATGGGGCGCAAACTATGTTAGGTGGAAATGACTCTGCAGCCTTCCCTGATAAGGAACAATTTGCTAAACAAGCTCCAATCTGGGAGCCACCAATATTAGAAGCAATGATGATATCATGGACCTGTACCCATAAAAAACATCGAAGATGGTCCAGATTCCTCTGAACTCTTAAATCTCTTTTTAATTTCTCCTCTTTGTGCCTATATGAGCTCAGAGGTGGAGAGGTTGTTTGTTTATTCCCTCTTTATGGAGAACGGGTTTTAATTTAATTTGCATGTTGCATTGTTGCTCTTTTTTTGTCCTGCCTTTCATGTATTCCTTGCATTTGAGCCTGAAGTCTGGAGGCAGCGCAAAGCAAGATTGTTTTCACTGACCATTGACTTTCTGAAGAGAAATGAGAAAAAGAGATGAGGAAAATAAATTCCACAGGTGTCAGCCAGGACAAGGAAACTGAGGTTTTTTTCTGCCTTTTTCCCAGGCAAAAATCAGTTAATTGCTTTTCCATCCTATTGTATTGTATTGTATTTTATATTTCATTCGCATTTACTTTGATTTACAAAATTGCATTGATGACAAGGAAAAAGCCGGCCAGAACTAAAAGCAGACAGGTACCAAGGAGGGATTAAAAGGAGGAATACACAGCTCCTGTGCAGCTCCTTTCCAACAAATAATCTGGAAAACTCTACAGAGAGATTTGTGCAAGGCTTGCTGTACCTGACATTGCTTCTTGCATATTCAGACATCGTTTTGAAAAATGGGGACTGTCTGTGAAGATATGCTTGTATCAAGGAGAATGAGCCAAAATGCCATATTTTTCTGATCTATAAAGCACTTTTTCTTCCATCCTCTACCACGTCATGCCTTCCTTCTCCCCTCCTCTCCTGGAACTTGCTTCCTCTGAAAACAGCATTTTCCATTTTGCACCCCAAAATGAGCGATGCTTTACAAGGAGAGATTTATTCCCATTTGTGTCTCTTCTAAAGAAATTTGTGGTACTTTTTTTTTTTTTTGGCAAAAAAAGTTTGTTAGAGGGCTATGTGATCTAATTAGACTTTGCCATCTCTTATTCCTGCAATTTGGTGAGATTAAAAGACACATTGGATATCCGTGTCCTGGAAGAGCCCAGTGTGAGCTTTGCACACATAAGCATTGCTTATCCAGGGAACAGACATCTTCCAAATCCTGCTGAAGAAAGTGTGGAAAACATCTATCTATAACATTTAAAATAAAAGAGAAGAATTTATACTGCAGGAAACCTGGAAGAATTGGGTTTTTTTTCCTCTCTCTTTGGCCAAAAAAAGAGAGAGAAATGGTTAAAAAGTGTGTTTGTTGCTTTCTTGCAGTCCAAAGGGTTGGAAAATGAGGATCCACTGGGAAGAGCTGGGGATGCCTGGGAGGAAGATAAGGGTCCTACGGACAGAATCTGCCAGAGCCAAGATTGCTCCGAAGCTGCTTCCTGGGGGATAAAACGTGCCACCCCACACCCGTGAAACTGCCATCCTGCCAACCCATCTGGAGATAACCCTGGAAAAAAAAAGGGGGGGAAAAAAAAAAGGAAAAATAATGCGGAAAAAAAAAATATTGCCCCTCACCAGCCTTCTCCGCGGGCCCGCTGTCCTCCTCCTCCCCCCTGGGGCTGCAACTGGTGTGTGTGGCACAATTACGGCTTGATATGCTCGATATGAATGGGATACTTCAAAATGCATGAATAGAGCCCTGAGACCCCCAAAAAGAAGAAGAAGAAGAAAAAAAAACATTGTTGGGGAAAAAAAAAAAAAAAAAAAAAAGTCCCCACTCAGCCTGGGAGGGAAAGTTTGTGTATCAATCTAGTTTTATAATAGTGTAATTTAGTGCCTAGGGCCCGGGCTCTGGTGGTGATATTGTACTGCAATGAATGAGACAGAGGACTCCAGGCTGAGCAAGAGCTCGAGGACCCGGCTGGCTCTATTCAGGCCAAACTAATCGGCTTCAGCTCAGCTCTCCGCCAAAGCTCCCCTCTCAGTAGTGGGTTTTTCTCTGGGTTTTTGTTACTGTTTCTTAAAGAGCTCAGCTGGCTGCTGCGGCTGAAAAGAATCAAATTATTAAAGATTTTGTGGAAAATCCAGTGAGAATGGGCCCATGCAAGAATAATAGCATTGTGCCACTGTGGGCCATTCCCAGCTTCCAGTCGGGAGAAATTGTCAACTCTGTCTTTGTTTTCTTAACCCTTTCAATGGAAACAAAATAATATTTAGCTCAGCACAAAATACCTTCTTTTTCATTTCTAATCCTTTCGGGTTCTTTTTTTTTTCTGTCTTTTCTCTCTTTTTTTTTTTTTTTTCCTTCCCTACTCTTCCTTTCCCTCCCTCTCTTTCCCTCTCCCCAGTTTTGTTGGCCCTCCTCAGAAACAGATTTATAGACCTCATGCCTTTGCCTTTTCCTTGCCAGTTGGCTGCAGGGGCATCTGTTATTGGGGAAGCCCTCTCCTTTTTTTTTTCTTTAAACAGAGTATAAAATGTGTGATTAAAACTTTTACTAACAACAAGCACCAGGAAAAAAGTGGTCAGGGTAGACTTTTTCCTTTAGAGCTTCTACTTTTCACCTTTGTTAATGGCTAATAAATCATTACTGATGTTTACATCGGTTATACGCTGTCTGCCATATGTCTGAAATGTCTATCAATGATTTCTGAAGAAAAAAAAAATCCCGTGGAGGCATTATAATGCGATTAGCAAACAAAAATCTGTCTGTCTGCCTATCTTCCATCCATTCCTGTAGATCCAGGCAAGTGGTTTCATCTTTCTCCTCCTCCTCTTTTTTTTTTTTTGTTAAATCTGGGCACTAAGCCGCATCAAAATTGAGAGCTGTAGCTTTTTCCCTGCACTGATGTGAGACCAGGGAGTGAGATGCCCGTGGCTTGGTGGCAAAAGTGCCATGGTCATAGAGCAGATGCTGAACCTGGCCCTATGGGAGGACCCAAACCCCAACTCCTCTTGTACACGAGCAGCATAGACACATTTTCCAGGCTTTTCTGGGATGGAGAAGGAGGAGGAGGAGGAGGAATCCTTTCCATACCAATCAGTGTGACACAGAGTGCAGGTCCAGATCTGCCCTTTGGAGCAACCTGCTGCCCCGACGTCAGCAGAGCCGTCTTACACGCTGATGGCAAGCCTGGTATTAGGGCACGGGGCAGGGAGAAAATCTGGGGACAAAAGAGCAGTACTCACTGTCCCGCTGAAGGAGATCCCTCTAATCAGGATATTCCCCCCTCAACTTTGCTCCGCTCTAACCCATTGACAACAGAACTAGGTCATCCTGGTGAATAGGGGAGATTCAGTGTCGTGGAGGCTGGAAGGGATTGTGTGCTCAGGGCTACAAACGGACCCTTCTGTCTTTATTTCCCAACCGGCAGCGCGCCGCTGAACAGGGAGAACTGGACCAGCCTCGTAACGAGCAGAGGGTCCCATCCAAGCTGGCCTTGCCAGTTGGCTGTGGGACAGGGGAAGCTTATTCATGTTTTTAGACCTCAGCCAAGTTTAGCCAGGAAGCCCGAGATGCTTTAAAGTGGGGGTAGGGGAAAGGCAGAGGGGAACCAGGGCTCCCTTGCCAGCTATGCGAAGGGAGATGTTGGATTATTTTGTTGTTTTCTCAAGTTGAATCTTTTTTTTTTTCTTTTCTTTTTTTTTTTTTTTGGCATGGTCCCAGGGATAGAGTTGTCTCTCTATTTCTGTGGCATATGGCTGGCTTGGGAGGGAGGCACACGAGGAATTTTTCTTTCCTCCTGGCACTCGTCAAGAGGACAAGTCTACCCCTGCTTGCTTGAATCATCCGCAATGGTGAGAGAAGAATGGAGGATGTGCGTTGAGATGGCTCGTGGTGAGGGATCTCACGGATGAGTCACTGCCGGTGTACGTGGATGTTACTCTGTAGGCTGAGGCACTGGATTGTCTCATGATGATCCGGACACAGAGAAGCTGCTGGTTTTCTTCCTTTGGGGAAGATGTTTATTCCCCACTTAGCCTAAGGATGCTTCCTCTTCAAAGGGAGAGCAAAAACACCAGGTTCCCTGTCTGCGATCAGGGGGCAGCAAACCACCTTTGTGTAATTCTGCCTTTTTTCCAGTGTGAAAATGCCCTTGGACTTTTAGGGGTAGGTGACACAAATATTTCTCACTAGTGAATATCATTACCCACACCTCAGAGTCCCTTAGGGACTTGCTCATGGATTAATATCTGTTTTCCTATTTAGCCAAACCTCACCTCCCTTATTACGAATGAGCGGCTAACATCCTGGATCCTTCTCTGCTGCCTTTTAGGCATCCTGCACAAATACCAGCTGAGTTTTGCTGAACTGCCAACTCCTCTGCACATGTAGGAGAGAGATCCCACCCAGCCTAACCACAGTGTTCACAGCTCTCCCCATTCCTCATCTTGAGATGACCCACTATTGCTGCCACAACTGCTGTAGCCCCATTGGGACATCTGGATCAGGATGAAGATGAGACACCCAGCCAGGGCTGAACAGAGATGTACAGCATGATTGTGGTTGGTGATTGTGGAGAAAAACCTTCATGAGGACATGTTCCCTCCTTGGGACACCCAGCCTTTCTGTTCTCAAACATGAAACTTGGACCAGGAGCGTTGGCAGGAGAAAGGATCCTTCTTACTGTGTTGTGTTTCTCCTGACCATCCCTAAACATCCTCTGTTGACTATTCTTAGAGACAGGCTTTGGGACATGAGGAGTGTTCAGCTTGATCCATTGGGGCTGTTCCTAAGTTGCAGGATGCTGATATAGCTGCTACAGTGAATGCTGAGGATATTGTAATACTGGAGACAACGTGTCCTAAACTTGGCTATATGCCTGGATTAGAAATTAAAAGCAAATAAGGCAACCTAAGCTTTGGAACTGCATCAAAGGCAAAACCAGGCTAAATGGGAAGGATCCAATTTCACAGTTAAGTTTGTTAAATAGATGGGTGGTGGTTGTCGGTGGTGCGCACGTCCCTTTATTAACTATTTAAAAATGAAAGGTCCCTGCCTGGAGATGACTGAAGGATCAGACCTTTTTGCTGGCTGCCTTGCCTACAAGTACACCTTGCTGACACAAGGTTCCTACCAAAAATGACAGGGCTACTCACATGCATAAGGGTTGTCCTGGATAAGCATAGACCATAAAGGGAAAGATAATGGGAAAATTGTAAGAACTATAAGAGTTTTTTGGCAGACCTTAACACAGTTTGTGGCAGAAAATAATCGAACAAATTAGCTCTTTCGTTCTTCACTTGTGAATCATCTGCAAAGAGAAAGCAATTTCCAAATGGAAAATATTCAGGTGTTCACTCGCACAAATGAATTTTCTATTGTGGATTACTTTTGAATTTGCTGGAATAAATTACTTTTCACTGTGTGTTCTTTACTCCTCCTTTTCCTAAAGGCAACTCCTTTTCCTAAAACACGCACCGGAACCTTTGCATTCCAGTTAAGGACGTCAATGTGCAATTGATAATTTGGCAAACACTTTTTTGGGACAAATAATCCTTTATACGGGAGCTTGTAGAGCTTCTATGTACATTGCTGTGAAATATATTTTGCTTGCAAATTACTGTTTGAAATGTGCAAAAATATTGTTTATAACATTAGATAAATTTAACAGTTTTATTTAAAAACACACTTAGGTTTGTTTGCAATATTCACTGGATATGTATTATAAAAGATACTTCTTTTACCTCCACCAACATCAAGACAGACAAAAATTATTATGAGTATGTCCCTTTTGGCATATTTTGTATATATGTGAGCATCCTGTGTGCAATATTCAGTTACTATTATCTTTTAACTTTTTGTTGTTGTTGCTTATTGCATTTCATAATTACACAGGAAATCTTTTATATGTGGACTTTTCCTTATCGCTCCTTTCTCTGCCACATGATATGTCTGTTGAAAAGAAACAATACATCTTTCCTGGATTTTTAGGACTCAGAAGCTGTCTTGAGAATAATCCACAGAAAGACGAAGAAAACAGATGACAAATAACACGAATCTAGAATGAATTGCTTCTAAAATCTCATGATCTTTAACTAGACCTGATAATTTGGGGGATGGGGGAATGACCAGAAAGGCTGGGCAGCTTGGCAAGGGCAGTGCTATGGTATGGTACATGAAATGATCCTGCAAACAAAAGGAGGTAATTAAAATACATTTGCCAGAAAAGAGCCCAGATTTCCCATGCAACGTGCAATACTTTCTGCACAGCAGAGCTTTTCCTTTCTGTGCGCCCCTCAGCTCCTTGGTTTTATCATCTCTCAGTCAGAGGCGAGCGAGACAATAGACATTCTTTGAGAAATTCACTACAGGGGATATGAAGCTAAGGTCTGTGGTGCCAGTTTTACATCTCCTTAGGACTTGTCTTCATGGCAAATGTGACCAGAATAGCTATTTTAGACTTAGATTTCTATGGAGCCACTATTCCAGGGGGAAGAGATTTTATTCCAGATGAATTATCCTGTTTAGGAAAGCACTTGTTTTGCAGCAGAAATCCATGTGTGCAGAGCAGCATATGGTAATGCACAGAGATACCTGCTCTAATGAGGATCAGGAGCAATACAGCCACATTAATGTAAGCCTTAGATGCTGCTCTTACCCATAATGTTGTGAAAAAACAGGTTTTCCTCTTTAAAACATAGTTGCTTTGAAGTATGTTGTCCATTGTGAGCCGGACACCTTGCCTCTCTATGGGTAGCAGGGTGAAAAGGGCTCCTCAGAAAGTCTCACCTATCATCTCAGGCTAGTATTTGAGGGCAGGCAAATTGCTTGATTGAGATATTTACTTCTGTTGATCAGAAAGGAAAACAAAATATTGAGCTTAATCTAAACACAGACTTTCAGATATGGTGTTGAACAAATCCTTCCTCGAGTGACTTATATTTGATTCAGATCTACTAATTCAGATCAGCTCACATCAGATCAATTCACACATTGCTTTTCTGAGATAAAAGTTGTTCCGGTGCCTATAAGAGCAGTTCAAGCTGCCAGCAAATCTCCATATCCAAAATGTTTGCACCTGAGCTAAGCTGCATAGCTGGGTTTCTCAGAAGTTACCACTTTTTCACACATTTCCCCACATCATTACCCCTGCCAGACAGTGTCTTTTGTGTGGCTTAGCTGCCTGCATATTCTGTGCTGAATTTAATACCTGTTTAAAAGAATCAATTGGTCCTTGGTTCCAGCTGAGAAACTGGCCTCTGCTGGTGGCCACTGACCTGCCTCCAAAAACATTCACCTACCCATGGTGGAGATGACGCTTCTGTTTCGTTAACCATGCGTGACTCACAGGAGATGAAATAAAGTGGAATAGAGGCTTTTTCATCATGTATGTCCCAAAGATATATTTTTCTTTGGAGGTCACTGAACGGTGAGCAGTTCTTTAGAGGAAGAACAAGGAGGTATGACACAACCTCCAACTTTTGGCTCTTCATGTCTGAGCCACAGAGTTTCTCTGTCAGACACCAGCTACCCCAGGGAGACATGCCTACGTATTTTTCTACTACTTTCATGAAAAATAAGGGATCTTTGAGGAAGGAAAGTGGTTTCTTTTTTTTTTTTTTCTCCAGGAGACTATTACAAGGGGAATCCATTAGACCCTCAACCTTGCAATGAAAGGTGCTCTATAACTGCAGAGAAAAACAATGCTCATATGATAGATATAAGCCATTCATGGTTTGTGTGAAAATATCTTTTATTAGGCCACCTGATACAATGGGAATAAGCAGATATGCTTCTAGGTAAAGATCTTTCCCTCATCTAGATTAGTTAAAATTAGAAGAAATCAGACAAATGAAGTAGGTAGACTAGACTGGGTCTGGTGATGATAAATGGTTTTCAGACTCCTAGCTGTGACATAGGCAGATCTTTATTTCATTGAGCTATGTGCAGAATGATGCTGGGGGGCCTTTTCCAGCTGTGCTCATTTCTACAGGTAGGCCTTATTTGAGAGAAAGTTTTTAATGATATCTGCAGACAGATCTGGAGAGCATGGGTTGCAAGGCCAGTTGCAAGATCAATTCCTTGCTCAATAACTGGATCAAATATATCCCCCTTTTGCTGAAAAGGGACCTCAAAGGTGTTAATTTGAAAGCCTGGCCCTTAGTGCCCATCTGACTCTCCTGAGTGAGGCAGAGACTTGACACCTAAATTTGAAAGGATGGAAAGTCGTCTGAAATGGTCCTTTTCTTGGATTCTTTGTCCCTCTGCCCCTCATTTGCAAAATAAAGACAGCTGCACTGTGCTGCATCCCAGAGATGATGTGGGGAGAAGTGTTTTGGAGACCATGAGGGGTTTGTATGCTGTGGTCACAAAGCTGTAAGGGCAGCCTAAGGTTAAGTATCCCAGCATTTGCTTGGATGGACACAAGGAAGGTGTGCAGTTCAGAGAAAACAGCTTATGCAGTGAACCTTATCCCTATTTTGGTACGCTAAGTAGCCAAAAGCAAATGTCACCACTGGGAGGCATCACTGGCAGGAGAGAGGTTCAGTTACGTTCACGAGCTTGGTCTATGGTTACTGAGAAAATTTCTGGATGAGGAAGCACTCTAACTTGTCTGAAACAAAATTAACTTGGCAAAGGTTTGTAGATGTAGATATTCTTTATCAAAAGAAATAGTGATGGAAAGTCATGGGGAACTGCTGTCACAGTTTTACTGTTGATGTCTAGTGTGATATCTCAGGTAGCTTGACCAAGGTTGCCCTATCCAGACCCCTTGGTTGAAAGGAACAAGCAAATAAAGGGGAAGGTCATGTCTAAAGGACTCTGGCAGAGCCAGGACAGTGGGGAGTATTGGTCTTTCATAGAATCATAGAATCATAGAATGCCGAAGGTTGGAAGGGACCTCAGAGGTCATCGAGTCCAACCCCCCTGCTCACGCAGGGTCACCTAGAGCACGTGGCACAGGGCTGCATCCAAGCGGGTTTTAAAGATCTCCAAAGAAGGAGACTCCACAACCTCTCTGGGCAGCCTGTTCCAGTGCTTTGTCACCCTCACAGTGAAGAAATGCTTCCTTAAGTTCCTGTGGAACTTCCGATGCTTCAGTTTGAAGCCATTTCCTCTAGTCCTATCCCTGCTCACCACTGAAAAGAGGCCGCCCCCCTCCTCCTCACTGCCTCCCTTGAGGTATTTATACACGCTGATCAGGTCCCCCCTCAGCCTCCTCTTCTCCAGGCTGAACAGGCCCAGCTCTCTCAGCCTCTGCTCATAGGGCAGATGTTCCAGGCCCCTGATCATCCTGGTAGCCCTGCGCTGGACTCTCTCCAGCAGCTCCACATCCCTCTTGTACTGGGGAGCCCAGAACTGGACGCAGTACTCCAGATGTGGCCTCACCAGGGCTGAGTAGAGGGGGATGATCACTTCCCTCGACCTGCTGGAGACGCTTTTCTTAATGCACCCCAGGATCCCGTTGGCCTTCTTGGCCACCAGGGCACACTGCTGCCTCATGGTCAACTTGTCGTCCACCATGATACCCAGGTCCCTCTCTGCGGGGCTGCTCTCCAGCAGGTCCACCCCTAATCTGTACTGGTGTCCAGGGTTATTCCTCCCCAAGTGCAGGACCCTGCACTTGCCCCTGTTGAACCTCATGAGGTTTCTCGCCGCCCAGTCCTCCAGTCTGTCCAGGTCCCTCTGGATGGCAGCACAGCCCTCAGGGCTATCAGCTACTCCTCCCAGTTTGGTATCGTCAGCAAACTTGCTGAGGGAGCACTCCAGCCCTTCATCCAGGTCGTTAATGAATAAGTTGAACAGGACTGGACCGCGAACTGACCCCTGGAGGACACCACTAAGTACAGGCCTCCAGCTGGACTCCGCACCATTGACAACCACTCTCTGCACCCTGCCATCGAGCCAATTCCTAATCCACCTCCCCGTCCACTCATCTATCCCACACCTTCGGAGCTTGCCCAGGAGGATGCTGTGAGGGACAGTGTCAAAAGCCTTGCTCAAATCCAGATAGATGACATCCACCGCTCTGCCCTCATCTATCCAGCTAGCTTTGATTGACCTGAAATCATCCTACATTTCTGGGTATGAGGAGGCATTCTTATTGTCATGAGGAGGTATTGTCTTATTGTCTCTTTGTCAAGCAGCATCACATGGTTAAGGTCAGTGGCAAGCAAAGTAGATATCTGTGTTAGGGTTTAATGTTCCTTTTATAAAGAATGGTTGAAGTATTTCTCATATTGTCTTGCTACTTAACTCTGTAAGAAGTTATCAGTGATGAGAGAAGACTTGTAAAGAGGAAATTGTTGCTTACGCAAAACAATGTATAGCTGCCAAAATAATTAAAAAAAATAATACTTTTTGCTATTGGAGAATTAGAGATGGAACTTGATCCCCTTTGCATCTTCTTCAGCTTGACTTACAGAATGCAACTGAAGTGATAACTGATCCTAAAGCCTTGTCTCACTCAGATGGGCATGCAGTACATGTCATTACTGAACCACTTGTACTGATGGATAATTTGCAGCCTACAACAGCCATTACATTTCCCTGCAGCTAATTGAACTCTACATAAAAATATTCGTCCCTCTGTACAGTGCTTCAGTTCTTGGGATGCCGGGAACCATGGGAAGACACTATCACATGTGGGAGCACTGCAGAAGGAAGCTTGTTTCAGTCAGTTCTCTCTTGCTTTTTTTTATTTCCTTCCATGAGAAGACAATTCCTGACTGAATTCCTATGCCTGTGTGTTGGCTGACTGCTGGGAAAGACTAAGAACCTACAAAGGTGTGTCCTCTCCAGCTATGCCTATACCTAACATCTAAAGATCTTGAGAAGGGTTCCATACTAGTCATGTAGAGGAAAATTAAGGGAAATTATTGACACCGCATCTGTTGGATTACTATCTGGCTGCTGCTTTGGTGACTGTAGCTCTTCTCTTTAGTCATCTTTTGCTTTGGATGGCTGCAGGTATTCCCCAGCCCTGAGCACCAGTGATCTTCTGTTCCTCAGTGCAGAAAAGTTTCTCAGGAAGACTAGTGGGAGATTTTTTTTCCTGTTAAAATTTTGTGTTTTCTCTTTGAGAGATAAAATCTCTTTGGGAGTAGAAAATAACACCTGATATCACCTTCTGGACTTTTTCTGAAGTAAAGTGGGAGAGGGCTAGGATGAGATATATAGGCTTGAAACCAGGACTGGAATTCATAAGATTTTGCTTGTATTGCTTGCTTAGCTATAAACTGCCTCTGAGATAATTTCGCTCTTCTGTAAAACAGTTTTCACATAATCTACCCTTCCCATCTCTTTTTAATATTTATTGGGCACAGATTGCTCATCATTAAGTGCATGAATAGTTCCCAGCCCTTGGCTCTACTAAAACAGAAATAAAAAAAAATATTTTCTTGAGATTATTGTGGCAAGAAGAACACTTAACATTAGCTAATTTTAGCAGAAATTATGCACCTGCTGGTCATTGTCTTCTGCTGAGCACAGTATAGCTGCTCGTGTAAGATTCTCAGAGTATCTAGCTCTGATGTTAGGAGATAGTATTTTTAGAACAAAAGGAATTAAATGATTAGAAGACACTCTTTATATAGATATTACAATTTTACATCTGTGACTGTGCAATCATTTTACTTGGTGGAAAAAGAGGTGAGAATGATGTCCAAATCATTTCTGATTTGGAGGAGTTCTGAAGGCAATTTCAAGCGAAATCTATTATTTAAGACATCAAGAAAAGAACTATTATCTTGACCGAACATTTTTTACACATTTTTTGCCCCATTGAACTGAAGGCAACTTCATTATTAAGTGAGAGATGTGATGGTTAATGATAGTTCTTCAGGGTGTGCTGCGTGGCATAGTGTCAATGAAGACACACGTTTTGGGTTCTACCTTGCTCTTGAAGCACCCACTTAACCAGGACACATTCCGAGAGGATGTGATTGCGTGCAGAAAATTATTCAGCCAGCAGGTGTCTCTGCTTGCTTCCCTGGTGAAAATGGAAGACAAAACTGGAACTCAAGGTATAAGGAAAAATGTTAATCGATCATTTGTAACTGTTGTCTTTATTAAATGGCTTCTGCTGGGAGTCGACTGTGCGCCATCTCAAGAAACACTTTGCTTCAGGATTGGGTTCTGGTGCAACCCAGGGAGCTGGGTTGACGAGACTAAATATTCTTTGGAACTCTGTAAAGATTTTTGCCTGTCCATGGTAATATATGACAACAGTGTTGAAAGATTCGCAAGAAGAAGGTCAGGGGAAGACAGAAGTGGAGGGACTTTATGGAAGAGGTGGCTTTTATTGAAAGGATTTAAAAACAAAGAGTGCAAGTCATATGGTAGCCCAGAGCCTGTAAGTAAACATGAAAGATGAGACATAGTGAAAAAGCTTTGTTGTTACCTACAATATTGATAATGAAGTTGTGTAGTCAAAGAGAAGGATCCTATCAAAGTCCCAAAGGATTTCTCTCTTTCTCT
The DNA here is from genome assembly GCF_003342845.1 of Nothoprocta perdicaria. Classification (NCBI taxonomy): domain Eukaryota; kingdom Metazoa; phylum Chordata; class Aves; order Tinamiformes; family Tinamidae; genus Nothoprocta; species Nothoprocta perdicaria. The sequence continues at coordinate 107,555 of NW_020455633.1, forward strand.
GCATTGCATTCATGCTTTTTTTCTTTAAAACATCTACTTGAGTCTGACATGTGCAGAGTTACAGCCCTCTAAATTTAATCTTCAAAATTTCCCCCGAAATTGGATTTACAATCAGCACCCTAGTCTGACAAGGAGCCCTTCTCTTGTGGACTTGAAAAAGACTTTGAACCTGAGAAAGGAGTCCACTCACCACTGCTGGCATGTGCTGAAAGACTCCTTATGACAGGAAGGCTTAGCAAAATGAGTGCTGGGTTTGAACTACCTAGATTCCTTGCAACCACAGAGTCAAAATCTAGCTGACTCAACTCAAACCTTTTGTGCTTCTTCAGCAGCTGAGTAGAGTCTATTCAATTTACTCCCATTAGAGATATTTTGTTTCATGGTCTGGATAGACATGAAGGCCATTTTTTGGTCAGAAATGGAATTTGCTTTGGTGTCTTCTGCTGCACCTTTCTCCCTGGTTAGAAGTGGCCTTCACTTTTCGGCTCCTGTGGTTATCAAGAGCTTTTCCTTCCTGTGAAAATACTGTAGATGTCTAAAATTCTCAGGTGAAGCTGTTGTCGGACTAGAATCTGATGTTGTGGACTTACGGAGCCCAGACGAAGCTTTGGTATCAAAATTAATTTGGCCCCTCCAAATCAATTTTGAAATATGAAGTTGTTTTTCATAATACTTACTATTTTGTTTGTACTTTTTAGATATTCCATCTTCTCTCCACAGTTACAAATTTGAGGCTGCATTTGCAGTTTAGCTTTGTCTGCCTTAAGGTAGGCCTGTACAAGTCCAATGCCCTGGTCAGCGTTAGTCAGCCCAGACTTGCTTTGCAGTCAAGGGAGAGAAGAGTCAACCCTAGAGGGACATTGTGGCTTCCTAAAACAGCACCTAAGGTTGATTATGCAAATCACCTCCTGGAGTCCCATCCATACCTGGCTTATAGGTTTCTAACTTAGCAACTGTATATTTTAATTAATTTTTCTTCTTCTATGAATTTGTCTTTCCTTTGTGCTTTCCAGGTAGTCTTAAATATCCACAGCTTCTTGTTGCAGAGTTTCTCTGTTTAACTATGCCTCAGAAAGAAACACTCTTTTTTTGGATGTTTTTGACCTGCTAACTTGTACTTTTAATATAGTGAGAAATGGTGGGTAGTTTTTCTCTGCTTACCTGTCAGCCATATCATCTTCCCAGACCTGGCTTCCCTTAAGATTTCTTTTACAATTCATGTCAGCTCTCACCCTACATCTTCCACTTATGGAACAAGTCCCACCTTCTTTCCACTAGCGAAGTATAACTTGCCACATGCTTGGTGAATTAGCAGAACTAATTCTCATTAGATAGGCCTCGTTCTTCTTTTTTTATAGCTAAGTCAGATATTGTCATTTTTACTAACTTGATGTGATTTTTGCACTCAGATGACTTGCAAGACATACACTTGTGATATATTGAGTTTTGTGGTCTCTTCGGCTGTGGCTGTTGTGTCTACATACAGACAAGCTAGTACAGCCTACAGCAATGGCTAGAAGCTATTTTGACTTGTCAAAAATCACTGATTGATCACTGATTGATGTAAACATCACTGATCAGTGTAAACAGTTTGGGGTAAAAACAAACCACTTGTGGTGAAGTTTCTTTAGAAGATGGTCCACCTCTTTGTTCTGTGCTTGTATATAGTCTGGTGGTCTTCAGCTATGACCGAGCACCTCAGAAACCATCACAAGAAGGTTACAGGTATATCACAAGATTGTCACAAGTATGATTAGGATCAAGACTATCATATAAACAGTGACACACAGATCTTATTGTGTTCCTCTGATACCAAACTATCTTAGTTAAAGTGGAGGAAGAAATATCTCAGTGAAGTTGCACAGCCAGTCTTTAGGATGCCTTTTATTGCATACTAATCTGAAGCTTCTGCTGCCTTTTAATATATAACCTTCTTCTCACTATCAGGAACCAGTTTGGCTGCTGAGATAAGGTGTGTTGAGTGGTCCCTGCCAGACTGTAACAGCAAGTGGCAGCTGGGGAACTTATTCAGAGCTCTTGAGGACCACTCAATTATCATTCATTAACAAGTTAGATCCTTGCCAGCCCTCTATGAGCCAAACTCCTGCCCAGTGACTTCCATGCATGGAGAGTTTGGGGGATGGTGTTCCCACTCCGTGATTGACCCAGTAATAAGGGTGCTTATTGATTTAGCTCTTTATATCAGATGAAGTCCTTTGCTTACCCACTTCAGGGCTATTTGCTTCTCCCACTGTCTCCACTCAGTTGAGACACTCTACTGTCCGCACTGACACTGCAGCAAACATGCCTGAGAGGAATCTCCTGTAAAGTCCACTCTTCTGTTTTGGCCCAGGTTAGCAATACTTAAGATAAAACCATCTGCAAGGTGTTTGAATGGGGCATGGGGACAGGGGAAAGTCCTAGCCAGAATGGACAGGGGAAAGTCCTAGACAGAAAAACCACCATTTCCGCTCACACTAGCTAGCCAAACTCTTATCTGAAATTTCTGCTGTGAGATTTGGGTGAGGCTCAAGGTAGTTCTTTATTTTTGAAAGCACTTAGAATTCAGGTGTATCGTTTGTGAGAGAGCAGCGTGAGAAACAGAGGGAGCTGCAGTTCTGGAGGAAACGCTTTTCCTCTGGAAAGCACCAGTTTGTTGAAACCAAAATTCCAGCATGTTTGCTCAGGACTAGGCCAGACCTATCAGTCACTCAGAAACTGTTCGTGACTCAGCCAGGATATTGGCTCTATGTTCAAGTCTGTACTCAGCCCGATAGGAAGGGGGAGACCCACACTTGCCACCAATTGTCCTTAGTGCTTGGCCACTGTAGGATGGATTTTCTTTGGAAGATACTCTATTCTTTGATATTCCTTGTATGAAGGACACTGCATAACCCAACAGCAATGATTAGGATGAGAAAAATAGGTTCAAGACTCCTGGATGCTTACACACAGGAAAGGTAGCACCCACCACTATCACCTCTGTTCCCCACATGCAGCAGCACAGAAGAACTGGAAATGACCATGTTCTCACATGCCCTGGGGAAAAAATGTATTTTAGAGACAGTTTCTTTCCTGGTACTCAGGTGCTGCACAAGGGTTATTCACCACAGCCTTGCAATGCCTCATTTTTGATGGAAGAGCCAGCAGTTTAGAGTGTTGGGATGTGCATGAATTGGAGACCATTAGACAAGGTTTCAAAGGGTCAGAGCCAGAGCACAGGTCTGCTTTAGATCACTGTTAAAATCTATTTAACTCTGCTGTCCTTTTACAAATCCAGCTTGCAGAAAAACTGAGCTGACCTCACCTTAACACTGCCACCAAGTTCATTAGTTAACACTTCACCTGTTGACACTCGCAGGCAAATCCCAGACCGGATTGTAGTCCTGTGGAATGCAAATCTGGCTATGTGCCTCCAAATGACTGTATGATGGGGAAAAAAATTCCACACCTGCAAATAAAAGAGATCAGTAAGCAAATTCCAAAGCCAGGCTGGGTAGAAATGAGATGGCAAAGCTTTCAAATTACATTGGATCACAGCTTCTTTCTTTATGGCCTGGTTAGTTGCCGATCAGCAATTGCATTTCTGTTTTTTAGCAGCTTCAAAGGATGCTGCACTGGACTGATTGTTCAAATGGGATTCAACTTGCTGATTACGGCACCAAAATTGTGCTTGGAGAATCCAAACTCCCATTACAATCATTGTAAAACTAAGTCTTCAGGCACTTTCCTATACATAGGTGTCCAGTATCATCTAAGGCAATTCCTCCTGGTACTCACCTGCCAACCAGAAAGATAAGGATCTCCAAAAGGGTCTATTGCATTATATATGTCAAGCCTATATGATATTGTGGCTATCCCAAGTGATATCAGGTGTCTGTAGGTGAAGGAGTGAGGCAACTGACTGATCCTCTGGTCTACCAATTGGTGAAGTCTAGAGAGTAATTCATGTGATGTGGGTTCTTCTGTTATGGTGATATTAATCCCTTTCTAGAGTTTATGGACACTAATGGGAACTTTTTTAGTGTCTTTTGAGAGTATCTGAATTTGGAGTATCAACTGGGACATTTGGATGGGTCAGCCAGACATGACATGGACCTGCAGGAGACCCATGAGGTTCTGCAAAAGTACCCTGGAGAACAGACAGGACATTCTAAAGCATCTATTGTGGATCAAGATACCTATTTATGGCCCTGTGGGCAACTACATTTGTGTATTTGAATCTGTGAATCCCACTCCTTGTGATCAGTGAAGCCTGTGTGACAGGTTTGGAGGCTTTGGATGCTTTGTTCACATGCAGATTCCTCTGATCATAGATGGATTATTCCCACCAGACTGGTCCTTGGTATGTGATCAGCACTGACACAAAGGCTCTGGGGACTCTCAGAAGCTTTGGGCTCACCATGCATGTATAGATCAATTTGCATGAGTGGTGGCAGGTCTGACACATCCCAGACTGGTTTAAGTTACTATTCATATGTCACAGGCTTGCCGGTGCATGGCAAGCATTCATGAGAAGCATTTTAGAACTATCAGCACTGGCTGTAGATTCGGCACTGTGGCATTTGCTCATGACTCTGGTTTCTCTTAGGAGTACTCTAAGATGATCCTTCTCCCAGGTTCAGTGTCCTATTTCTTAAAAAGATGTTGATCTCTCAACTCAGCTGATTACAGGGAAGTTAAGTGCCTAAACCTTTGTGCACGTCAATCCAGAAATTATGCTCAAGGCACACAGTATCTTGTGGGTTTAGACTCTTGACTTTAGATAATGAATATCTATTGTTTGATAGTGGAATGATTTTTAGGTGTTTTCCACGGTTATGTTATGATGAGCAAAGTCCACTGCTATATTTAAATATGATCTTCTGCTAGTTGACTAACTGTAAAAAGGAAAGGGACTGCTTTGCAAAAGAGAAAACCTCTGTAGTTCACCTGATGGTGAAATATCTGGGTCATGGGACAGACAATGACTTATCAATGCCAGATTTTCTTGCTTAGTCTCATTGAGGTTAAGAGTACATATAGTTTCATGGGGAAGGTAAGAGAGACTGGGATGTTCACATTTTTCTTATTTTTTTCCTATTTAATCAAAAAAAAAAAAAAAAAACTTGATTGAACGTGGTAAACCAGGCAACACAGCTTGGCAAATAAACTTATCTCAAGGGCTCTTTGATAAGAATGTTTATTATTTTTTTCTGGAAAATATGCTGGGTCCGGTATGCTGAAAACTCTCTGTGGTGTTTAACCTATGTTGTTTGAAGGAAAGTGTGGGTGTATTTGGGAAGAATATTTTGTCTGGGGCACCACAGTTTGGTATTTGCTTCTCTGTCCATTCCCACAGGAAAAGTGCATTTTCTATTTTTAGATATGCTCATTTATGGTTACCGTAGGAAAATTGACACCTCAGGAAGGTTATTCATCCCACCTAAGCTCTATGTTTTTAAGTGGAATGAATCTCAAGATGTTTCTGATTTTCTCCATTTACTAATAAGGAATCAGTCAGGATGAACTTAAAAGGAATCTGTAGTCTGTGATGGACAAATTTGGCTGAACCTCTCCTTTGGGAATGCCCGAGGTCACAAAGATACCTTCAGTGCCTGTTCCCTCATCCTGTTGGGTGAGGTGAGGCACTGATTTGAGCACCATTGCAGGCCCCAATGGAAGGAAGGACCTGGGATGACGATGACCCTCTTTCCTGACAGCATTGCCTCCACCAAAATGCATCCTGCTGCTCTGTCCTTGCAGTCCATTTGTGTTTCTGCATGATCACAGACTCAGTTCTTGTACCGCTGTACTCAGTACTTCCAACCTAAGCTACTAGTGGAGGAGGAAAAAGGCAGAAAACTGCAAGAATAAACACCAAACTTCTTACAGACTTACAGGAGTCTTATGCAAAATGCTGAGTGTTTTGCCCATGCTGATCTTTCCTTTTTCTGTGGAAGGATCTGTAGCAGTCACAAGCCAAGGCAGCAGTGTCTCACCGTGTTACCATCTCTGTGTCCCTGTCCACACGGTTTCTCTTTGTCCATCTCTTGCCCTACAAGAAGAAGATGTGTTTCTTCACTACTTCTCCCCAGGGGTATTTCAGGCTACAATATGAACTGTTATGTCATTGAAACTGAGGTGCGGTGGGAAAAATATCTGACACAGGTTAAAATTAATGCTTTTTTTTTTTTTAATTTTCATTATAAAGTTAACACATCTATCAAACTTAACTGGTAACAAAAAACAGTTACAAGACATCGCTAGTGTGCTGTCAGTAGAAAATAAGGTAAAAGCCAATGAGGTCACAAGCACAACAGCAGAGCAACAACACTGTCCCGATGAGTTATTTCCGCAAATATATACTCTTACTAATATATACATTTATTCATAAAATAAATAATCATAAAAAATCATCAGACTTAACAAAATACTGAGGGAAAAAAAAAGGTGACAATCCTACTTTGTACAATAGCTTTGGAATTTCAGGTTGTATCATACATGCATTCTGTACAAAGGGGTGTTCAGGTGGGGTGAGGGCAGGGGAAGGGTTACAGACAGCGACGTAGCTTCGAACAGGGTGAAGTCATCAGGCAGACGGTATGTGGGATGGGAAGGCAGTGGTGAAAAACCCACCCACAAGAAGATGCTTCTACTTGACATGATGTGCCTCATGGGGGATTCTCCGGGGTGCTATGGGGCTGCTGGTGGGCTTGTCAGATAGTCCAAAGCAAAAAGAGGTCCTGTTTGGGCAGGTTGTGGTCTGGGAGTGCCGTAAGACAATTAGAAGGAGTGGGGCTCCACCAGGAATAAGAGGTGTAAAGCTGAACTGTGATCCATGGGGGACAGTCTGGCAGTGGGGTAACCAGGTCTGGAAGCACGCACGTCAGTGGGAAACAGGGTTTCAGTGGGGAGGGTTTCATCACATACAGGAGGGTTTGGGATGTTTAATGAGTCTGCCTTGTAAAGGCTTGGGGAACTTGTGTTTCTAGGTGGTAGCAGCAGGTGACAAGTGCATGTTGGGAAGGAGCCCGGTTAAAATGGTGCTTTCCCTCAAAACTACGGGTGGTAACTCGGCTGCTTGTTAGCCTATGTCTGTAGCAGATGTGCCTTCAGGCTTTTTGGTGGAGAGGAGTGAGTGGTAAGAAATAAATAAATACTAATAAATAAAGAGAAGTAACTTGGAAAAAGAAAGGAAAATGAGAAAAGCACCTCACACCTTCCCCACTTTCCATGTCCACTTAGGGCTGTCCAAGACCTCCCTGGATCCACAGAGTACAAATAAGGTGAGCAAGGTCTAGAGAGGCAGAGAAAGAGACAAAGTCACGTGGAAAAGACCCTGTGACTGTTGTGCCTCAGGAGATCTCTCTATCTGGATGATATTCTCATAACAGCAGGATTTTGCCTGTGGATGAACATGGTGGGACTTGTCCATTTTCATTATGCGCTCCCATATCTGATGGAGATCTAGTCAACATAGTCAGTGGAGCCCAGAGTTTGGTTCAGCTTGCTCTGTAGCAGACACCTACATTTGTCCAGGTGGATTTCTGTCCAGGCTCCACTGCCTGTTGTCTAGGAGCTTGGATAAGTTAATTGTGCACAGGCGTCTAGTGCCATCTGAGATGCCCTGGAGTTCCTGAGACATCTGCATGGGGCTAGCAGGTATGGCATGGGACTTAAGAGAAACCTGCAGTCTTCCAGAGAGGATACTAGAAGCCAGCAGGGACCCCTGGGGCATCCTAAATGGCTCTCAACGCTTATCTTCATTAATTCAGTTCAAACCTAGACACTATGTTTAGGCAAATGGACCCCATCGTCATTGATGTTATGGGAGTTAGGCACATAGCTCACATGCAGATACCTACATTTAAGTTTCTCGCTCTGTGTCCTGAATCCCAGCTCCAGGTTTCACTGCCTGTCTTCTCATTTGACCTTTAGAAAATCCTCCCCTCCAAAGTGGAGACGCATCAAGGACACCTCTGGAAACTACAGAAGAGCAGACTGACTTGCCCAAGTCCATGCAGCCACCAGCAGTGTCAGGAACTAGGACTAAACATCCCTTTCCTAAAATGGGTGCCAAAGAGCCTCTCTTTCCAATTAAATGAAAACTTGTGCACTCTGCGGTGGCTATCAAGGGCCCCAGGCTGCAGACATATCCCCTTGCTTAGCCATGACAAAGCACAGATCATTAGCTGGAGAGAAGGCAGGGAACAAGAGCATGGGAGGACTAATCTGAAAAGAAAATAACTCAGCAAAAAGTTATCCAAATCCCACTGCTGCTGCCTGGCAAAAGAAGGAAAATCTAGAAGAGATGTTCTCCAGTACTAAGAAGTCTTCACTATTAGAGACAAGATTTAGTTTGGAGGAAGGCACATCAACAGAGAAATGTGAGAGAAATGCACATCAACAGAGCAGAATGGGCATCTTCTTCCCACCCAGCCCACCTTCTTCTCCCACAAACAGCCACCTGGCCACATAGATGAAGGATCTCAGCGAACCTCATGTCTCCCTTACTCCTGAAGAGCATTGCCTTCTCAGCAGCCTCAGCTCTGGGGTGCTCTGCTTATCAGTTTTAACTGGCACACTGGCTGGTGTCTGCAGGTCATTTGGACTCAGTGCCTTTTGGTGGCCTGTTTTTATTTCCTGGAGTATATCATTAAGGTATCAAGAGAAGCCCAGAGTAATTTCCATGGCACAAAAAACAGGGCTCCCAGTTCCTGCAGAGCACTCAAGCTGTAATCTGAACATCCCCAGAAGCACCAAGCCCCAGGCTGTCAGCATTGAAAGCTCTCTTTGAAGCTAAAAAAGTGACTGAGAGCAGGTAAGATAAGTAAGCTTTTCTCTGTATGCGAATTGAATGGACATTTCTGTGGCAAAATGCAACACACCTGCTGATAAATATATCTAGATCTGAACAATCTGTGCAGCACCAAAGAGATTTTAAAGAGTGTGCCAAAATAAATTGCTCTTAGAGGTTAACAAAGAAGTCCTCCAACGCACAACTGTAGCCCTTCTTTCTGCAGAGCTGATGTTGTTGGTGCTGTCAGTGACAGAGATTTGTTTGATGCTGCTTTTTCTGGTGTGGATGTCACTGCAGTCTACTTCCAAGAGTCAATCCAGACTGTTGTCACTCTGCACACGAAGCCCAGTGTCAGGAGTAAAGACAGTTCTGGGGACTTCAGAATGCTTTGGAGAAGCCTTTCAGTGCTTGGCTTAATATTCTCTGTTGAAAGAGGTACTTTAGGGATCAAGTAATAAAAAGTGTTATGCATTTTCCTGCCCATGATTTTATCTTAAAAAGAACTCCCCCAGTCCTAAAACTAAACCAAAACAACAACAACAAACTCCTAAACTTTCAATTTCTTTCATAGAAAGAAAAAAGATGAGCCCAAATTCAACCCTTGCATATAACTCCACTGACTTTAATGGGGTCTGATGTGTAAATGATGATGAAACTCATTAGACAGTTAAAGGAAGGGTTGTATAGCAGCATGTAAAAGGAAAGAAATTATGTTACTTTCTTATTTTCCTTTTCACACTTATGTTCCTTGTCTGGATGACAGCATCTCCTTTCTCCCTGGTATTGCCTAAGGACAACTGAAGACTCAAAGGGAGAGCGCTGTAGGGCTTGAAGGTTGAGTACACTTGGTCCCATTTATGAGTAATGGATGATCTTGTGTTTCTTTTAGTCAAGACTGGTGAATTGATCAGTTACACTGAGCTGGAGGATTTTTTTTTTTTTTTACAGCAAATCATTATCAGACAGATGTGGACAATTCATCTTTCTACGTATAGGTATCTTGTGCCATTCTGGATAACCTATAGTCTCTGACATATCTGCCCAAGTTTAGTATATCTGATACAAAATCTCTAAACCACTAAGCCCCTGAAACAGTAGCTGGATCCAAAAGGATATTATAGGGCACCTAAAATGCCACTAGATGTCTATATGTTTGAGTTAAATCCTAAGCAAAGACGGTGTCCTCTCTGTGAGAAAGGTGCTACCATTTTCACAGATTTAGAGAATCTGAGGCAGAGAAAGGATTTGGATCACCTTCTAAATGATACTGCACTTAGTCATCGCATATAAGGAGAGACAGCAGCTCCCTCATTACTGACTTCATCTTTGATGCCACAGTAGTAGCAACTTTAAATGAGACTCACAGAATAGGCACTGGAGTGGGATCCTAGTTTTACACATACACTTCTTGATTTCATGTTTATTAATTAGTGATGCCCCAAGTGCTTTGTTCAAAGCAGTGGAGTCAAATTCAGGGCTCGCATGTGCACCCAGGAGTCCTTTGCTCCCAGACCTCTCCCAGGATCTCCTTTTACCCTCCATATGGGTGGGAAGATCAGACACAGGCCTAGGACCCTCAGTTGCACTTGGTGTGAGTAACAGAGTTCACAAAGATATTTTTCATTGCTTTTAGTAGTAGTTGCTCAGCCCCGCACAATATATCATCATGGAAGATGACTAATTACATAATAAAACCAACAAATATGCATAGGCCTCATTAAAAACCCCTTGAGTGGGGTGGAAGTCCACACGCACTGAGTTGTTTCAAATCTGATCCCAGCATCGACGGAATACAACTTCCAGCCCATCTCAGCTGATGATCAGTTTCAAGCTTCACCTTCTTGACTCATGGTAGACTTCACATCATCCAAGTGCACCCATGTAAAAGTTCAAGATCTAGCATGAGCTCATCAGCTAAGGTCAGAGGAGACACAGAATTACATCCAGGGAGATATGCATCCTGTGGTGAATCATCTGCTGGAGCTGTTTGTTTCTTGCAGTTGATCTTAGCAGAAAAACAAAAAAACAAAAGACAACAGATAAATAGCTTAGACTAGACGCCTAACTTTGACATAGTCCAGTGAAACAAGTTCCTCTACCACAGTCAAAATCTGTTTGTTCACCTTTATAAGCTATTGCTCAGCAAATGCTTTGTCTTTTTCTTTTTTTTTTTGTTTTGTGCTTCCTAAAAAACTTCACCTTGTAGTGATGTTGGCCCTGATGCTGGTCCAAAAGAAGAACTTTTTGATGTTAGCGAGCTGTGGAATGAGTTGGGGCCAGAATTCAGCTTGCATGAAAGGAAACCAAACCCTTCAAACCATTTCTTCACTGGTATGGTGTAAAAGGAGGAGTATGAAACAGGCTTGTTAGAAGTACTAGGGTAAAATTAGTTGTGGGTGTGATCCTGGTCAAGTCAATGAGTTGATAGAGAATGTAACCTGCAATGATGATCTGCATCCTTACTGTTGGGATACTGTTGGGACAGAAGTCCATGCTTGGGATGTATATAACATGTGGCACTGTAACTGCTGGCATAAAGTTATATTGAATAAACTGGATTTATCTTCCAATGTCTCATCTTTTGCAATTTCTTGATGCTTTTCACCTCATACGTGGCCTTCTTCAGTGTTTTCTTTCTGCAATTTCCCTGCAGCAGCCTCCTTCTCTATTTGCCAGAATACCAGGTTTTCCCCTTTCCCAAGACTGTGTTACAAGCTGTGAATATATATAGCTGTGAACCCTCTCATCCTCTCAGTTTTTAGTAATCCTCTACTTTATATCAGTTGGAGCATAGCTATTTATTGTGTGTAACAATAAACATGTACAGATACTGTTGTTTTTCTCCCCATTTCTTTCTTTTGCTCCCTTGCTCTCTTTTGCTCTCCTTCCTCCCCTTTTGTATCTCTTCTCTCATTTCACTGCAGCTGTTTTGTAGAGAGTTGCTAGAAGTGCCTCCATTAATACGCAAAACTTGCCTGCACCCTTGGGCACAGCCCTGAGACAAATAATGCTGCATAAACTGCACCAGCCTAGGAGTAGTCCTGGGAGACGCCGTGACTCAGAGTCAACCCTTGGAGGCATCATTTCCTCCTGTTTTCTTGCTGATGGGAGTAAGTTCTGTTTGCTCCCTGCCTCTTCTGCATGTTCTTCCCTTCGGTTCCAAGGAATAAGATGACAAAGAGAGAAGAGTACTCTTATTTCTCTCCACTAATGTCCAGATGTTAGCAACAGCACTGGTCACATTGCTTTGCCATCCACAAAAAGACTCCTATGGATTACTGGAGTTATACATTTCCTTTCAAATACTGAAGGGAGAAAAAAAAATTGTCCATCCATTATCCCAGGTGGGATAATTGGATTCCTAAGATGGGAATCCAAAGATGTAGATCTGGAAAAGGGGGCAAGAGACAAGTGTGTCAGAGGTGGACAGGCTAAGATTCTGTGCTTGAGTTACTACTCCTTTATGTCTGTATCATTTAGGAGTAACTCAAGCAAAGAGTAGAGTTACAGTGCTGTAAATACCAAAGGAGATGGGCTAAGGTTCAGGCTTGGACACCCATGTAGTTGAAGGAAGCCTTGATCAGAAATAGAGCTACAGGCAGCAGAGGGATGGAGGCAGAGGTGAACAGCACAGATGTGGCTGCGCTGCAAAGTTGGTATTTGAATCCAAACTGAGCTGTTGCAGAGTCTGGATTGTGTATTTTTGTGTTGTGTTGCTTTTGTAGACTGGAATGGTTGTAGAAATTGGATATGGATCCAAACTTGGTTAGAATTTGAAACTGTTCCAACTTGCAGGTTGTGGTGGTGGTTCAAAGTCGTGTAAATTAATGGGTGACAAATAGTCCTCCAAAGTCATTTTCCTGGCCGACTTGTGATGTAAAGGTTTTGCTAAGTGCACGTGGGGAGGCCTCCATGAGGCGTGGAGAGCAGATGGAGTGGACTAAGTACACTTTCCACTGTTACTTATGGTGTTCTCCAACAAGACGGGAGGGGTGGACACTTTCCCTTTCCTCCTTTGCTGGTGTGAGCTGGGATGCTAAGAAGCCAGGCATCCTACTCCAACAGTGAGCATTCAGCCCCAGGAGACTCCTTTTGCACTGCACGTTTCAGAGGAAGCCTCACTGGCTGAGTCACCTACTGAGCCACATCTGCAGCAATGTCTGTCAAGATGGGACTGTCTCCTTCTCATTGCATATGCTGAGTCCTCTTCACTTCACATGTCAGGCACAGACCTTTCCTTTAGTGTGCATATCACCCATGTGCCAACAGGGCGCATGTAGGAAACAATCAGCAGTTTTCTCCCTCTCCTTCTCTCTCCCTCCATGTCTACAGGTGTCACGGCATCCTACGTCAAATCTGGCAGAAGCTACTATGCTAAAGAAGTTCATGCAGAGAGCCTGCCCACTCTGTAACTCTATAATGTATCTGTAGACTTCTCTGATTCTATGGCAAAAGCAAAGGAGGATTTGCATTTTAAAACCATTCATTAATTTATCTGCTTGTATTTCTTTTGCTCTTGTTGTTGCTCATATTATACATAGAATCTGGCCATTTGGGTAAGTAGATAGATCTCAGAAAGCTTAGTGCTGTCGTCCAACATAACCTCTCCCTAGCTGAGGGAAAAGGAGAATTTGATTTTAGGAAGATGCAAGTCTTTCAAAGGACACTTAATCACACGAGTCACTTCAGGTGGGTGACAGCAGAGCAAATCCATGCTCTTGCTGATACTCTTCTTTCTAGCTGTGTATTATCAGCTAGTTGAAGAAACTGCTGTCTCCTACAGGAGGCATAATAGGGGCATACCCTTATGGCTGCCAGATGTACCTTGGGATAGCCCAGAAGTCATTAGACCTATTCTATCCAACCAGTTTTAGCCTTTTTTTTTTTTATTTTATTATTCTTTAATATCAAAAAGTAGACTTCTCTCACGTCTGCAACCTCAGAGGAAGTAGGCTCAAATCTGTTCCTCCACTTGGAGCCCAGGGAAGGATTTCTCCTGCTTTATTTGCATGTGTGGACGTCATAGACTCGTATGCACTCCTGGCAGCGAACATAGCAGCACCAGTGGAAGATGCAGTGGCACTTCTCTTTCCGTTTCTCAGTCCTTGTGTTGTGCCCGCGGCCGCAGCACAAAAGGTCGCATCCATCAATCCCATGGGAAGTGACGTTACAGATCCTGTCACGGGTCCCGAAAGAACCTGTCTCAGGGTTGGGTTCACAAAAGTTTGGCGAGTTCTCGTAGTAAACCAGGTCTTTCTCAGTGGGAGCCTTGAAGAAGTTGTATTTGGGCCTGAGGGTCTCAACCCAGCCACGGGATTCCCGGTGTTTTTCCACTACCATTTCGGAAGCGCTATCGTACTTGTCCTTGAGATAGTCACCGATGACCCTGAAGTCCGGCTGAGACCACCAGCAGGTCTTCACTTCACAGCTGCCTGAGAGGCCGTGACATTTGCACTTAAGGTGCATGAGCTCTATAATGGACTGAAAAAGAGGAGAGGACAGGCAAAGAAGAAGGAAGATATTAGCCTGTAATCAAAACATACATTGAGTTCTACTATTTAGCAAAGATTTCCTAGTGAGCTATGGTGTTTTTACAGATGTTCATATACCTGTGAATGAGAATCACCTTATCCCTCAGCCAATGCACTGCTCAGATTCTAGGTCTGAGGCAGATATAAACTTCAGTAGTGGTGGTGTTTTCAGTAACTATTTCTCACTCCCATCCCAGGTTAAAGCATCTATAAAGTGCTTTCACTGAAGCATCTGAAGTGATTTCTGTATTAATTTTTATCTTAACAATGCTCACATGTGGATACTATAGTATTTTAAACCGAGAATGAAATTCAGGCACATCTAGGCATAAAAGCAAATAACACAAAACCCAGCTAAAACAATGACAAAACTATGATAAATGGAATATACCACCATTCCACTGCAAATCAAAGAAAAAAGAATTGTCCTAATCATCTAGCGTAGTATTTCATCCTTGACATATGTTTTCATGCTTATTTAGGCAAAGTTCTAGCCTTGCTGGTGGCAAAGTCTAAAATAGGTAAAAGAAATATATTCTCATTTTTAAACCAAATTTATGTTTTTTCTAAAGCTATTTCAAAGGAAAAATAGAAGTCCCACTTTTGATCTTAAAATTCAAAGTTCTGTCTCAGCGTAAACAGAAACACAATTATTGATCCCAAGAGATGGTTATTTGCTTTCACCTTGTGTTAAATTAGTCCAAAGTTTTGTAGAGAGGGTTGGCATTCAGTATGCTGAGGTGGGAGACAGCGTTATGCAACTTACTCAATAATCTGCTGTTTCAGACTGATCAGCAAATTTCTGGGTACATGAACAGACTAGTGCCAGCCTGAGTCCAAAAGATTTGCCATGAATCAGCACCTTGCTGTTCACCAGGTGCTTTCCTGTGTTATTTACGGAGTATCACACACCGCAAAAGAGGTTGTAATTAGATGAGAGAGAACCACAAAATGGTTGGTTCATATAATCATCCTGAACTTAATCAAAGCTTCTGGCCTGGTGGTAGGATTTGAGTTCATATGGGAACTAATATGCAACATTGCCTATGGCTCAGGTTTCACTGGAAACATTAGAGCATGGAGGCCTGAAACACCTACCCCATGAGCGCTGGCATGAGGAGAATGGAAAATATATTATAAAACAGTAGTATTTCAGACAATGCTGTGACATTTACTCTTTAATCTTTGACATTTGTAAAATATCCAGAAATAACTCAGTGCCAAGTGAAAAGACATGCAGTAAAAAGACCTCTGTAGGACTGAAATCCTAGGGATCTTTACTTGCATTTTGATTTTTTTTTTTTCTGGAAATTCTCAGTCTAAGGTAAATCCATATTTCCACTCTATCCAGCTTCCCCACAGTCCTCCTGTTCTCAGCAGTCTTGCCCAGTAACTGCCATTGGAAATACACAATGCCTTGTGGGACCTGGGGCAACGTGGGCCAGTGTTTTGGGAAATCAGTTTATTTCTCATATTCATCTTCACAGTGGACACTTGTTCTGGTGTTTTTTATTTGAAAGGTTGGTCCCCTTTCAGACCAGCTCTCCAGAGGTGTGAGGGGGGCAAATTCTTCAGGGTTTTGGCCATGTCCATCTGAGGAGCTCATGTCCTAGCCTGTCCGTGGACAGTGGTCTCCCAACAGTGCAACTGTGGTGGCTTTGCTATGGCTCACTGCACAGTTGTGTGTCCTCCTATACATGTACTGAAGGAGATTCTCCCAAGAGAATTAGCCCATATTAATCTCTGTTGATTTTAAGGAGATTCTTTTCTTTCACTGAGGGATAAAATTATCTTTAGTTTATCAATGGAGAAAAAAAACCCTATTATCTCATAGGAACTACAGCATGATCTTCATTAGTAAGGGTTTTGTGACTGAATTTAACAAGTGTTTCCCAAAAGACATGGTTTTCTGACATTTATGGACTACTCTTGTGACGAAAAAATCAAATTCAGCTCTGTTATGGGGATTGTCTCATCTTACAGAAAAGATTCCCTTCCTTATGAGGCAGTGACTGATCTGGGCAAGACTTAAACAGAAGACATCAGAATCACATTTCCTCTCATGTTCTTTAAATACATGCTGGGAACAGTGTGAAGAAGAGGAGTTGGAAATATTCTCCTGCTCTTTCTCACCTTCAATCTCAAGGGACGGTAGAGGACCTACAGGAGATCCATTGACTTTCACAGTAGCAGCTGGAGGGCAGGTTGGATCCTTTAGGATACCGCACATTAAACTAAATACCTGTATTTAAGTTGCTGAATCCTGCCCATAAACTCCAGTTCATCTGTTTTAACCTCAGGTGTCTACAGCACAGACATCTCTGTCTGTTTTACGCACCCCCTTCTACCGCCGAGGGGCAAGATTAGGACTTCATTCAACTGACCTATTTAAAATTTCTTCTTTAAGGTAGGATGAAATACGTCTTTTTGATGCAATCACTATAAAAGGGGATGGGCAACTGACTCGGAGGCTTTTTGTTTGCATTTACTTTTAGGTTCCTTAGATCAGTAACAAAGAACCACTGATCATGACCACGTCAAGAGCTATCATAGGGCACATAACATTGTTTTGTGATGGAAAACAGTTCATATTTAGGTTTGGTTATTCCCTTCAGGTCCCTCCAGCTGTTCATTATGGATTTCTAAAGTAGTAGGTGGAAAATGTTTAAGGGCAGGTCAAGTAAGGTAAAACTAAACGGCCTTACGGTCCTTCCAGCTTCATTGTTGTGCCTGTTCATGGCTGACCGAGCGTCTGGTCTGTTCTCCCGGGCATCAGCAAACTCCCGAGACACCATGCTCCCAAACTCCACGTCCTCGCTGCAGCCTCCCCATTTCCAGCCTTCTCCAGGAGAGCCTTTATGGCGAGTGTCACAGCCGCAGATGGTGGCCGAGCCTTCGGCACAGGATCTGGTCACTGCGAAAGCTACTCCAGCAGAGGCAATGGCATGGACAAAGGCTGATTCCCTGGTAGCTGTGAAAGAGAAACCATGAATATTTGTTAGGTAAGGGACCATGTGTGGCCACAATCAACACTGAATACCTTGTCTCAAGGACATGGCAGCAGGCCGAGAGTCCTCCTCCTTACGGTCTTCTACTCACTCCAGGGATATTTTATTACACTAGGAAATAGTCTTGATTTAAGCTCACTGAAGTCAGCCAAAAGTTTTGACTAAGGTCTTAGGAGAGGACCATGGCAAAACAAAAAATAGTGGAGAGCTGAGTTTCAGAGGGCCTATGGTTTTACGGTACATGGGACTTTGCAGATAATCAGGACTTTGCCCTGTTTTTACCAAGCCATTCAGAAATAATATAGTAAAATCAGAATGATGCTGAGTTCTCTGCATCTTGCAGAGAGAGTCAGAGGTTAACAGTTCTGGGTAACTTTAGGGGCTTCTTCCATCCAGGCAGGAGGCAGCATCTACATTTGCCTAAAGTGCACCGCTTGACCATTCCCAGAGCTGAAGTCTTTAATTCGGGTAACAGAAACTCATCTGCATCCATATAATTTGGAAAGTGAAGATCTCCAGTGAACACTAGTATCTACCCTTGGTTGTGTCACTGGCACCAGTCAAAGCTCTTGTCCTTGAATGGGATAGCTGCTGCTGGCGGGATGGTGGGAAAATGTTAGGATGGCCAGACACTCCCTGGTTTGCACTCCGTAAGATAAATCCTGACTCAATCATCCATCCTGAAGCCATCTTCTTTTTCCTAGATTGTATGACTCAATGTTCAACCCAGGGCTTCTTGTATCTATTCAGTGCTTTGCTTACTTGCCCAATTAAGGTCCCTGCAGAGGGGACTGGCAGTGAGTTTTGCTTTTCTGTCCATTATCTCAGAATATGGGTTAGGATCAGCATTCTGATCCCCTCTCATTAGGGAATGAGGAAGCATGATCTCTGTGGAGATCCTCTTTCACGATCTTTCATCCTAGCTCAGCCTGGATGGCGAAGGACAGCTCAGTGTTACTGTAACTTTCCTGGTTTCCTGTGCTTTTTTTCTACACCGTGTTGAAATAAAACTTAAATCTTTGAAAACACTTTGCAGATGGGAAATATATGAAGCATCAGGTTTTTGTTTTCAGTTTCAGTCTCGTCCTGTTTCTTCATTCACTAGAAGTGACTCCAGAGTTCAGAGTTTAGAAAACACCATGGTAGTGCTTTTCGGCTTCAGACAAATGGCATTTTTATGGAAAGGCCTAGTCTCAACCCTTTGAGGCATCTCTAAGAAGACAGAGTGATTCTGGTAGCCTGCATTCTTGGAACCTCCTTTCCTCTTCCCCTCACAAACTCCTCTTTTGTACATAGATCATTTAGCTAAAAAAGCATGTTGTCTCTGAAGCCTTTTGGTGATGGAGCTAGAACAGGGTTGAAATTCAAATGGAGCCATGAAGGCAGAGGGTTAGTTTTTCAGGTGATGAAACTTCACTTACTTAAACTCAGCTTTACATCAACTCATGAGGTGCCTCCACAAATCCACTTGAACCTTCTCTGCACTATATTTTGCTGATCTTGGCTTTCCCTGGGCATTTTGGCTTAATCTTCTAGATGCTTTTACTAATATGAGGTGAGTTTAATATGCCAAGCCAAAAAGCCGACATTTTTCTTGGGGAGAAATCAAAACTGCGTGCTTGCAGAGCAGTCCAGGCTGGATTGAAGGTTTAAGCTAGAACTTGTGCAGCACAGCTTAATTTTGGGAAGACTACCAAATACAACAATATGCAAATCAAATAATGTGCATGAACTTACAAGCCGAAGGTATGAGCAATGTCCTGGAACACAATGTCAATGCGTATGGTGAGGTTAGCAAGTCACTAATGGCTAGAACCAAAAAAGGAAAATGTAGGAATCCTCAGTTCCACAACGTGATTTCAAAAAACCTTGCTAAGCATCTGACCAGCCTGGAGGAACCCGCAACTGGTAACCATACACTTCTCAAGCTGCTGACTTCCCACAACTGGTGACCATACAATTCCTGACCTGCCTAAAAGCTCAGCTTTTGAGCATGACCAGATGTGTCCCAGTTCTAAAAGGACTGAGGACTCGGCACCTTGCTCTCGCACAGGTGGGATCCACAGGCTAAGCCTCTGTGGTGGGGGCTTGGTATGCTGTTCTCCAAGGATGTCTGTGATCAGTGGACTGTAAAAGCTCATAGAAACCAGTCAGATAAGACAGTGGGATGAATCCCTTTGCCCTCTGTAGGGAGGTGGAAGATATAGAGGATAGAGAGGAAATCAGAGTGCTTTGACATGGTACTTTGATATGAACCATGGAGGAAGGCAATGCTTCTTTCTCTTCTTTCCCTGTTCTACTCGATAGCTGTGGTTGGTAGCCCACACTGCTTGCGTAGATTTGCTCCCATCACTGGTGTATCCTCCCCTCAGGAGGCCAAACCTGAGACCATGCTCCTTGGGTAGGTGTTGTATCCACCAGACTCATGTTTGCCAAGGTCAGTGGCTTGCCATGCTGTGAACAAAAAGAAAGCAGATTTTTGCACTAAACCATGTGCTGTGTGTGCATCAGAGGGGTGGCCCTGTCTTAGGATTCCCCAGGGTTTCAGCAGAACCCAGGATGAGTCCACAGCAGAGGAGTTTCTGCTCCAGGGAGCTCTGGGGTACTTGGCCAGAGCATCTGCAGAAGGTGAGTGCTCATAGGTAACAGCTGAACAGAGGATTACAGAGGATTGGGATACAGGTAACCAATTTCTCCCTAAATCCCTCATCCGTTACTTAAATTCTCCACTGGTGTTAGCCCACAGGGACAGCCGTCAGCTCCAGGAGGATTTTGATACGATTTTTCCCTTAAGAAGCACCGATTATACTTGGCGCTCCTCTTCCCAGAAAGAGCCCAATGGCTTTTACAGCCTCTATATGCAGCAATCACTCCCCTTTTGAAATGCAGCCACCCCTGGGGTGGAGTGTAGCCACCACTTAACAGCACACAACAGGAAGCAAATAGCGCTGTATCTGATCGTAACTACCTGGGGAATGTAGGAGGGCAGAGTGAAGCTGAAATCTGGCCCGCGGCACCGAGGTTAGGAGTTTGTCTCTTGAGAAAGTTGCCTGCGATCTCTTAATGACTTCATGAAATTAGGGCACTGGGTTTGCATCTCCTACCCTTAACTTACGGCATCGAGTTCAATATTGACGTAGATGGAAGAGCGTCATCGCCTGAATCACGTCCTGCCACGGACTAAGCTATGGGACTGTCCTCTGATTACTAAGCAGACCTGACCCTGTTGAGCTCTGGAGTGCTCCCTAGGTTGTAGCCGGAGGCAGTGTGGCTGCAGGAATGGAGAAGGAGTGTATAAAGATACAGATAAGCAGAAGGAAAGCATGCACTTGTAATGGAAATGAGGGGTTATTAAGGTGCCATATAAAAATGCAAGAGACTTAGCAAAGATAACAGGGAAGTGCAGTATATTTGTCAGGTCGCCTCATTCCTCTCTGGGTGGTTCTGGTAGCAGGAGACAAGCAGCTCGTTATAACTTGAAGAGATCTTCTGGAAAGTCATCTGGCAACAGGAGGTTAATGGAGACTAATACCTTATGGGGATGTTGACTTAAGAGCATTTTAACCACTTTGTTTTTAGTGCAGCACAAGGTCACCAAAACTCTGGCTTCAGCTTGTCTGATACCTGTCTGCTCCCAAATTTCCCTTAAGGCCTAGAGATCTGGATGGATGGCATCTGAGGTATCCATTTCTGTACCCTTTTAGAGGGGTTGTCTATCAGTGGAAAGGCTGTTGAAATTTATAGAGTACCTTCTACAGCGCTTTACAGATGCCCCAGAAGGAGATGTACCCAAGTCACTTCTGGATATTGGGAGTGTAGTTTCCTAAGTGCCTGGTCTGCATAACTAGGAGCATGAACCTCCCATGGGGAATCTCTATCCACCTTATCTCGGCATCAGAAACATCTCGGGATATGGAAAGTCATGGCCAGCCAGTACCACAATAAGAATTCAGAAGGCAGAGAATGAGGTCCTAAGGTATGAACTCCTCTCTTCACAGAGATTTCTCATGTAACTTTGGGCAAAACTTGTAGTCAGTTTGTGCCTCTACTTTCTTATCCATATACCTGAAGACAGTCCTGCTTATCTGCCCAGAAGTCCACAATGCTAAATCCAGTGATGTCTTCAGGATTGCGTCTAGAAGGTGCTGGAGCAGAACAATGGGACAGCAAGATGTGGAATGAGGAAAGCAAGTGAATAACTACAGAAATATCTGTACTAATATATGAGACCAGGTCTCATGGCTCTATTGCTCAGACAGTGACTTATTTTCCTTAAATCTTTTTTCTGAATGACTAACCCTAGGTCATGTAGATGTCCCAGATATGAGGGAGGAAGAACAATGGTGAAGCAGAAGAATGAACATAATGGTAGGTTTTGGTTTTAAAAACCTAAAGTACTTTCCTTACCACCTTTGTACTATAGTTCTGAGTGTTGTTCTCTCCTATATAACATAAGGGCTCTGCAGATTTCAACCTCCAATCTTAATTAAAAGATTTCAAGCATGGGAAATTCTGCTGCCCCCCTTCAGTTGGTAATCATAGCTCTGCTCACAGTTTTCTTCTCCTTGCATGTTTTTTTGCAATTACTTCAGCTTATCACCATCATTTTTTAAAATATGGCCCTTGGAGTGAAATATTGTGTTGGGGCCTGTGTGAACTGGATGATGTATAAACATTATGAAAAAGAAAAGGATTGGCCCAAATTGTTTCTGGAAGGAAGTGAAAGAGTGAGAAAACAGCTCACCATTAAAACCTCATACCTTAGCCACTCCTCTCAGCCTTCGTTAGCATCTTTACTCTGAATAAATTATGCTACTCCTAGGCCTGCAACAGGAAAAATACTGCAGCGGGGTAACTGCAAGCCAGCAGAAAGACTGAAACAGATAGACAAGTACACAAGAAAAAAACAAATTCTAAGAGGCAAGAAACTTGCAAAGCTGGGGCTGCATTATTGTTTGGGGTTCTGGAATAGGTGTACCTACTGGCACAGCCTCTCATGTTGGATACTTGTCTTAATGGCTCATTTTCCTCCTGATTATTATGGTCAGAGGTCCTTCTTGCAGGTTAGAGATTGGGAGAGTTATAGTGGGAGGAGAGCCTTGCCTAGTGGAAGAAGACAATGAGGAATCCATGAAGCAGGCTTTGACAAGCAGAGTGATCCAAGCTATGTTCTTCCCCTGTGGATGGAAAAGGATGCCAGGAGAAATTAACACTGACTGTGGATCAGGAGCTGAAGCGCTGATGGATATAAAAAAAGTCAGTGTTCCTTTGTTGCGTGGTACTTCACTAAAGACAAGACTGAAGGAAGATCTCAGCTCTGAAGGACACCTTTCAGAGGTACCTTGAACCAGATGCTCATTGGGAGTTGAATAGATTGACACACCGGTGAAGTGTTTTTTTTTTTAGGTACCCACTTTGGAGATGCAGATAGTTTCTGAATGGCAGAAGTGAAATCCAGCAGGGCTGGTGAGTCAGAAATCACAGGAACTGCCAAAACATACACAGAGATGGATACGTCTTACACTAACGTAAATCATAATCCCAAAATTTGTGTGGAGGAGAAGTCCCATCTGCAGCCATGCAGCCTAGCTAGCCCCAGATAACAGGAGAAAGAGGCTACTCTGGTCCCTTATCACAGCTAGCCTGTCTGCTAAACTTGTCAACAAGCAGGTCCCTCAGAAGTAAAGCCAGGGATTCAGGACATAGGAATGATGTCCTGACTTATTATGCTCTCACTAGGCCAATTCCCTCAGGAAAACTTGACAAAGAATGAAATTAGGGGTCATATCTCAGCATGCAGGACATATTTCTCCCCAGGGAAGGGAGGAGGGAAGGGGAAAAAAAAAAAGGATTTTTTTTTTTTTTTATGATCAAAAAGAAACAAATCATTTGCCAATCAGAACTACTAAATATTGGCACTGTACCAAGTGAAGATGGAGAACAGCCCAGAACACTGTATCAGACAGGGAACCCCTTGGCACACGCCAGCTCACAGATCCATCCATGCCACAGAGACAGTGTCCAAGTGCTGCAGGGGAACAAGAGTCACTCCCATCATAAAGGAGGGAAGAGGAGGAGGATCACAGAGGTGTCACAGCTGCTGCGAGCCTGACATTGCTCGTGGGGAAAATAGTGGGAACGTTGGAAACAAAATATTGGCTCTTGTAGCCTCAGAGGCAGGCGAGCTTCAGTTTCACCACATTCCTCTCGATTGTAGCAAGAGAGGATCCCATCTCTGATAAACCAACTGAAAGGGTTTTACATAAGCTGGCTGGCTCCGCTTCAACCTGGCTTTATCTCCACTCCAAAAAGGCCCCTGTTTCCAGCATTCTTACTTCCCCCAACTCAGTCTTGCCAACCAAGGTGAGTTGGCCTCATGCAACAGCATCTCCTGTCCTGGTGCTGAAGGATCCTCAAAATCTTTGGGGGTACCAACTTGAGTACGGCTCACTGTTTATTTTTAAAGATGCATCTTCCACACACTAAAGAAGGTGGAGAGGAGGGAGCTGTGGCCTTGAGTGTGTCAAACACAAGGGCTATAGAAAGAAGGGAACCAGTTAGGCTTCCTGGTGGGAGGGTAAATCATTACACTGAGCACATTCCCCAATGTCTATAGCATCTGCTATATTTATACTGACTGTAAAATGTTTCCCATGATGAGACTGGTAAGAAAAGAGCCTGAGCTTGTTAGAAGTTTTCATTTTTTTTATACTCTGCATCCCTCCAAGCCTGAACACAAAGTAGCTGAGTGCCCTGGCTCTAATTTTCTGCTCAGTCACAGCATCATCACTCTGGAAGGTGGCTAGTGAAGGGTGAGATGTCTCTGGGGACTTTAGGAAAGCTTTGGAAACATATATTAAGCAAGGACATGGACAACCCTGCAACTTTGCCTCAGTTTCTTTTTTTTTGGCAAAAACTCTCTAAATTCATGTATCATGGAAAGCTTACAGATTCATTCAAGTGGCAATTGCTGTGGTATTTTCAGGCTCACAGTCCACCTACCTGATTACTAGCTCACACCACAGACCAGATGGTGCACATTATCTATAGAGGAGTAGGGAAGAAAGCTCCATTTACCACCTACAGCCTGAGCTTTAAGTGTCCTTTCAGTCTACAACCTTACAAAACAGATAGACCAAAGGAGGGACGTTTCTCCTTACCCTATAGTGCATGGTGCCTTATTACCCGAAGACTGACACTCATTCTCTCTGAGTGAGCCTTCCAGGAGAATATCACCTATATCTGTATGTGTGCTGTGCTATGTGGATAGGGCTATTTTCTTATCAGCACCTCCTCTGGGATGATAACCCATGCAGGTCTCGGCAGTAGCTGCAGGAGTTTCCAGTAGCTTCAGGAGTTGCACAGAGAAGATGTGCGCAGAGCTTTGCAAGTCCCCATCAAACCTCTCTTTACTAACAGGGCCTAAATGTTTGCACAGGATCCCTTGAGCACAGAAAGAGCACTGAATCTGTTCCTCTAAAATCTAAAAATATAAAACTTGCAAGACTGAAATCTCTGCATGGCTTTACAGTCTATGACTTGAATGGCTTGGAGCCATGCAGTGGTGAAACCCCAATTCCTGCAGCCTTGTCTCAGGTCCATCTCTTCATCTTTAGCAACGTTTCCCGAGTGTATTTATAAGTTTGGGGAAGCTGCTTTACAAAAACCATAAGCCCTAGGGGGTGCAGGTAACTGAGACTTTCAGGCCTAACCATGAATGGGGTGGTGAAGCTCTAAAGAAGAGGCAGTGGTGGTGCTGGGGGAAATGCAGTTCCCCCAAGCCAGGTTTTGGCACATATACACTGCAGAGAGTGATGTCAGTGAGGAGAAACCCCCAAACTCCCATGCCTGGCTCCATGTGATACCACAGTCTGCCCTTCTCCACCAAGAGCCTTGCCAACTCCATGCCCAGCTGATTCTCTGCTCTTTCTCATCAAAATCCAGCTCCGGGGTTTGTTTGACTTTTTTTTATCCTTCTAAAAATCAGGCCCCAAAATGCAAAGACTTATGCAAATGCAGAACATAATAACAAGAAGCTAACCACACTTTTGCATATCTTAAAGGAAAGGTTAGCTTTGGGTCCCATCTGTGTTTTGAATGAAGTTCTGATTGAGTTCTTGTTTCCTCTGAACCAACGTGCTAGTGTCAACACATCCCTGGGAAGATGAAAGACTCTGAAAAGACATTTGATCAGATTAGCTGTGATTCAGATCATCGGAGGGAAATTATTAAGTGGGCAATTCCTGCCAGGGAACATGAAGGTGATATAGATAAGAGGGAATGCTGGATTGAAGGAGGTCGGATTAGCATGGCTTGTAAAATCCTGAAGGCCAAGTTCCCCTAAAACATATGAAGAGTGTTCTTTTTGTTGTTGTTGTTGTTTTGCTGCTGTTCTTGTTGGTTGCTTCTTGCTCTTGTTGAAAGGAGCAGCCACACTGCAAACTGCGGCAGGGCACTGGCTCTTCCAGGCGTTCGAGGCCCCCGGAACAGGTAGAGCCAGATTGTCCGACGCCGGAGCAGGCTGGGAGTCTCGCTGGGAGCAGGGCCTGGTGCTCTCGCTAATTAGCTACTGTCAAAATAACCTCGGGTGATCGCAGGTAACCGGACCCCCAAGATAGGCAAATCAGGAGGGACTGTCTGGTATCAGCAAACCAAGTCTGATACCTGCAAAGCAAACATCCCTCTGTCGTGCTCTCCGTTGCCTTATCTCTCTATCTAATCATTGCCATGTAGGTCTCCTTACCTACCCTGCCTAATGCAAGCACATTTTATCTGTCTTTTTTGCTGGTTTGGTCATGTGTGAAACCCTCTTTGCCTGACCCACCCCCTCCTTCTCCCTTAATTCTGAATATTGCATCCCAAAATGGCCAAGTTCTCTTATCTGGTCAGACTTCCCAGAGTTATCCCGACCCTTGGTCTCCCCGATGGCCTGATGTCCATGGAAAGATTCAGACAAAAGGAAGCTGTATGCCAATTGGAGGTTATTAGCCGAGATACAGTGTGCTCATTGTGGCAGCCTCGATTCCTTAATGAAAGGGGAAGGCAGAAAAGGAGCAGGGAAGGACCCCGGGCGAAATTCTCCAGGGCACTTTCCAGAGGCGAGCAGGTTAAAGGATCATCAGGGTCCCTCCTGCCTATTATAAGAAAAAATAGTAATAAAAAGGCACGGGAAAGGAAAAAGCCAGCACCAAAGCCCGCTATGCAAAACAGCCCTGGCGGTCAATAGGATAGGGGGAAGAAAAAAAAAATTGTATTCTGTTATCAGAAGCAACATGGTCGAACAAAAGGATCGCCTTCGCCCACCTGAGAAAGGAATGCGAGGCTCCATTTCGCTGCTCTGATCGTATTTGACAGCCCCCCTCGAGACTGCCTGGTTGGTATGGCAAATCGTCCTTATTACCTGCTGGGGTGAATGAATCCCCCTTTGTGCTGGCACTGTCACGCTGCATTAGGTTGACAATGGCCCGAGATATTTTATATGAAATTTGCCCTCACTTGTGATTAGCCAGCACCAACTAAGTCATAGCAACCTAGAACTATGCATTGGCCGGGCCCCGTTGTCGGCCGAAAGGGAAATCCCTATTCAAATGGTTTAATAAAACAATCTAAAGGGCGTGTGAATCGTGAAAAGCATTTTCACTTTTCTCTTTAGCTTAATCTCATGGTCGCTGGGATATTGTGCTCTGAGCAGACCCCAGCAGGGTGTGGGCTAAGGTCCCCCATCAACTTCTTTTACAGCCTCCTTTTCTGCGAGTTAATGATATACCGGTGTGATTGCCTCCCGCAGCAAGAAGAAACACGCATTTGATGAAAAGGATGGACCTCCTAACACATCCTAAATGGCAACAATTTCTCATCCAAAGGTCACAGGTCATAACCTGGATTTTGAATCACCACCCAGATCTTTTTCAAAGCCCTGCTAAAGCCGGGATATTCTGCAAGGCTGTTTTACACACACACAGACATACACACCGAGTTGTCTCCAGAGTTTCCCGCTCCACTTGAGGCCCGAGTTTAGTGTGTGGAAGCAATTGCATTTTCTCCTTGTTTTTAGGGTACAATTCACTGCACTTCACGTCCTCTCCACCCTCGACTCCCTTCGAAGCCGGGTTGTAACAACGACACACATCTTCTACAGGGTGGCTCCTAAGGGGCACCCAATGCTCAAGAGTGCAAAGAAGATCCCAAATTATCCCAAAACTGCCACACTCCCAGTCCTGGACACCATCTCCAGAAAACTTCAAAATTTGCCCCACATTATCAGTGTGCAACTGTGGGTAAGCTCCCCTATCTTGAATCACTCAAGCTGCAAATTTTCCTGTGCACAGCTCTATCTGCAGAGCTGGATACAGGCACAGTGAGAGGAAAGGTGAAGGGCAGAGTTCCCCTATGGGATTTTTGCTCCTTGGAAATGCGTGGAAGCAGAGGATGGCAGCAGGTGGAGGGTCTCTAAGAGCTCGCTTCAAAGCTGCATCATCTTTTCAACATCCACCTAAGCAGAAGAATGCTCCGAGTTTGCAAAGTGAGTCTGGAAATCCCCAGGGAAACAAACTCCCTCCCGAATCTCCTGCAGCCCAGCTTCCCAGCTGAGAGCTCAGAGGTTCACAGAAGCGAAACACGAGTGCGAAAACAGCTCAGGAACTTAATTTTCCTTCTTCTTTTCTTTCCTCTTCTCTGTTTCACTCTGCTTGTTCACCACAAAACCTCCCTGTGATGATTATATCTCAATAGTCTTCCTATGTCTTTTCCCACCACAGCTCAACAAGCAAAGAGGGGCTGCGAGGAACATGCACAATAAAAACAACCCTGACCCTCACTAGGGTCCGTCTTGGCTTTCTAAATGCCCATTTGCCCTTCTGGAAGGGTGTTCACACGAGCGTTGCAGCTGTGGTATGTTTCCACTGCAGTTCTCCATGTAATTGTAAGCTATCTGGGGCAAGGAGTGATTTGGTTATTATGTGCTTGTACAGTGCTTAGTACAATGGAGCCCTGATCTCTGCTTGGGGCCTCAGAGTCTACTGTAATACAAATAATTAACCATAATAGAGCTGGGCAAATATCTTAATAAAACCATGGAATCAATTTGAGGCAATTAAGCAATTTTTCTGCTTGCAAAAGTTTTTGCTTTACAGGCGCGATTTGGAAAAGGGAGTGGATTTGGGTGCCAGTGGAATTGCAAGGGAACTGTTCACCCTTCTGGAGCAGGATTTTTTTTTTGGTGGTGGGTTTCATTTTCACCTAGTTGAGAAGGCAGAAAAGTTTATGCAACTCCCACAGCACGAAAAGCTGCTTTACAAATAGTCCTTAGGAAGAAGCATGGTTTGGAGGTTGTATCTCTGGTTCCTGAGGGATAAGGGTCTCAACTCTGGGCAGGATTAAGCAGCATGGCTTTGGAGCAGCTCGTCTGCTCTGCCTCACTTGCCCACCTGTGAAATTCAGAGTAATCGTCCTTTTTCCTGCTGTCTGATCCCAAGGATGCAGCCAGCTGGTGAAGCAAGGGGGACTGCAATTCTACTTAGAGAGAAATAATAAATTTGAAAAGGGCCGGACACGGACTGGATGATTTACAAGCAATTATGCATCAAGAGATAAACTTTGGATGACAGATATTCTGATAACAGTAGAAGCTCTTGTATAATTTGCAAGTGGAAAAGGGAGCTAAATGTACTGAGTGCTTGTCTAATGTTGTACTTAGCTGTGTCCTTACCCATCATAAAATGAGTGCGTGTGAGGACTCTGCCGAACAGAGCATATCTTCTAGATACAGGCAACCTATCAGCCCAAACAACCAAAAGAGTAACTACAAGACCTGTACTATACCACCCTTTCTAGAGGAGAAGGCTATGTCCTGCCAGCGATAAAAAATCCCCATAAAAAAATCTGGAGGCCAAGTGGGTTCAAATCCCAAGTTTTTCAGTGCATAATTCTCACAATCAAGCCATTGCAGGAACTCTTACGACCAACAGTCGTGTTCTGGGAGACATTCCCTTAAATCTTCCAGTCTTAGGGAGACAAAATTGGAATAGCAGCATGAGCAACCACAAAGAGTCTGTTATTCTACTAGAATAAAAGAAAGGTGTCTTCTGTTTGATTTGAGGGGCTGAGTAAAAGCATGCCTGGTTAGTGCTTAGTGAGGAGACCAACTGGTGATCTGTTGCCCTAAAGACAAGGCAAAGAGTTTGAGTTGTTGGTGAATGTAAGACTATAGAAACTTGATGAATGGAAATATTTCCTTTATCTTCATCTTCACGTTATAGAGGGGAGTTAAGTAGAAGTAGTAGTAGTAGTAGTAGTAGTAGTAATAATAAACACAACTTGTATCTAGTTGTGATATAAAACACTGAAGCAAACTATCTTGGATCACAGAGATGAAATGAAACTACACTCCTTATTTACCCAACTAATTGTTTTTATATTAGTACCAAAATCTTCCTCTTTTCTTCTGAATGCTAAAAATCACTCCACTATTCATGAAACTGACCTGTTTTCTTTTTGTCTACCTTCACCCCACTACTGTGGATGGTCTGGTGTGCCTGTGTGCCTGTGTGCACACCAGTGATGAAGGTCACACACATCTCAGACATGTGCCACATGGCAGTCAAGTGCCACATATTTTTAGTGGTGAGACTAGGGACCATCTTTCAACTTGAATTATGAGAACTGTGAGTTTTGATACCCACCAAGAAGCCCTCAGATATGGCAGTTTCTGTTCTTCACTGCATCATGTAGATCTCTGACCCAGTGATCCTCAAAACATCTCCTGATGACAGTGCTGTCAAGCCTTGGTCTTCTACTATAGGATCCTTTTTGCAGTCAGAACTAGAGCACAGCAGTTGCAACATGAGATAGTTTGACCTCAAAACAGAATTGCTGTAGAAGCAAAAGATACCAAACGCCTCCAGACAGCTCTTTCTCAACTAGTCATCATTTGTATTCATAAAACAAGCCGGTTTCATTAATTTTGTACTTAGCATATTTTGCCCAGGATTCTTAAATTCGCATAACACCCACCTACTTAATTACAGAGATGCAGTTTTCTTGCCCAGCCCCGCGCCATGCACTTGTCAGCTATCAGGGCTAGAGAAGTCATACATGGGCCAACTGTGGAGGCGCTCTCCAATGGAGACAATCCCTTTCAATCTTATCTACACATGGGTTTCATCCTCCAAGGCGAGGAAAATGATGGGCACACAGAATTTGAAAATCTTTAACATTTGCTTTGATGAAGACTTCCCTTCCTCAGACTGCATGGCATTAGGGTATTCTTGCTTCTTCTACTTGTTTTTGTGAAGCTGTTCTGAACTTCACCAGTCCAATAGCAAGAAACCTTAAACGTGCCAGCCTGCACTTATTCTTACTGTTTTTAATTGACTAAATGAGTTCTTGCTCTTATGTCAGCCCTACCTTCGTATTTGACAACTATACACATTGTTATGCTTGACTTTGCACCCTAAATGCCGGTGTAGTTCTGCTTCGGGTTGTTAAACAGCATCCACACCCCACAGCTATGGGTGTGTGTTCTCCAGTTTTGGTGGGAATGATGCATGATTCCTTATCCAACCTATTAACTTGGGGTGGAGGAGAAGGGTGATGACCTCTTCTGCAGGCACTGCCGTCAGTGGAAGTGGAAAGTGTTCACCAAGCTGCTGGAGGAACCCACTACCTCAAGGGTTTAGCAACAGTGCACATCGCTTTCATCCCTGCATGTCTTAGATGAAACAAATCAAAGCCATGCATTTGGTGGTCTCCTGGGATGGAAGTTGCTAAGGATTCCTCTCTTGCTATTAAATGCAAGCTGCCATGGTTGTAACACTGCTGCTGCCCTGTGTAAAGAGTAGGAGTAGCTGATAACTGAAGTGCCAAATAAAGGTAAGGTAAGAATATATTTTGGCCATCAGCAGAGCAAGGTTGGGCCTGACTCTCCTGTCAGCCTGATATAAATCAGAAAATTCCTTTATCTGGTTCAGTAGAAATGGCAGAATAATTAAACCGTCATTATTAGGGATACATCCGGGTATAGGCACATTTTTTTCACACACACACACACAAAAAAAATCCTTTTTTTTTTTTTTTCAACCGAGACACCTTACTTCTTGCTATGTTATATAAAACTGATGCCTAGACTCCTGCCACTAAAGTGAGTACTTTTCCTTGAGAGGGAGACACTGCACTAACCCCCACACAGGCTCAGCTCCTGCTCCAGAAAAAAAACTTCAAATCACAAAAAAATCAGACATGGACCTTGTACCCCTCTGCCCAAAGGCAGAATCCACTCTGCCTAAACTATCCCTGACAGATGTTTGTCTAACCTGTTCTTGAAAACCTCCCAGGTTGGTGCTTCCACCCCTTCCCCAGGCAATCTATTCTCATGCTTCACTACCCTTACCGTTAGCCTGTTCTTCCTAAGGTCTAACCAAAATCCCCTGGCTGCAGTTTGTAAGTCTATGGCTTCTTGCCCAATGGACACAGAGAAGAGCTTGCCCAATTAATCTGGGCAAAGCAAAGGAGGAGGTGAAAGGAAAGAAAGACAGGAGAACCAAATAATGAGTTGTCCAGCAGATCAGAGCTGGGAATCAACGCTCAAGTCCCTTGATATCTTGTGTTTGAGCCGCTGCATAAGGAAGACATCCCTTACCTTATCAATCCCACTGGGGACACCTCCTTTCTCCTGGCCTTTTCCTACGCTCTCTCTCCTCCCTGTTTTCCATCTGTCAGGGTAATTCCCTCTGCTTTTCAGCCTCTCACATGTACCAGTGGAGGGAGAGGGTGTTATAACATACACAGCCTTAGACTGATTCATCCCTCTGCTTATACATGATTAATACTCATGCTATTTGTCTAAGTATTTCGACTGATGTGCATTTAATATGTAAAAAATTAATTAAAGTGTTATTCATAAAAAAAATCTGGGCCAGTTTAATTTTTTTTAAATGCCCTAGGGGAATATTCCAATTAAGAACTAAATGCCAGAGAACACTGTCAGATTTTGTCCCTCCCCCTATCTCTAATCAAAGCAGCAGGTTTTGATATTATAAATAAAAAGCCACCAAAACCACAACAATATTTACAGGCATTTGCTCTGCAGGTGCAGAGATCAATCCTGAGAGAAGCTGAGAACTTCCAGCTCTTGGTAGAAACCAGTGGAAGTTGCTCCATGTCTCAGAGGAGAAGCCAACTACGTACCTAGAGCCAGCTTCTTACTGAGTGGATCTGTGCTAATGCTCTGATTGGAGAATTTACTGAATCTTTCTAATCAGCTTGGTCCTGCAACCTTTAATCATGCAAATGGCTCACTTCTTCAGTGCAGTTCCAGACTTGCCAGCAAAAAACTTGCAGGACTGAGTATGGAAACAGTGGGATTTGTCCTAGCAGAAGGAAGTTTCTGATGCTTTACGGGCCTAAAAATGTATCCCCCTAAATGGATCTTTGTTCAGTGTTAGCTGGGGGAAGTAAAAATTCTGGGATTTGCAAATAACATGTTTCAATAGTGGACAATCTGATTCAAGAGCTTAATAGGTGATGCTTAGTTTTTCCTGCTCCCTGATGGGTAACGACTGTTAAAATCAAGGAGACACACGGAAATAGTGATCAGAAAAGCTGTGTGAACATTATCTGGACTTTGTTTCTGCTAAGATGACCAGCTTGGTTTAGGTCTTGGGAAAACATTGAGATCAAATCACCCAGTGTTTAGTTTGGCATTATCCAGATCTGATTCACAATATAGGTCAGAAAATCTGGTCTCCAGCAATTTCAAGTAACTGTGTAATAGTGGTTTAGTTCAAAAGTCTGCCCAGAGCAACTCTCCACAGCAAGGCAGGGTGTATTGTGTGTAGTAGATTTTGTAAGAGTGAGGACACAGAAGAGTTGTGTACCTCAGAAGATGGTATCACACCAGTAACTGTGGATGGTGGTCTTCCTACCCCTTTTTAGCCCCTTCTGTGCACCACAAGCCACAAAACACTTCCTATTTTTAACTAAAAAGATTAAGACTTCCATTGTGGAACAGCAAAACCTCAAGAGAAGAAAAAGACCAATCTGTTCAGTCACCCACATCTCAAGCGAATGCCTTCACCCTGAGACAACATCTCTTCTGGGATGGCATCTGTCCAAAGGGTTTTCTCTTGGAAGTCCTGTAAGGTCTCCCTATCATTCCAGTGCAGGCCCACAAAAGCTGCAGCAAAACATATAAAAGTGGAAACCTATTTCCAAAGCAAGGCCAATGGAAATGTTGTGTGTCACTGTATTTAAGGAGGGGCCCCAAACTCCCTAGCTGGAGGCTATCCATGACTCATGAGATTTGTTCTTTGGGGAGATCCTCAAGCCCATTTAACTCGTGTCTTCGTTTAAGGAGTTTTTATCAACTGATTGCAAAGCCTCAGTCATTTATGTCTTCAGGGAGAGATAGCAGGGTACCTGAAGAATGTGCTGGTACGTGATTTACCTTCACGGAGGAACAACTTGGCACTTGACATGTAGGAGCTGCTATATATGCTAATATGCTAACACAGGCTTCATCTTGAAGACTTAAAGGGGGATTACAGCAGATGAGTCCTCAGAACAGCAACAGAGATAAATCTGGCTGCTCCTTGCAGGTTGTTAAAGGGGGATTTCCTGGTGGGTGGGTCTCCTCAATGGGGTATTATTGTATTGATAGTGGGGCAGGAAGGAATGGATTAAGGAATAGGCAATGGGCTATGGGGTCTTTGCATTTGCGCACAATGGATATGAGGTGGGGAGGGCGGCAAGCTGTCAGTGGGCTATATGAAACCAAGCTTGATTTCTGGTTTATGACTGACCACACTGTAGCGCCTGAGCTAAGCACCACTCTTTAGAAA
The DNA here is from genome assembly GCF_003342845.1 of Nothoprocta perdicaria. Classification (NCBI taxonomy): domain Eukaryota; kingdom Metazoa; phylum Chordata; class Aves; order Tinamiformes; family Tinamidae; genus Nothoprocta; species Nothoprocta perdicaria. The sequence continues at coordinate 141,711 of NW_020455633.1, forward strand.
CTCAGGCATGGCTTCTATGCTGGGTTTGTCACCAATGAATAGGATGCTGGACCTCCTGATGCAAGGAGAGGTTGACCAGTTGGTGCTGTTACTCAATGTACCCTGCTCTATCTTATCCTGCAGTGGAGCAAGGCCAATGCCAGAAAGAATTGTTATCCCGTGCAAAGAAAATTACTTTTCAGTCTTCCCTTTCTCTTGGCTTTGTTGAGCATGTGTTACTTTTTCTGGAATGTTTCTTAGTCGTGGTGAAGATTTTGTTATGCTCTTCTTCTAGTCTGTGCTTTTGGCCTCCTAGTGTAGATGGGCTTAGGCGTTACAGTCTTCATCACCATTGGTGCTGAGTGAGGGGGTGGGAGGAAGTTTCACCAGAGAGGATTGGAATCAAATAGAACTGAGACTTTGCCATGGAGATGTAGTCTGCTCCAGAGAGAAGAGCATATGGTGAGAAGCCATGATTATTCTTCAAATTTCTGGGCTTGCATCTGTGCCTGTTTTAATAAAAACTGCAGCATATCAGTTTTTGAAGGCCCAAATCCTGTTTAATAATGCATCTGATATACAAAAGTGCCCATCATCTACAGATTCTCACTGTCAGAAAAGTTGCTTAGAGACTAAGCACAGAAATGAAGAGCTCCTGGACAGTAATCCCTACACATGGAAAGCATATTCTTCACCTAGGGTGGTTAACCTCAGTTAGCTAAGTTGGGTTAAAACAGCATTTAAGGCAAGGCAGTTTGGTATTAGCTTAGATGAGTAACTTAAGTTCAAGACAGGTTTGGGTATTAGCTTGTGTGAGTAGTTCAAGTTGTTAGGGCAGGAGTGGCTCCCCAGTGGCTCCTGAATCATACTGGCTTTCCAATATCTTTATACACTTCTTCATCCCTGTGTTTAGCAGTAGGGCTATGTTGCATAGGGGCTAGAAATTCCAGGATTACTATTACACTGAGATGTAGTTTGCTTGCCTGGGCCAGTCAGCAACAGGGTATGGTGGCTCCATGGGAGCCATCATCATCATCCAAGGTACACCAGTCCCCTCGTCATATGCAGCTTGTAGAGTCTCAAGAAGACCACTTGTCTCTCACTGGACTGCACCAAACTATCTGAGCACAATCAAGGCCAAGTTTAATTCTTCTTCAATTTTAAGTCAGGTTACCTCCTTCAGTTGCCCAATCTGAATTAGGGACACTCTTCTTGGCAGTGTAGATGGAACCAAATGAAAACCTAAGCATCAGCAGGTGTAACCATAACAAGAAAAGGTGCAGGCATTGATTAACAAGCTAGCAATCAACCACACATTGCTCAAAAATCAGAAGACCCAACCCTAACAAGGCAAGCCTGAGAAACTTTCAGCCATTGGTCAAACAACTTAGTGGTCAGGCACATAAAACAGGTAAATATGTGCAGTTAATATTTTCAAGTGCATGATGCAGTGACCTCACTGAGCTGCAACACTGATGATTACAGCCATTTTTCCAATGGGGCTGTAATGCTGATACATATATTTTTAAGTTGCAGCTCTGCTACTTTGCAGACTCTGAGTTATTATTTTTTAGTAGCCTGCACAGGCATATGAGGCTTCTGCCAGAGCTATAATGGTGACTATAGTTGTTAGAGAGAGTATCATTGATTTCTAAAATATCTTTTTGGAAAGTCACATTGAACATGGGGATATGTTTGGATTCCTTATTTCCTTCTCTGGAAAACACGGGCGTTATGTTAGGTTAATTTAAAGATTTCAGGGAAGTCCAAAGTAGCCCTAACCTTAATAGTTAAGAAATATATGAATGGTTGGTGGACAGGAACTTTCTGAATGTGAACAGTTGGCTTGGGTTGAAGGCAGGAGGCTTTAAGGAGAATTTTTAAATATTTCATTTGATAATTAGTTCCTGATACCTTAGGACAAACTTTGGAGATAAGGAACTGAAAACGAAAATGACGATTTCTGTTGACTAAGTTCAACAGCTACTGCACCCATTTGCCCCCTTCTGAACCAGAGCAAGAAGGGGGAATCACACTGTGTTGCTCAATGGATGTATGAAGTATTTTACAATAAGGCATCTGCAACCTCTTCAACTCTTTCCTGGTTAATGACATCAGAGTCACTGGATCAATGACATCATATAGGGATATGTCTGGTTCAGGGATGTTATTAATAAAACTACACAAAGAATTTAGTAAAAACCAATTATTTGCCAGTGTCCTGCCTTCAGGAATTCAACATGTCATCTCTGATACGTCCAGAAAAAAAATGATGTACATTGTCACTTTTGATTGAGAAGACAGAATTAGCTCAGGAGAGCTAATTGTAGATAATATGCTTCATTTTAGATACTGGACACCAATGCTACTTCTATTATGAAAGTTGCTGGAGTCTTGCTATGTCAGATGGTCACTGGAGGTCTACCAGAGTAAGACCATGCTCCACAGAGCTCTCATCCATTGCTCACTAGGTATGAATATTCAAACTCAGCTGTCTCAGAAGCTACATCAAAATGAGGTTAAGAAAGATGGTAGCAAAGGCTCAGTGAACACAAAGACCATTCCTCCACCAGAAGTAAACACCACTAGAATACTTTGCCACCTTTTATTTATTCTCAAAAAAGAGAAGTTTAGTTTCCTGTTGGAGGCTTTTCATGATGGGATTCAATGTTTTCTCATGGGGGAGATGAGTCATGGATCTGGGGCTTATCTGTCACAACCCTCATTTTACAGAGCTGGAAGGCTGCTTTATTAATTTATAGAGTACTCAGGAGAACATTTCTAATACTTCTAATACTTCACCCTCATATATAGACAGCTTGTCAGGATGAAGGAGTCATTTTGAAACTACACCATGCCTAAGGCTAGTAAAGAGGTCTAGAAATCAAATTTCTATTCTGTGTGAAATTTTGATCTTTTTTATTGAGTTGAAAATCAGACAGAAAATATGAGTTTCTGATTTTTTCCCTGTTATAAAAGACTGAATATATATATATATTGAGCTGCTGAAGCATTTTATCTTGTTAATGTTAGAATTTTATTTTTTACAAGATAAAAATAGTCTATCTCAATAATATCAAAAGACTTCAACATTCTATAAAATATTAAAGATGCAGCAATGTGCTTCTTCAATAGCTTAATTGCTTGCTATTTTGATACCACATTTCAGATGAAAAGAAATAAAATGTGTCTGAAGAGAATTTTTTTCATGAATTCAGAAGAAACTCTTTGAAACATACAAAAATAACAAGACAAGAAAGAGAAAGCACTTCTAAAACCGTGTCTTGCACATTTTTGTCTTGAAATTGAGGAGTCTTACAAAACACCCCCAATTTGTTGCAGCTGCCTTTTCTGATGGCAAATTGGCCTGGAAAAATTAATAAACAAATACTTTTTTTTTCTTTTGACAAGATATAATATCTCATAGACTGGATCCTGCCTGCCTAGCCTAAGGGGTCTCTGACTTTTTTATGGCTCCGGGTGAACAGAAACATCTTCTGGTGCCCTCCCCACCCATTCACACTCCCACAACAACCCCGTGGCAACAGCTTCCCTGGGAAAGTAGCATGATTAGGAAAGGATAAACCGTAATTATTAGCTATCATTTAATGTGATTTAGCACCTGGAAATAAAGGAGAGGAAACTATGCCAGATGCTTAGTCAACAAACTGTAGCCTACCAGGAAGTGTTCCATGAAGCAGTACTGCCTTGTCGATCAAACTTGAGAGCAATAGTCATAAATAGGCCAATAAAACTACTTAAATTATGTTGCAAGGGCTGCAGGGCCCTACCTATGACCTACTTTGGTATCACTGTCTTTGAAGTATCCAGTCATCTCTTTGGTGCACTCCATGGGAAATGGAGATACAGAAGGAAGAGTATTTGCTCTGCTGTCTTCACCAATGTCAGCAGTAGAGCCAGAACCAGAATTGCTGCCTTGCACCCTGTCATTGGCCTAGGCTTGGTCTGGAGAAGCCATCCAAATAACTATTATTCATTCTGTTTTCATTCTGTTTTTCTTTTCCAGGAAAGGTGGGATGATCTGAGATGAAATAAAAAGCGAAATTCCTCCTCTCATATCCTATATCTACTGCTGATTGCTCACCTCAAGCCCTGCGCATGGCTTTCTGTTTCTCAAGGGGTGGGTGAGCACTCTGGCTTTCTGTCTGCACATTGCCTTCAGACTTTTGGGTCTTCTGCAGCCAAAGCTCCAGAGCTTCCTTGAGGTTCCACCATGCCTTATCCTGCTTCCTAAAAGAATACAGCAACCAATATTGACCTAGATAGAAGCCTGAAGGGAGCTGCTACTGTTCTTACGAGCCAGTGCTTCGCTGTGCATGGCCATACAGTAGCAACAGTAAATATGGGCAAACCAATCCCCAATGAACTGAAAAGCCAGAAGGGAGCAGTGGTTCCCTCTTAGGGCGACCTGCTGACCACTCTCCAGAAGTGTCTCAGTGACCACAGGGAGCATGTTGAAGTTGAGTGGGAGAACACCTCCCTGTTGAATGTCTTGGGGCCCATTTCCATACCCACACAGTTCTCGGCTACTTTGGCTTCACCCGTCTCTAGCTATTTGTCAAGCAAACATCTCTTTTGTTCATCATCTCTGTCTACTCTGGCTTGGTGGAAGTCCTTGCCTATTTCTGCTAGGAGCTCTCTCCTGCAAGTCACTCTGATTCTGTGACTTTGGCTCTCCCAAGAGCTTGGAGCCCCCGCAAAGTCTGCTTTTCTCTTCTCATCCTGATTTGCCTTCACTGTTCGCAACCTATTTGGGCAGCACCCAGTGTATCAGGGCCCTAGTCCCTCTCACGAGCACATCATTCATATGCATGACAGAAACCCAAACACAAAGCCATAACAATCCCTTTTAGCCATTCCCTTTCCCTGATTGTTGGCCTCCATTTGTTAATCCTGTGGATCTTCCTAGACGACAAGAGAGTCTTTCTTTTGAAGGATGTGCTCCCAGAAAAGATGGGGCCGAGGGAGCAGGGAAAGAGACAAGTTAATCTTCCTCTGCAGCCTATCTTTGCAGGGAGCTACCCCCTGTCTCAGCCAAAAAAAGTACCTTGTTCGTCTCTGCTCTGCAGTCCCTGGCACCAGCTGCTTGCCTGTACCATTTTTTTTTTTTTTTTAACCAAAGAGGGGGTTGCAACATGAGACATAGGTTGTGGGTATCAGCACTGTGCTCCAAGAAACCCCATGAGGCAAGTGTCACATCCATTCCTCCACCACACAGGGGCAGAAAGAGCTGTGTAAGGAAGTCCTAACTGCTCTGTTTTTTGTGACTACTTTTTTTCTTTTTCCTTTTCTCTTGCAGCCCCTTTCTGGCCCTGCATCTATTCACCACTGCCAGCTCACAACACATCTCCCGGGCAAGAAGAGCCACATGCATGGATTCGGATCCCTGGGCGTCTTCATTAGGAGGTTTTGGCCATTCTGTACATACAAGCATGGGCAGATGAAGGGCTAGCACCGCTGGCGGATAGCAGCCCATTTTATCCCGTCCTGGGCTCCATCACGATCCGCCACGTCCCCTTCCCCCAGCGCCTGCTGCAGTTGCTGCCGAAGCGGGATGTGTCCAAGCCTCCTTCGTCCCCTCTTCCCTCCCTGGCTCCGGTCCATGCGTGTGTGTTTGTGCAGCCTCTTATGCGCAGAGGGCCCATTTGGGGCCGGGATTCTCCCAGGACAAAGGGATGCTAATCAGCTCCCTCTACTGTTCCCTTTTGTCTAGGACTAGCTCCCACGCTTGGACTTGGCACTCTGGGATGCGGCAGAGGGAGCTCCTTGTTGCAACCAGCCTTATCCCAGTTGGGGAATGTAATGTACCCAGCAGGGAAAGGAGGAGGAGAGAGGGGGGAAGGAAATAAATCTATAACCCTGCACAGCTCGCGGTCTGCCAACCCGTTGCATTGTGCAGGCAGCCCCAAGCAGAAGTTTCCAGCGCCTCCCGCCGCCAGGAGGGACGCCACTGGTTTTCTAGCCACGGGCTGCCTTGTTCCCTCTCCCCTCCCTGATCCCCCATCTAATGGTTTAGATGCCAGGAAAAAAAAAACCCTCCATGTCAGAGCTGGCAGCTGGGGGTTAGTGGAGCAGAAGGCACATGAAGCACGGGGAGCAAACAGGACTGACTACCAGCTTGGCTGTCACTCATCCTTTCTGCCGTTACTGCTTTCCCCATTTGCAGCCTGTGTCTGGGGGCTGGTTACAGGAGAGGCTGTTTACATGGGCTGTCTCATCTCCAGGGGAATTCACAGATGCACAAGAGCCAGGTCTTCCCAAGATCGCTTTGCAGGTGATAAGGCCTAGACTTGCTAGGAAATACAGCCTCATCCTTGCCCACCAAGCGCAGGCCAAAGGCAGCTTTCTTGCCAACACACTTAGTCATTTGGGTGGGGGTGCATTGAGCCAAAAGCAGCCAGATGTGATGCTAATTGTATTCTTCTGAGAGCTGCTGGGCAGCCTGCCCTATCATCCTACCCCAAGCTGTCTCCACTTGTCCTTGAACATCACTGAAGTCACAAGAAACCAATCTGGTCTCTTTTGATGGTCACCTGGCCCTTGAACAGCCCTTGCAATAAAAGTAGGGAGCTCCTCTGCTATCTCGTTGGCATCTCTCTCCCAGAGGCTGACAGACGGACACGTTGTCACATTTCCTCAACATCTTCTGTCTTCTGATATTGAAACTTTGCTCTTGCCAAGGCTCGAGGGAAGTTGCTAATCTCCCAGCACTGTTGTGGGCAGAAACCAGAGATGTGTCTGCAGCTCATATCACCCTTTACAAGCTGCATTTCCTCTCCACTGCTGCTGCCTGCACTGAGCTACCTAAGGAAAAGACAGCTCAGACATGCTGCAACCATGAATACGGGCTGTCCTGAACCTCTGGACTGGAGCATGGACTCAGGCAGTGTGTTAATATACTTGCACTTCTAAGTTTCTCCTCTCCTGGAGTAATCCTCAGCTCTAAACCCAAATTACACTAATACGAAACATAACTGATGCTTCTCTTTTGAGCCAAGAGCTGCCAGTCTTTTTCTCAGCAGCACTGGCAAGTCTCTGGCCTACTTGTATTTATGCGTCTTGATGGCTGAGTGGAGCTTGCATAGTCACATTTTCAATCCTGATCCTTCCAGTTTCCTTCCCCATAGTTACAGGGTAGAGTTTGTAGATCTCCGTTGTTGATACCAGGGCAGCTGCCCAAATTGCCATTAGCGGAGAGGTAGATGGGGTGTGGTTAGAAATCAGATCCTCTTGGGAAGAGTTTCATGAGAGAGCAGAGAGTACCTCCTACATGTAACTAACCTCCTGGATGGATCAGTATCTTGTGGCTTTCTGCTCATGCCTTACTTTATTGCAGAAGTGGAGAAGTCTGATCTAGAGCAGAGAAAGAGGTGGAAAGCTTTTGGCACGGGGACAACTGAGATGCCAGAATGCCATCAGGAAAATATGATGAGATCTGCTAAACATCTTAATTTTAAATCATGCAAGACATTATGAGATGGGGTTGTGCCTGAAATAGTAAGAGGTTGTCTGTATTCAATGGTCCAGGAGATCCTTTACAGTGCCATGTTCTTATGTTCCTAAAATGGCCTCTACAACAAAGGACAGATATCAGAACTGCTTTTGAAAACGAGAGAGACTAGGGTGGAAAATATTTGCCCCCAAATGGGGCCTCTAAGATGTATACATTGAAGTCTGAGCCTGTAGCCCTAGGCTCCCTGTATAGTCAATGGAGAGAAATAAACATCTTGGTATGATTCATGTTATCCTGAGATAGATGTCTAAGATAGGTCAGATGAATTGCTCTCTGGAGATGCCGATTGCTCTCCACTGACTACAAAGGGAGCCTGGGGTGACTAGCTCAGACTTCGACATCTAACTTTGGGTAGATGAGATCAGCCCTATCTGAGAGTCTGTGGAACAGAACTGTTACAACACAGCAAGAAAAAAGATTATGGAGGAGACTTGCATCTCCCAGTTATTGTAACTAATGTCCTAATGTCTCCCTGTTATTATAACTGGATTTTAAATCCTTGCTCTGTACCTGTTCAACCAAGGGAAAAGCTCACATGGATTTCACTAGACACAAGATGAACTTTCTTGTCCACAGTGGTAAGGGGGAGGAAAGACTCTGAGCACGTGGGCATAGTTACATCTTGGCCTTCCTGCAGGAGAGAGTAGAGGTATGGAGCTGGTCGCTGAAAGACAGAGCCCAAATTAAACCTAGCTTTGAAGGTGGTGGCACCTGGCATCACAAATGAAACTAGATTTGACTTGGATCTTATATTTCTCACAAGTTAGACTAATGCCTCCTGTGCTCCTTATCTACTACCAGATGGTGGTGAGCAAAAGTCCTCTGACCAAATGAGCTAATGTCTCTGAATTCCCAAAATAATTGATGGGGAAAGGTAAGAACTTTACAGTGTGATCAATTTAATCCTAAATATACCAGATACCTAAAATGATAGCTATCACAGATACATAAACATCACAATATCTAAAAAACATTGTCTGAATCATGCCCCATGGGACCCCAGCACAAGATTAAACTCCCTCAATCTATCTCACCATCTGACATGATGGACCCAAACTTTCACTGAACCACTGGCAAACATGTTGAGAAAGTATGATGCTGCAGGCAGCATCAGTTTACTCTTCTGTATGCCTCAGTTTTAACTTTTTAATTTCCTTTGGCTGAGAGCAATGTTGGACGTTCTCCCAAGCAACATGTTTAGCTTATCAGAAAGATACTGGAGACTGACTTGTTTATAATGTTCAGGTTCCCCCACACAAAGAAATTAGTCTGTTCTAGAAGAGCTATACTGAGTCTAGCACAGAAAAGCGTAGGAAGAGCCAGTGGCTGGTTGTCAACACCAGAGCAATGTCAAATTAGAAATGAGGAGACACCTAAGAGGAATAGTAGATTCTCTGGCTTTTGAAGGCATATCAAGAACAGATGTCAATTGCAAAGAGACGCCCTAGTCAAATTCAGATTTTTGGTTTCATTCCACAAGTCTTGAGGCAAAATCCTCCAGTCTATGTCATGTGAGAAGTCTGCTTGGATAATCTGACAGTCCTGATGGGCTTTAACATATGCAGTGTGCACACTGCTGCAGGAAGGAAAGAAATAGGGATCAGGCAGGATAGAAGCTTTTAAGATCCAGTGACCTGATGGCTATATCAGTACATGTTATTATTGCTGCCCCATCCATTGGCAGGTGGCCATCAGGAAGATGTTTTGCCATCACTTTATGAAGGGCACTCTGCCATGTCTACAAGTCCATGTCCTCCACAAAAATATCATTAATGAAGCTCATTCTTTAGATTTCAAACTCTCCCTAAATAAAATTACAGTAGAGTCATACCCCATATCACCATCATTTGTCCAAATTGATGGAAGAGAAGATTAATATGGAAGCAACCATGTGCTCCTGAATCTACTGTGCTTCATATCATGCCCATCTGGACAAGTGTCCAACGAGGAGCTGTATCCAAAAGGGCATCTCTTTGTTGGGCATTTGCCATTTTGCATTATTAGGGGTAACAGCCAACTATTTATGTCCCCAAGCCTCTGCATCACCCATGAGCTTATAATTTGTCCAGAGGGGAATTTGATATATGTCTTCAGAGGGCACATCCGACAGGTGTGGACAAAGCCACGAGCCCCTTCACGTGCATGGCAGACACTCCGACGTAAAAAAAAAAAAAAAAAAAGAAAAAAAAAGAAAAAGGAAAAAAAAAAGAAAAAAAGGCCAGTGCAGCTTCCAAAGGTGGCATGAGTGTTAAACTCTAATAAACAAGCCCCGTCCGGGGAAGCTGAAAGCATCTGAGCCCTTCTCAACAAAGCATTTAATCCAGTCTGGCGTAACCTTTGACATTATTAGGGATCGCACTGACCCTAATCCAATCAGATTGATTAACTAAAGCAGAGACCCCATAAGCTGACCCCCCTCTGGCCTCTGCTATTTAGCCCTGGCCAAACAGTGGGAGCGACGTGCTGTATTTACACCACAATGGGTCCGCGCTGAGAACCTGTTTCATTACAGAGCGACTTAAACTCCCATTACTCCATCAATGTATCATTCTTCAATAGTTCATTAAAAGCTGCTCCTCCACAATAACTATTAACCATTTCTCAGTCCAGCTGGCAGGTTTAAAGCCCCGGCCAGTCCTTAGCAGAAGGAGGTGGGAGTGGGGGAAAGAAATAGATAGACAAGGGCTTTCTTTTTAAATTTAAACGAACCGGGGGCTTAAATAGTTTGAGGTAATTTACTTTTATTGAAAGGGGGAGGAGAGGGAGGAAACTTTTATTTTGACTTAATTATGTGCTTGGATCTTTTAAAGCAGGAGCACCATGATAAGCTTTTATTGTATTGCTTTTTCTAAGATCGGTTCATATGTTTGCCCTGAGATTCAGAGAGAGCTCGCATGGCATTTCAAGACTAGGAGATGCACCACGACTTAATTATGGGCCTGTGTCAGTGTCTTCAGCCTGAAGTAAATGCCAAACACAAGGGGAAAAACCCAATTCCCATAAGAGTAACTGAAGTTCAAGATGGAAAATGCCTGGTGGGTCTCATGATTCACTTTCCGTTGGCAGTGCAGTTGTGTTTCCCTCTTCTGCAGTCTCCAAAGTTTTACTCCATATATTTTTACAACTAGCTCAAAATTCTTTCCTTGATTTCCCTTCAGTCTTCTCAGACCTGGGAGATATGGAAATTCATGTACAAAAGGCTGGAACTCTTAGTCAAGCTATGGACTGGGTCTAACTTTGTGCTTAGGTAGAGCCACGTGCTACTCCGCCTCTTAACAAAGATGTAATAAAATTAGCAATCCCAATGACTGGTACAGAAGTGGGAATAGCATTTTTTTCCACTATAAACTTCTGTTAGAAAAGTTTAAGTGAAGAAAAGAAGTTTAGCCCATTATATATGACAGATGAACAGAGAGATAACCAGGTTCAGACATGAGGGAAGGAAATCAGGCTCACCTCCTTGCTCAAGAGGTGTCCTGTTTTTATTCCCAATAGTTTAGGATAACAAAGCCACCCATTTCCTAATGCTTTGCCCAATGGTGGCACCTGTCTGAAGTTCTCTCCCCATCTCCCTACAGCTGCTGTACTCTCCCAAGACAAAAAAAAAAAGAAAAGGAAAAACCATGACTCCCTTTGGACAGGGAACATTTATTCCATTGCCAAGGAAAGACAAAACTATGTGACCAAGCAGGATGGGGTGGAGAACTCGTATTGCCTGGGTACAGCTAGACAGACATGGAGCTATGTTGTGTCCACATGGCAGCGGGCCTTGACCCCTTGAATATTACCATTCCCTATTAGTCAGTCTCTGTTCTGCACAGCATTGCTGTTTAATATTTGATTTATCTCAGCTATGGATCTGTAAATATATATACATTTATATATATATATATCGAAACAGAATAGTTAGAAAAAAATGGGTTCTTACTTGCATAGGGACACCAGCATTCAGCCTCACAGTGAAAAAAAAGAGTCTCGTTTTGGGCGAGATACCAGAATATGGCTCCTGGTGACAGTTTGGCACTGTTGAATTAGCGCAAGAAAGAGCCTAGTCCTGAATTAGCAATGAGATACCAAAGCAGTGAGCACAGCACCGGCACTGCAGCAGCTTCAGTGAGATTTGGGTCTAGAAAGTGGTTCTGATTTGGGTCTAGAAAGTGGAGGCACTGAAATGAATTCCTTGCCATCAGAAATGTCCAGATACGTGTGTGAGGGAAAGGGGAGCTGCCTTAGTGATTGCAGTTGGTTTGTGCTGAGGTCTCTACTGACTTAGGTAACAAACTCCTATCGTCGATGCCTGAAGTTTTAAGCTACAAAATAGTTTTGCGTTCTTTCTGTCCGTCTTTTCCTCTCTTTCTTGCTTTCTGGGTAGTAGCTCAAATATGTTCCTACCCTGGGGGATCTGCCGCACAAGAATGTGACTGAGCTGTTTTTTTTCTCCCCCTCCTGCTGTAGGTGAAGCAAAACTGAAGGGTAGTTTGATTCTCCCTCAAGGAACAACATTCTTCAGTTATGAAATCGTCCCAACCTCCTTTACCTTGCTGAGCTGAAAACCTGCAATCTCCGGGCCTCAAGCAAGGGACAGACCCTTCGTGTCGATACAGTCGTGAGATAAGAGCATTTGGTGGCTGGTCAGCTCGAGGACCTGGTGGTCAGTGAGGAGAGCAGGGTTGTTCCCCTCCTGCAAGTCCTTCATGCTTCAGGAGATAAGATGTATCTTATCCAAGAGATGTCTATGGGAGAAGTCCTGGATTTTGCTGCACCAGGTAAACCCAAAACTATAGTCACCAGAGGGTGAGGTACCCAGAACATGTGTTTTAATTGCAAGGCAAGTATTTTGGTGGGGCTCTTTCATACAGTTTTAACTGCCCCATACTGCAGACCGCTCAGTGGGTCTTATTTTGCCGTGGCCTCTCACCAATGCACAGAAAGAGTGCTGCTACTGTTAGCACCGTGTCTCGGCTCCCTGGCCATAACAGGATAACAGCATCAGCCCATCAGCTGAAATCACCAGTTCTCCTGCTGCGTGCATATAAAATGCCTGTTTGGGCCAGTGGAGCCCCACCACAATAGGCCCTGCCATGATACAAATCAAGGCTTTGTTCCCCGTTGGCCGCCGTGATGCTCTCTGGCGTATTTTTTAAAATTCGCGCAGGAGGAAATGTCCAAGTCTCTTCTGAGCAACACAGCAGGGGAAAAACAAACAAAACCCCAATGGCAGCCCCTGTCTGCTGAAGGCGAGCGCTGGAGGAGCGCGCTGAACGTGGGAGATCAGCTGCATGCATGGGGATTCAGAAATGCGTCCAGACAGTCTCTCCTCTCCTCATATGAGGTCAAGTGGCATTGCTTTGCTACACAAGACAAAGTGATTTCAAATGTCAGCCCTATCAGAAAGCTGTAACTGTTTCTGTAATCGGAGACAAAAATTAAAAAAAAAAAAAAAAAGAGAGGATTTCCAAGCCTCCTTTGCTGTTGCTCTGTTATGAGAAGGCAGAATATATAATATATATGCTTTGCTTAGGGCATCTGGAATTATCTTCTTGGCAGGAATTAAAAGCAAAGCAAATCTGTCGCTCATATGAACTCACCGGTGTTAGAGGGAAATGCAGAGCCTGCCTGACCCAGACATACTGAACCCAGCAGAATCAGGAGGGGTTTTACAAGTCAAGATGCAAAAGCAATGCGGGATAAAACACTACTTGGGAGAGAAAATAGGCTCCTACTAACAAAAGGGGAAAAAGACCAGATATTCAGAGTCAAGTGTTTAAATGCTATTGCATTCAGCAGCTTAGGACCAAACATTACTAGTATCTTCCACTTATGTCAGTGGGACCTGCATCAGAGGTGATTACCTGAATTACTACCCTTGGTTTTGTCTTGATTTGCCACTTTCAAGACCAGTGAAAGCTGAGCTGTTAATTGAGGGGGATTTCCTCAGGCCTGTGATCTTCCTTGTATCCCAATACAGTATTAACTCTGATAGTCTCGTCCTTAGGAACCACCTCCAATTGGGATGGAGTTTAGATCTGTATTGTGGTGTGTCACCACCTATCATTTCCCCTCTGCAATCGCCAAGAGAACCTAAAAAGGCACCACAAAGTGCCATGAGGTCAGAAAATAAGAAAGATGTCCAGCCTGACCACTGAAGACACAATTGCCCCATTCCTTTGTGCTCCTCACAATGGGCAGGTTATAGGAGCAGAGGATAATTCTTGTTGAAGGGGACCTAAGGACATCTCTTGTCCAACCTCCTGCTCCAAGCCAGATCAGCAATGACCCAGTTTTCCAGGCTGCCCATGTGATCCCAGCAGAGGTTTGGAGGTTGGAATAGCTGTTACCTGTGAGTGAATATTCACCATATAATAAGGTGAACTGCCACTCTCCCTACACTGGGCAGACAAAATGACTAGCTATTTCTGTGATAAGATATAGTTACCTTGTGTCTAGCAAAGGCACTCTAGATCAAGCCTGAATTGCTTGGATGAGGTCCTGGGGGGAAAAAATATTCCCCATTTCTCCAAGCTCAATGCTTGCCCTTATTAGTCCATTTCACATGGCTCTTTATCACACATCATGGGAAGCAAGCAGCAGTTCATAGTCGACTTCCAGAGATCTTTGCTGTTACTCTCCCCACGAACATTGCACTTGACTCACCTTTATCCAGCACGGGCCCAAAGATGGCTAAGCTGTCATTGACGGTTGTGCAGTTCCACCTCCTCCCTCGAAACTGGTGCTGGCACTCCTGGATCCCGATCTTCACCCCTTCTGCCACGCTGGGCATGATCTCCACATAGTTCCGACAAAAGCGCAGCTGCTTGGGGACCAGTCCTGGGATGCTCCCGCAGAGGATGGGCTGAGTCCCCAAGGATGAATATTGGTGACCAATTGCCAAGGACCTGGAAATAAAAAAAACAGAAGGAAAAGGGGATGCTGTCAGGCTGACTATGATCTTCATACTTGTGGGACAGAAAATCCATATTTTCTGTTCCTTTGGGTCTCTCTCTTCTCCAGAGAGCATTCCTCCCACCATCAAGCCTCCCCAAAACAGAATAATCTATCTTCTGAAATCTCCTTAGGGCCTAGCAAGAATTTTTTTTTTCTGAAATCCGAGCCCACCTATACAAAATCAGGTAGGTTTGACAAAAAAAATGCAGCTTAGGAGGATCAGGGATTAGAAAGAAGAAAGCATTTTCAGAGTTACACATGGTAGTAACACTGTATTTCCCCCCTTTGGAAAGGGGAACACCAAGAATGACAACCCTTTTACAATTCACCAGTGAGCCCTATATGGCTGAACTTTACCAAGTAACTTCTGTGCACTGAAACTGCCCCTGAAGATTCAAGCAGTTTCGACCTCAAGAGCTTAAAAAGACTGGCTGTGAGCCAGATGCTGCGGGAGGGATATGTAAATTCACTACCTTGTGACACTTTCATAAGCAGTTAAATTTCCTCTGCTAAGCAGTTAAATTTCCTGTGCTATAGAGGAAAACGGATGAAAATACAGTCCTTCCAGAAACTAAATAATTTGAGGAAAGATTCTTCTATGGCGCAGTGTGGGTCCAACATCAATATTACTTCCCTGGGTGAGAAATGGCACGCAGAAATACTCATGTATGTGTGCATGCAAGTCAGGGCCACGGCTGGCATGTTTGCAACCTCTCTGAAAGGAAGGTCTGAAAACTTTTTTTTGCTGTTTATTAGTATATTTCCACACATGTTTAATTTACATGTGTGCTTTGATGGCAGTGTCCATGAACCACTATGTTGGTTGAAGCCTTAGAGACAGACAAGACAGCTCTGAAGAGAGATCAGTAGATATATAACTAATTAGATTTTAAAGTGTTTTTCCTTGTGCTTCTAATAATAAACTTGATTACTAAAACTGAAGGAATTCTTAAAATATAATTTCCTTTTATTCTAATTAAATCTTTGGATTGACTTTTCTGCTCAGAATTAATGACAAGCAAACCTGCTCGGGCAGTATGCATTTCTGTTTATATTAACTTTTTGCTATGTGGTTTTTAATATGGGAGCACCTTAGTGCATTTGAATTATCAACTGAGCAGTCAAAGAACATGTCTTTACTCTGTTTTGCACAAACTAAAAAAAAAATGCAAGAGTTCTATCAGTGCTAGAGTACAAAAGAAAATTAACTTGACTCTAGAATTTCTGTGTACATGGATAAAAGTTGTTTGAAAGTGTCAATGCCATTAGGAGAAAAAAAAAGGTGCTTATTGACAGATAGATGCCTTCCTGGTGGATCCCCTACCATGAAGGCACAGAGGTGGAAAGGAGATCAACATCCAGATATTCAGCTGCCAGTATCACTGCAAAAGATTTTAGGTTGAGCTCAGAAGCTTTTCTAGGTGTCCATAGACTAAGCCTCTCAAATCAATCCTTTCCAGGCAGTTCGGGCAGAGGAATATTCAGTTCTGGATCCCACATTTCAGAATATTTCAGAATATTTCAGAATATTTAAGGTTGGAAGGGACCTCTACAGATCATCTAGTCCAACCTTCCTGCTCAAGCAGGCACACCTAGAGCATGTGGCACAGGGTGGCATCCAGGCGGGTTTTGAAGACCTCCAGAGAAGGAGACTCCACAACCTCCCTGGGCAGCCTGTTCCAGTGCTCTGTCACCCTAACAGTAAAGAAGTTCCTCCTCACCTGGAGACGGAACTTCTTGTGTTTCAGCTTGTGGCCATTACCCCTCGTCCTATCGCTGGCCACCAGTGAGAACAGCCTGTCCCCTTCCTCCCTGCATTCTCCCTTCCTGAACTTATACATATTAATCATATCCCCTCTGAGCCGCCTCTTCTCCAGAGAAAACAGGCCCAGCTCGCTCAGCCTCTCTTCATACGAGAGATGTTCCATTCCCTTAATCCTAGGTAAGAGACTGACTCCCAAAGAATCAGCTTAGCCAAGATGATGCCCTTCATGACATTGCCCAATGTGCCTGGGAAAGCAAATGGCTTTCAGCTCATTTCCTAAATTAGTCTCCTATATTCCACATCAGCTGCAATTCTTGGGAAAAGGTTATCTCTTCTAAAATCAGCAGAAAATCCATCCCAACTTAAGGAAGAACAAGGAGACAAGTAGCATGAATTGTCCTCTAGAAGTGCTTCCTTCTTTACATTACACTAAAAAAAGGAGCCCAGGCAGCTCACATATTGACTGGGAATTCTGATCATCTCACCTGCCTTCAGATGTCTGCAGCACAGGAATCTCCAAGCCAAACTACTCACCCCAGGCTGCTTTTGTAATCAGTGGAGAGAAACAGGCACTTCTAAGTGCCTGCCATTCATCTGCAGTATTTTAGATGTCTGCTATACGATGAGATGAATCATGCCCTTAACTCTGCTGACCATATTGACTAGACGTCATTGGCTATCAAGATAGCCTGGTTGAGTAGTATATGTCTGCACTGCAAAAGTCCCCACATGAATCATGGCATAATACTTAATATTTGGGGTGGCTAAATTAGATGAAAAAAGTCCTACCCAGGATAGTTAAGTGCTGTGTTGGATCCCATTCAAACAGCTCAGTTCTCTTGTAGGAAATGGGCAAGTTCCTGCAGGAGTCCACAAGAAACGACAGAGAAGAAGACCCAGCTAACTTGTTTCCCTGAAGTCCTGAAGAATGTGGCTTCATGCAGGTCATCTTGAGTTTTGGACTAAGGGAACCACTAGTGATTGAAAAACATCGGTGAGATGTATCCCATGGCAGGTCAAAGGGTGTTTCTCTCTGTATATTTCTGTTTCACTGGTAAGTTATATGCATAACATTCGTGGACCAAGCAAAGTGGTCTAAAGGTCTACCTTGAGCTTCAGAGGACCTTCTGAACCTTCAGAGGACCTATCCTTCAGAGAATAGTTCTTCCACTAGATGGAAGGATTAGAAGGAGGCTAGGATGGCTATTTTCGATACCTATTTCTACATAAATAGACTAGACAGAAGCATTCTTTCTAAAACATTCAAGAGAGTCTAACTCTCAGTTTGACTGTTCCTTCTGAGGGAAAAGTTTCCACTCAGTTATGATCAGTGGTAGGCTCCATCCATTACCTTGTGAAGCCAAGGAGACATATCTAGATCTATTTTAGTAGGACCTGGATGAAGTTTTAGGATTCCAGTCTCATAAGCTCTCATTTATGTGAAAAGTCATGGTCATGCTCATGTCTATGTTTTTCAGTGACTGGCAAAAGTACAGTAAAAAGACCCGTCGTGGGAAAAGTTGTTTATAGG
Organism: Nothoprocta perdicaria; assembly: GCF_003342845.1. NCBI lineage: Eukaryota > Metazoa > Chordata > Aves > Tinamiformes > Tinamidae > Nothoprocta > Nothoprocta perdicaria. The sequence continues at coordinate 159,465 of NW_020455633.1, forward strand.
TTGACGTCTTCAACCATTTGTTTCCGTTGCTGGGAAGATGATCTAAGATTAAAAAAAAAATGTAGAAATATTTCTAATTGCTTTTCACACAACTCCCTTCTCAATACAGTAGGGAAACGGTCACACCTTGCTTTGATCTGTGTTACAGTCTGGAAAGTTTAATCTGCAAAAGACAATCTCCAGCAAGAGTCTTGTTCTCAAGGCGTCATCAGGCACTGAGACAAGGTAATGTAAATTTGGCTTTTTATGGAGGAGTGTGTAGTCACTTGACTTTCAGTTTAAGATCCAGGGTGGAATCTCAAAACATCTCTCCATGAACAGGTGTCTCTGCTGTTAAATACAGCCCAATTCAGTCCTCTTTCTAATTCACCTCCAAAGTGATTATATCAACCAGAGCACCTTCCCTGGGTCTTTACTTTGCTTCCAGCATCCAGATGAAAACACATTTTTCTCTCATTCTCTAAAGTTAATTTATCTTTAGGAGAACCAAGTTCTTTCAACCTTCTGTCATTTTTATTGATCACGACATGAAAAAAACCCACCTCAAAACAGAACTCCAACCTTTGGAAAACATTGGGAAAGCCTGTAAAGATGAGAATCTCATTCCACTGTTACACAACTTTCTAGTAGCTCCCATCATTCATTTCTCTCACTGTTTCCATTGATCAAATCTGTCTTCTGCATCTTCCACTCTCCTGCAATGTGCTTCTAAGCTGTCTTCTGCATGTTGGTAATTTTGTGGAGAAATGGGCCAATTGTCAAGTATTGTCATGTAATCAAAAATCACCTTTAAATTTAAGTACCAGCACTTCCTGGTCACTTTATCATCACCCTCACCTTTTTTGACAGGGATTCTCAAAACATTCAACTTTTCAAAAACATTTATATCCAATGGGTACTGTTTAAGCCTGGATCAACAGAAAGCAAAAAATAGCTTTTTTTTTTTTTTTAAACAAATTATTTTTTTTTCTTCCCATTAGCTTGAACAGACCATGAAAGTATGATTTTGCATGCCCACAGTCAAAGTTCTTGTCTTATCTTTAAGCCTTGCATGCCCTGAAGTGTTTAGTTCAGCCTTCGCTGAGCATTTTTCTTTGCCAACATACCTAGAGAGCTCTTTGTTTCCTTTATCTCAGTCTACCTGCTCCTTCAGTAAAACAGTTGCAAAAAAGTGCATAGTCACTTTTTTAATAAATTACATGTACCTTCCTTCTTAGAATGGACACCACAGCCAGTTTATGATGAAAAAATATATGCTGATAGTTTCTTCGAAAAAAAGAGAAGACATTTTGAATGACTTTGCTATAAAGTAGAAATTCTTGACACCACTCTACTGACTTTTCAAGATTCCTTCCTTCTCAATATAGTTATACAAAGTCCTTGACACATCAGTAGTAGCATGTAGAGGGGTGTAAACCTACTTGCTTCTTCCTGAACTCTAATTTTCTTGAAGTCTCTAGGAGTTCTATTCATCTTGGAGAGGCCCTTTGCCAGCTCCAAGTACTTCTGGGGTCCAAGCACAAGTGAAATAATTTCACTTATTATTGTTGTACAGCAAGAATGAAACTTGTTCAATGACCCAACATAAGATCCAGAGAATATTTAATATTTCCTGCTGAGTATTGAGAACTGAGCAATAGCAGTGGCACTTCTCCTCTTGCCTTCTCACAAAGATGACAGGTACAGATGGAGTTAGGCCCAGTTCAGAGGCTGAGTTATGTTAAAAGAAGTCCATCTCCTTATGGCAGAAGTCATTTATATTCTTCTGTTGTTCCTTTTGCTTGGGAATGCCTTACAAGAGAATGTCATGCCAGCTCCAAATCATTTCGTATTATCCACTGAGATTTCAAAAACTACACCTCCCAGTCTTTCCTTTCTCTCTTATTTTTGCTGCCTCCCTATGATGCAACACCTAACTTCTGAAGGCGAATCTCACCCTTACGATGAAGGAGGGGACAAGTTTTGAAGTGAGCTGTTGACCCAAAAGATGTACACTCACAACACACCCTTGGTATTAGGACATTAAATATGGTAAGAAGACTCTTGGATTGAAGAATGTGGCTTGAAGAAGATGTCATAAGCCTTGCTAACCTATAAGCAAAGCCCAGCAACTGTTGTCTTGCATCGTCTGATACTAGGTCAAAGGGCTCAGAGGAAAGTTGCTTGCTGGTGATGAGCGGCTAGTCCTTACTCAGTTCCAGAGCACCAGAACTAGGCCCTAACCATCATCTCCTGTAAGCTGCTAGGATCAAGAAGAGTGAACTTCATGCCTCTGAAGACATCTGTAAGGACACATTTGTTGTGAACTGAGCTACTAGAAGACTGTAAAATTTCTCTGAATGGAAACTGCTGCAAACGACCAATGACACCTGAATGTTCAAAAGACTCACAGGATAGTGTCTATCTGTCAGTCTTGATTCAGTCCCCTTACACCCAGGACAGTGCACGCATGACAGAAGAGATATGGTAAAAGTCATGGTTCAACTACAGTCATGGTGGCTATAGATATGACAGCTGAGGGCTGGGTATGACATCCTAGAGCATCTCAGCCTCATCAGAGGTAGAGACCATGCTCAGGAGAGGTTATTGGGACTACTGTATCTTCTTTTCATTTCCAGTAATATATATCAGTCTCCATGAAACCATATTGCAGAAACTTGAATCACCAACTCAGAGATCAAGTTGGTGAGTAGACTTAGAAAATTTAAAATATTTGGATTCACTTAATGGCTTTTCTTTTTTTTTTTTTTTTACAAAAAAGTGCATATTTTAGAATATACTTTGATTATTTAGTTAGTTTCACAAGAAAACCAAAATAAAAATTGGAGAAATTTTAGAAGGAAAGGGATGGGGTGGAAAAGAAAGGAACTATGTCAAACCTCTTGTTTATTGTTGTTTATTAATTAATTATTGTTTAATATTAAAATGATTTATATTTTAATTCAAAGTATTTCAGCTGAAATCTTGAAGAAGTGAAAACCACCTTAACAGAGATCAATAAAGTGATTGGAAGAAGACATGAATCAAGTAACTGATTATCAGGAAAAAGTATTTTCCAGTTCGGGCTTTTTTAGGGCTTCTACTGCCTGGTAAAGGCTTTATCTCTCTAACAGTAATCCCCAAAGTGGCAAATTATAGTTCAGAAATTATACATGTCTGATTTTAGCTGGATCTTCAGCGTTTCGCTTCTGAGCTTTTAGGTATCCATGGATTATTTCTAAGAGGTCAACAAAAAAAACCCAAGAAACGCAAGCTTCTCATGAATCAGTTCAAATTTACTGTGTAGGTGTCTGTCCTTCCAGATTTTTTTTTTTTTTTAATCTTGAGAAAGGGCCGAAAACTATGAAATTTACTGTTCTTTTCACTTCTGTTTTTAGATATCTGTTCTTTCATCCTAAAGTGGAGCATAAGAGCTATATTTAAATTCTTTTTCTGCTGTAGCCCATAAAGCATGCACATAATTTTGCAGCTGGGTCTGGTCCTGCAAACACACAGGCATGGAAACAACTCTTCTCCCATGAATAATTCCCTCACCCTTGCCCTGCATTAATAATAACGATGCTACTGATGATGCAGCATTATATTTTTTCTTAGTACCTTTCATCAGAGGATCTCTAAGCGTGAGACTCCTCTCACCCGACTTTGACCATTTAAAAGTGAGGCATCTCGGCCAAGTTAGATGTCTACTAGAGTCCGTGGAACACCTCCAGAGGGCAATTCAGCCCATCCTAAGATAGGTGCCTAAGATAGGTGGGTTGAATCACTGGAGATGCCCAGGAGGCTGGACTGGCTGTAGAGAAGCTTGGATGATGAGCATAAACTAGACACCTTGTTTTTTGGCGAGCTAAAGTTTGGGACCAGGAATCTCACCCATTTTGGCACAATCTCAGAAATTCCTGCAAGACTGGCAAGAAGGCACCAAGGGAAGTCTCTGCTGAGTGACAGAAGACACAACATGGAATATGGCAGCTAATTTACACCATGCAAGAACAGTTTGGGTTGAGAATCAGAAAACAGCAGACTCGATGGCAAGTTCAAGTGGACGCTAAAACAGCTGTATATAATTATCTGAGCTGAGGTTTGGCCAGGAAGGTAAATTCCCACAGAAACTAAGGCACACCACAACACTCAGCACCCTCCACTCTAAGTGCAAGACTAGCTTCTTAGACTTTGTCTTCCCTTAGAATCTACAGAATAGGATAGAGCAGAACAGAGTATGAGCATTAACAATCCATCTCCTTGCAAAAAGTCTCAGGAACTCTTTAATTACCCTAGGCAATTAACTCCTCTGTTATACATGTCATCAGAAAAACAACCCATCCAGCAGAATAATGGCCCCTCAAACCATGTTTTCAAGCCAGGCTCAAGAGCTCAGTGACCCTGACTTTGTTTCCACATCACATCCTACATCTGGGGCTCCTCTGTGGAGGTCTCCCTGCTGAGATCTGCCTCCCTCCATCTCTATTTATCTTGTAAAAATTGCCAGGTTCTCTGTACAGGTATTAGAGATGTATAAGCCTTAACATTTTAATCTGCCACCTACACTGCAGTTTATGAGAGCTGTAAATCTCGTGGTTATAATGAACTCATCTAATGATATTGCTGATGGATAAATTTACCTGGGAGGAGGAACAACAGTTACTTGCAAATGAAAGAAGACTAATTTAAAGTTTCATGTAAACACCTTTGCTGTCTTACCTGTGACTTCTCCCAGTCTGCAATATACCAGAGTTTCATGACAAGTGGAAAGTATGTATGCATGCATGTGTGTTTGCAATGCAAAGACTGGCTGGCCTGGAAGAGGATCTGCCTGTTTACACCAGGAATAACACTCATATGTCTTGGGCACTGGAAGCTCAGTTTAGATGCAAATAGGCCAGATCTGCTGTGTCAGTTGTGCTAAACTGGAAGGATGGAAGGAGGAAAGAGGCAACGTATTAGGCAAATACTTGAAAAGTGCCTGAGACAGGAGCTTATGCCCTATTTTCAAAAATGAGTTTGCCTGCAGTCTTTAACAATATTTAGACTCCTACTGTGAATTTCAATAGTAATTAGGAGTGTGTCTGGTCTTATCCCTTCTAATTTGCCCACCTCCCAGAGCATCCAGACCTGAACATGTTTTAAATGATCAGCAATATAAATTATGTCCTGTGGTTTCCAACCTCTCATTAATGCTCATCCCCCTGAACTGAGGTCCATTCAGAGCTACGGCAGCACTAAATACCTCTGAGGACTGGGCTCAAAGTGCAAAGATGCCAATGAAGATTGCATTTGGGCTTCTAAATTGCTTAAATGTTTAAGTGCTTGTGGGAATTTTATCCTGAAACTACTTAGTGTTTAAGCTAATTTTGAAACGAGAACCACGGATGTGAAGAGCTGTCATTTTTCTTTATTAACTGCATGCTTAGGTAATCTTATATGAAGAACAGAATGATTATCTAGGTCCTAGCCATTCTCCTAATACATGGAGACACACTTATTTGTTGCCCCTTTCCTCCAAAAATGTCTTTTGAAGATGCATTTGGTCATGCCGCACACACACACACACACACACGTCTGCAAGTTCCTTCTTTGGCTTTAACTGAGTCATCAGGCTCACCAAATGTGTGAACTCACGCTATAATGTTCTCCCAGAAAAATAACAAATTGATTTCATTTTTACAGGCTACAGCATGCTATATAATTGGAGACACTGCCTTGTCAACTCAGACCGGTCTGACCCGACCAGAGACATTGCTTACAGCTGTTTACGGAGCCATAAAGTTTCCTCCTCTTTGTTTTTCCTTCCTTTTGCACTCTCTTGCTCTTTTTTTTTTCTTTCTTTCCCCTTCTCCCTTTAATGAATCCTAGAGTTACTTTTTGTTCTGGTCATAAAATACTGTTAAGGGAAATGCAAGAAACCGTGATTTAGAAAAAGCATTTCAATCCATGCTCCAAGTTAGAATTGCATATATTTAAAACAGAATATGCATTTAAATACTTTCACTGCAAAGAGGCATTCAGTGAGGAACTTTTTGTTACAGCTGCTTTTTTTTTTTTTAATTACCAATAATGAATTAGAGGTTTTGATTGAGTCATCTCAAGGGATAGTTTCCTTTTCAGACTTGCAGAACAGCTCCAGTTGCAACAGAAATTTTGTCATTTTTTCTCCATATATTGTCACTCTTTCTGAATCCTCATCATTCATGGAAGAGCAGAAGACCAACTCTCCTAGACTTGTTCACCTTCTCTATTGAAACTGCCAGTTAGAACTGGAAACACTTTTTGTTGAATCTATTTCCTTATTAAAATAACAGGGAAATAGACCTAAGTATTTAATATACTTAAGAAAGCTGAACTCTGACAACTCCTGAGTGTTTTGCAAAACCGTGTGTAGTCTGCAACAGCTGCCAAGCACACAGAAATATGTACAATTTTATGGGATAGTTGTTTTGCACAAGATTTTGCTTTGTGTAAAAATCCTTTACATTTCTTTTAAAATCCACAAAAGCTCAAAATTGAAATGTTTTTATTCCTGTGGAATTAAAAATAAAAAGAAGTTATGATCTACTTCGAATGATATTCCCATAAATACTTGACTTTCTAAACATGAAAAAAGTTCTTTCATTTTGAACTACTGAACTGACAAAAAAAAAAAAGAAAACCACCACACAAAGAGCTTTTAATCTCGTTGTACTATCCATCAAAATACCATTTAACTACTTTGCAATAAATTATGGCTGTGCTTCCTTTCATATCATCCATTCATCATGGATTCATCACAGAGTCTGCTCCTCTTCTGGTCTGAAATGTCACAGTACTCCTTTAATTCAACCCCTCTGAAAGCCTCCAGGACTGATCAACACTAAATCACTTCTGCACTGCCCCAAAGTCGCTGCATAGGTGTGACTGCATCTTACTCCCTCTTTGAGGACCATTTCTGTAAGCAGGATGGATTTAGGACAAACAAGAATCTTCATCCAGACCTCAGTCCAAACAAACATGAGAAAAGGGAGTGCAAGAACAGGTCAGGGAATAAAAACTTCTTTCCTTGAAAAAATATACATTGAACTTTTTCTGAGGACTGCATTTTCCTTTTAAGAATAAAGATGCAACAAGGTCACGCACTTAAAAGTGCTACCCCAAGCAAGCAAGAAAGCAAACCCAATGCTGTGTCCTCCACACAATTCACCTAGGTTTCCAGTGGAAATAAAGATATCTTTATTTGCAAGGGTTAGACCTAGAGTGCCAAGTGTCAGACCTACAGTGCTAGTCCATGCATCTGCTGTGGATCTACATACTAGAGACTGAGAGAGCTTCATGAGAACATAACAGCAGCTGAGGGCAAAGACCTTTTGAACTTCTCCTTCTCTCCTCTCTAAGAAGGCTGCAGAAAAAGATCCCACACTGCTAGACAACAAAGAATCTACACCGAGGAAACCCACCAGGAAAAAAGCAACCAAATGAAAACCTCAGTTAGAGCTCAGCCCCCACAGAACTGGAAAAGATCTAGCTATGAGACACAAATCCTCATTTTTTTTTTAACTGTTCATGGAGTTACTTTTTTTTTTTTCTTTAAAATAAAAAGACAGGAAGTGCAGTTCTTGGAGCAGCCATTCCTCTCCCCTATAATGGGTATTTTTGCAAATACATTATTTTGGAGAAAAGCCTCATATCTTGTTGATATATTTTGGCTAGAGTTAGGTAAAATTAAGAAGGCACAGACTGATGAACTGCTCAAAGGTACAGGAAAAATGTGAAATTTCCAAGCTGACCTTGTTGAGTGTCTAATATCAATTCTGAGAAGGAAAGCCCTGTACAGGTAATAAAAATCTATCCATAACCAGTTTGCTTTCCTTAGCCATCTTCTGTGGACTCCTGTTGTTTAACAGACCACCTACTCTAAGGGTCTCCAGATTTTTAGCTCAAAGTGATTTGGGTGAAAAAACTCCTCCAGTTTGTTGAGCGACTAAGCAACGGCCCCAGCCTGATTTCCTGCAATACCAATGGAGAATTACCACACCACTTGTATGGTGCAAGACCACACAGAGAAGGGCTAAGGTGTATTCTCTGGAAGCCGTGGCTCCAAGAACCTCTTCTCCGAGTGACTCAGTGGATGCAGTGCCTTGATGCTCCTCAGGAAAAAAAAAAGGCACATAACTGCTCTCCAGCCTAGTGAATTCTCAATGCAATGAGTGACTCAGTGGTTGACTGAATCCATGGTTGTCAGACTGATGAATGGAGAAAAGACCTGGATGAGAGGAAGCGTGTAGGAGTGGTAGGATTCAGAGGAAAGCACGAGGGCAGGGAGCTGTCCTTGGAGCAGGAGAAACCAATGGAAATCTCTGATGTGGAGGATGAAATGAGATGTTAGGTGAAGAGCAACAGCCGTACCAATGGGCTCATCTACCATGGTTGATGACACAGTGCTGGTGTTGGGGAACCTCCTGTCAAGAGCCGCACCTGCAGACCTCTCCGGATTGCATTGGAGACTTAATGATTTCTTTCTGAAAGCAGCTAGGGAAATGCAGACAGCCTGCCAGATAGTGATCGGCTAGTAGAGGGGTGATCACTATTAGGCAAAGATACCAGCTTTGACATGTAGCGAGGGAAGCGGCCAAGAATTTGGGAACGCAATCCCAGCTTTCTGCTGCGGGTTCCCGTGCCAAGACACCTCCTGTGTTTACTTTAGAAACCAGAGATGAGCCCTCCTCTTCATAATAATAATAATAAAGCTGCAGGGTCACTCAGCTTAACAGATGGATTCCTTCCAGCTTGGATTTCTTCTCGTTACCCGCAGAACCGAGGCACATGTGTATCTGGGGGATTATGCAATGTTAATAATTAGGTTTCTCAGGAGATGTGAACAGTGACAATGGGAGCCTGTGGGAAGGAAGCTCCACCGGAGAAAATCGAATCACCCCATGGATCTCATATGCAACCTGTGGACATGGCTTGGCTGTAAAGAGCCTCACTATATGGAGTGAGCCCGAGTAGCCACAGCGACCACTCAGCCCTCTGCAGCAGGAGCTCTCTGCTTGCCAAGAAGCTGTTCTCATTCATAAAACAGCTTCCTGTGCTCCGTCTCACTGGATAACTGTGCGGGCAATGCGTGGGACTGCTTGCTCTCCTCTGGTATTGGCTTTCTCATGCTGTGGAAGTAGGTCCTAATTGTTCCTTCCTAGTGGAAGGATCTCCCATCTTAAAGTATTTCCTCGCTGAGGTTAAGAAATCCCATTTGCTGAAGTTTTATTTTTCAATAAAAATTAAAAAAAAGACAATATCTGTTGCAATGCAAGTAGTCTAATTTCTGCATTTTCCACTTTGAAGCAAATTTTATCATTATGGTTATTTACTGTATTCTTGTATGTAATAGTAGCCTAAAAAGTTGAAATCCAAAGGATTTGTTTTGTCTGACCTGAAGTATTTAACTGAGTCACACGGAATTTTAGCAAATCATGCTGATTTAGAAACAAAGAAATTTCAAACTCTCCACATTGCCTGAAAAAGTTCAATATTCATGGATTTTTACAAGAATAACACTTCAAGGGCTATGCAGAGGTTACAATTACTACCTTAGAAAATCCTGCACAGCCACAATTTGCAAGAAATTGTTTTGCACAACGCTCAACCAATTAATTAATGGAATTTGTTTTCACAAATTATCATTAAGGTTCAGAGCTTACCAGGAATTAAAAAGGATCAGATATTTCACACCAAACAATAATGCCTGGAGATCTGACAGTGCAAGGATACCTGGCCTTTAGAAGTTTCTAAGCTCTACGGTTACAGGACTTTACCACATCTATAACTAAGAAAAGACTTTCTTTGAAAGGCACAAATACTAACTACAAACTGCTGTGGCCTGTTGGACTGCAAGGCTGAACATGGCAATGCAAGTAAAACCATGAACAGAAGTACATATTTATCCATGATCCTGCCATCAGGACCTGTCTTCAGTTCCCTTTCTTTCTGTGTGTACATACACAGAGACACACCTATTGACACATCTCTGTCCATGGAGATAAGATTTAGAATTTCTCCATTCTAGTGCACCCAAGCATTGATTGAAATGTTGAATGCCCTTAAGAACCCTTTTAGATCTCTTTTTTTTTTTTTTTTTCCAGAAGTTCAGAACTAGGTGGGCCAAATTTTCAAATCATGTGGCACTATTTCAATACATAGGTGGGCTAAGGTGGTTGCCCACAAACAGGTATCTCACATGCTTCCAGCTACCTTTGGGGATCCTACCAGGCTTCCAGCTTCTGCATCAGGTCTTCTGAAGGGCCTGTGTTGCAGCTGCTATCGAGCCTGTACGGATATCTCAGCCTCCATAAGGAATAAGAAACACATGTAGGGGCCTAAACATGGTCAACTGAACTGCCACCCGTCTTACCTACTCATAGGAATCTGAACTGTGAATTTCTGACATCACAAGCCTTCAATGATATGAATCCACCCTGAACTCAGGATTGTGATGCCAAGTGATAAACAGGAGGTTTGTATTCACTCACATCAAAGCCTTTATAAAAGCACAGAATCACAGAATGGTTGAGTTTGGAAGGCACCTCTAGGGATAATCTAGTCCAACCCTTTTGCTCCAGCAGGCACACCTAGAGCATGTGGCACAGGGTGGTGGGAGGGTTTTGAAGACCTCCAGAGCAGGAGACTCCACAACGTCCCTGGGCAGCCTGTTCCACGGTTCTGTCACCCTCCCAGTAAAGAAGCTCTTCCTCACATACAAATGGACTTCCTGTGTTTCAGTTTGTGCCCATTACCCCTTGTCCTATCACTGGCCACTACCGATAAGATTTTGGCCCCATTCTCCCTACATTTTCCCGTCAGGTACTTATACATATTGATCAAATTGTCTTTCAGTTTTCTCCAGGCTAAACAGGCCCAACTCACTCAGTCTTTCCCTGTACGATAGATGCTCCAGTCCCTCAATCATCTTTGTTGCCCTCCACTGGACCTTATCTAGAAGCTCCATATCTCTCTGGGGAGCCCAGAACTGCACACAATTCTCCAGGTGCAGCCTCACCAGAGCTGAGTAGAGGGGCAGAATCACCTCCCTTGACCTGCTGGCGACATCCTCCTGATGCAGGCCAGGATTCCATTGGCCTTCTTGGCCACGAGGGCACTGCTGGCTCATGGTTTACTTGGTGTCAACCAGGACTTCCAGATCCTTCTCCGCAGACCTACTTTCCAGCAGGTCAATCCCTAATCTGTACTGATGCCTGGGGTTATTCCTGTCCACGTACAGGACCTTGTTGAACCTCATGAGGTTCCTCTCTGCCCAGCTCTCCAGCCTTTCCAGGTCCCTCTGGATGGTAGCTCAGCCCTTGGCCATTGTTGGCCATTCCATCCAATTTGATATCATCCGCAAACTTGCTCAGGGTGCACTCTCTGCTCTCGTCCACACAGAATCATAGAATCGCAGAATGGTTAAGGTTGGGAGACACCTTTAAAGATCATCTAGTCCAAACTCCCTGCTCTAGGAGGGACACCTAGAGCAGAGAAGGAGACTTCCAGAGGAGGAGACTCCACAACCTCTCTAGGCAGGCTGTTCCAGAGCTCTGTCACCCTCACAGGAAAAAAGTTCTTCTTCATGTGGAAATGGGACTTCCTGTGTTTCAGCTTATAGCCATTGACCCTTGTCCTGTCACTGACCACCACTGAGAAGAGTTTGGCTCCCTCCTCCCTACATTTACCCTTCAAGTATTTATACATATTGACCAGATCTCCTCTCAACCTTCTCTTCTCTAAGCTAAACAGGCCAAACTCATTTAGTCTTTCCTCGTTCGATAAATGCTGCAGTCCCTTAATCATCTTTGTTGCTCAAGTCATTGATTTATCCAAGTCATTGATGAACAAGTTGAACAGCACTGGGCAAAGTACTGACCCCTGGGGAACACCACTGGCCACAGGCCTCCAACTGGACTTGACCCCAGTTCTCCATCTTTAATTGAGCAAAGACCCAGTTCTGGAGAAGCTCCAGAGAGAATTGCTGAGAGGAGATGGGGGATTGCAGCAGGGCAGGAGCCTCCTCCTGGGGAAATGCAGCAAATACAGTAACAAAGACCCAAATACAGTGATTCCCGCTGTAGGCCAGGCCAATACAGATATGCAGGGGAACATTTCTGTTCCCTGAACAATTTATGAATGGAATATTCAGGACCTTTCCCTTCACTTGGTCACCTTGCAGGATAGCTTTCTTAAACTTAGGCAAAGAAACTGGTGAGAGAGAATCACAAAAGCCTAGGATATATTAAGGAACAGAATAAGCACTTTCTTATGAGTTTCATTTCAACAGCATTTTAATCTTACTGGTTTATCAGCTCATATATTTCCAAGCTAAGCCATTCATTTTCTCATTTTTCTCTATCACTAGACATTGCACTTCACCTGTAGCAAATCTCATAGGTTTGATTTAGTCACCTCCTTCAGAAAGGTACCCAGTCCTGATCTGAAGGTAGATAGAAATGGGGAATTTACCAGGTCCCCTGAGGATGTGCTCCAACTGGTTAACCACCACCACAGGTATGAGTTCCTATCTGTGCTGCAGCCAAGCAGTTGTGGCAGTGGTGGCAACTGTAAAGTACAGTGAAGTTTTGGAGATTTGTGGAAATGGGATATGGCCTGCTGGACACGGGCCCTGCATGCAGTTATGTGACACCACTGAAATCATCCGGACCTGAAGCTCACCTAGATTATGAGGCAAGGAGGTGAAGGCAATCAGCCTCCCCACCTCCCCCGCTTTAATCTGGGCTCGCTCTGATTCCGTAAAAAAGACTAATTAGAGGCTTCGCTTGCTCCCTGCAAGACCTCATTTATTCTTTCTGCTGAAAACGATTTTGTAAGCAAATCTCTCCTGGAAGTGCTTTTGCCGGGTGTTCACTTTAATGAGGGTGATCTCACCAGCAAGGAGAGAGCTTGTGGTGGGGAGGAGGGGAAAGTCTGCACCACTTAAGGTGGCTCACAGAGTAGGATGGGGACCTCCTCCTCCTCCTCCCCCCGCAATTCGGCTTTGCCCTGAGCTCCCCGCAACCTCCTTTTACTTTCTGAGCAGCGAGCTGCTGCTGCTTGTGTTATTGACACATATTTCAAACAAGCCTGTGCAAGGGACTCGAGACACATTACATTGCACATGGTGCCCGGGGCCACAGATTCGCCTCCTTACACCGACAGCACGTTTTGCTTCATAAAGAATGTGCAGGCCTTCACCTGGAGCTATTTATCTGGTGTGCTCAGGAGAAACAAGGGAGAGGGAGAAAGCCCTACATGCCCACGTTGGCTCTTAACCCCGTGCTACATACCAGTAAGCAGCCAAATGCTGACCTCTCTCCGCACGAGGTCCAGACCACCCTCTGCTGATGAACCTGGACACGCTCCTGCAGTCAGATCTCCAGCTTTCTGTGCACCTGCATTTAGGTAAAGCAGCTCTCTGCAATTATTTTTGCAGCTGCACCTCTTGTCTGTGCAGACGCTAGCACATGCTACATGCATGAGCACAACTGGAGCCCCTTGTCTCCAATGACGTGCTGTGCTGGAAGAACAAGGCTATCTGAAGGATAAAAGTTGATGATAACACACCTCTTTCCAGGATCTTGCTGTTGGGAACATTTTTTCCCCTCATATTTTCTCTAAATCTTTACATTGTTATTATCAATAATAACAATAATTATTACTATTGCACCTTGAACTTGAGTTGGAGATCAGGCTTCCATTGTATTAAGAGCTTTATGGAGAGATGTCAAGAAGCTGGTTCCTGCTGCTGAAAGCTCATTATCTGTGTGTCAGGCAGGACATGTAGGGGTGAAGGAAGATGAGAAAAGGGGCCAGGAATAAGATAGGAGAAGATGTGAGTAGAAAATGAAGAGCATTTCACAGAATAGCAGGAGGCAACACTGGTGCCTTGCCTAAGCAAACCTCTCTCTTCATCTTTGTCCACACATGTCAAACCTCAACAGGAAGAAAAGCTCGCTTGACTTTCCCATCTGTAGAAAGGTGGATTTTTGGAAATAGCAGTGCAAGAGCCTTCAGATCCGATTGCTGCCATGACCATTGCATAATCGCATTTCCTCTTCACTGACGGAGCTCTGCTCCAACTATGTGAAACACCCAGAAAAATCCCTCCTCAGTGGCAAAATCAGCATTCATCCACAAAACTAGCATTATCCTTGTCACATGGATGACCTTGAGAAGAGACATCTTCTGTCATGACCCTTTGGGTACTGGAAAATTGCCAGGGATCTGGGGTAAGGAGTTGCTAGCATAGTGCCATACTAATATTTCTTCATTTCACCCACCTTTTTTTTTCCTGTCTCTTTAGATTAGGCTTGAAGTGCTTCAGGGCAGGGACTGTCTCTCACTATATGCGCATGTGGTGTTCAGGACAATGAGCCTTTCCTCTTCCTTGCAACTGCCAACTGCTAATGTATTGCAATTAATAAATAATTGGAAAGATCTTGAAAGGAGAGGTGTGAGATGACAAAAGACTGAGTGAGAGAGGACTGGGAAGGGTCTAAATTTCTTTTGAAAGTGTTTTAGGGAATGAAAGCAAAGCAAACCATTAGACTTTTATGGAATGACTCCAGGTTGGTGATTAATCCAGGCCTAGCTGTGTGCGGGAAGAGTAACGTAATCCTCCTACCTTGGATGTTACACAGGACCACTGACCCACAGTTTAGGACAGAAAGAGTAAAAAGAAAAAGAAGTCGTCCAAGTGGAGTGTCATGAGAAGTTCTGGTAAAATTAATGTAATTCCCCAAGCAAACACCTCAGTCCTTCTAATAACAACAATGAGGCTGAAATCTCATGGGATTGTTTTTTAAAAGTCATCCAACAGTCCATATAAAAGTGTCCGTAAATCTCAGTCTCACTCAGTTCTTGGGTGCACTCAAGCAACTTGAGGAGCAGGAAATTCTGAATATGAATTAGAACTACATCAGGCAGATAGTTGATAAGGAAAGTTAAAGTCAGTGTGAAAAACCTATCGCTACTAATCTTCCCAGAGAACTATTGGGGAATATATAGAGATATTTACACACACACACACACACACACACAAGCCTATATAGTCTCTAACAATATATTGACCAAATAAATAAATAAAAGGATAAAGAATGAAGAGAATATAGGATATTTATGGAACATTGCTGTTAACTTTTGCAATAAATCTTGAACTGGAGATGCAACATAAGAGAATGCAAAATTACTTGGGAAACTACCCAGCATTGCTAAAGAACTAATGGATGACTGCAAATTGGTCATTTGTCCAAAAAGTGAAGAGGATGATACAAGACTGAATCCACAGAGAATTAAAGATCTGTGATATAATTAAGAGTAGCAAACAGCTATATGGTAAATTAATTTCATGCATTTTTTAATGCTATTCTTAAACAGGAGTGAGGAAAGTGATTCTACTGAATTAACATTCTTGTCAGAATATAAATGAGAATAGTGAATGAAGAATTTGAAGTGGCAATATATAGGATAAATATAGAACGTAATAAACAGATGCAGAGCTGACAGTGCTCCAGTATCACCCTACTAAGGCATTATCATCAGATGGGGTTATTTCTAACAGAGATGCTCTGAGATCATCTCAGTGCTTTCTTACTAACGGTCTAAAATAAACATAACTACTACTGAAAGCCTGTAGGATACTCAAGCACTTCATTGCTTGACTTCCTTCTTTGAGGCAGATGGCGAGCAGAACTTCCTAAAATATCCCATGAGCCATGGTGAAAAGTCACACATATTGCATTCAGATAAATTAAAGCAGCACCTTAGAAGGTCAACTGTGGCATCTAAGTTTGGGAGAGGTGTGAATGATTCACACCAGTCCAAAGCTGCTACATCATTCCTCCTTTTACAGACCATGAAAAGTGGACACAGATTAGAAGCTGATCATATACAGGAGGTGCTTTGAATATTACCAAACTATCTTTTCATTTACTCATAAAAAGCTAGAGTGTTGACTTGAGCTATTCTTTACTTTCTTGATCTCAGATGACACAGTATACACCTACAAGGTCCTTTAAGGTCTAAGAATAGTCACCTGTATGTGGACTATAGGACCTACAAAAACTGCCACCTAAAAGATCTTTCTTTGTTGTAGCTCAAACACAGTTTACTAAACTTGATGAAGGAGTGACTGAGTGTAGCTGTCAGAAATCGTGGTCATAATGGTCCTAAAGAGATATAACTACACTGAGATTTCCTTGAAGGCTTCCCACCCAATGACTCAATCTCATTATTGTTTTGGGTGTGGTCAGGCCCAAGATGGTCTATAGCTTCGGGCGATAAAGTCCCCTATCACTGAGTGCTGTAAAATTCTCTCATCTGAGGAGCATTCACCACAAACTCTCGAAGGGCTGAGTATCAAGATATGCCTTACACAATGGGATGTAATATATCTGCAACCATATAAATAGCTGGATAGATGAGAGTGCGATAAGATCATGGCTTTACAATGCTGCCCCTCCTGCTTTAAGGATAAGTCGTCCCAAAGTTGGCTGGAACCAGGATGTGGCAAGCCTTAAGGGGATTTATGTCTCAAAATTACTAGCTTTCTTCAGCCTTACAGGAATAAGGATGTTGATTCTCACTAGCAAATTGCTCCCACTCAGCACTGACTTTGCTTGTTGATCCTTTTAGCACCAGCTTTTTGTTTAGAACCTCTAATCACTTATCAGCAGAGGCTCTAAACTAAAATGCTGTTTGGAAACATCTCAACCTTGTTTTCTCTGTCCCATTGTCCTGTGGCATCGTGCGCAAAAAAAGGGATTTTGCACCTGAGACTCTCCTTGTATGTGCTACTCTACCCAGTTTGGGTCTTCTTATGAAAGACACTCTTAGCAGAAGGAAAGGAATTGCCCTGCTGCAATTTATATGCTGCTTGCTGTGACAGGATAAAATTGTCTCTTCGGTACCCAGAATTTGGTTGGCGCCAGAGCTCTGGGAACAGACTGAAAGGCGTGGGTTGTTTTGGGATGAATCATATTTTTAATCATCAAACACTACCAATCAGAACTGCAGCAGATTTTTCTCAGTTTTTGTTTTACTGTAAGTCTGATAATTTCAGGTTCCCACCTCTGGATTAAGCATAGATAGCAACTTCGCAAGGAGTGACTAATGAAGCTTCACAGTCCGCTTGTTTTAGATGGAGAACCTTCAATACCAAAAGACTGATGATTTATAAATTTGTCCTTAATGGAGCTGACATTAGATAATAGATTAAGATAATAATCCTTCCAGCATGCATATAGATCCATTACATCTGTGATGAACTTTAATTAGTAGAGAAAAAGTAGTCATTAAGCCATAATTCTGTGATTTAAGGACTGTGGATTCAACACCTCATTGCACAAAAGAAGCCCGGTGGGACTTGAGACAAATCATGTGTTTTGGTTTGCCTCAGTTTCTGATCTGTAAATTGGGAAAACATTACTGTACTTATTCATGAAAATAACCAGGTATTCAAGGAACTGAAGGCCATGAATGCACAGATATACATATTATTAATGAATAATCCATATTACAGTGTTAATCTGGTGCTCGTAAATACTCAGGTCAACCACAGGAGCATAAGAATAGAAGACAGCTGATGGATCATTGAACAAATGCTCTTCTAGAATGGGCCAAGAGGATACACATCATATCTCAGCCTCTAATCTGTTGCTAAACTAAAATTATGCCAACCTGGCTTCCAACTCTAGTGCTGTCAATGTGGCATCTAGGAACACTATTTTGGATGAGAGAGGATGAGAGACCCTCTCTGTCCCATTCAAAAAGTTTTCTTCTTGCTGCCTTCAACCCCATATAGGGTGCTGGGGTTTTCTATTGCTCAAGTAGACCACTGGTAGATTTTTCTTTCTTTTTCCTTTTTTTTTTTTCCCCCCTCATTCAACTCACTTTACTGAAGATGGCATATGGTAGGAAGCTAGTAATTTCCTCCTTTGATTGTCAAATGGCCTTTGATCCTTATTAACCCAGTGGTCTAACCAAGCTGTGCATCAGTGAGACCTAAGCAAGTAGGTAAGGACAACATGGTCCAGGTTAGATGTAGTGCAATAAAAATGAGTAACTCAATGAATGACCCAGGTTTTCCTGCGTAAGGTGTTGTAATATTAGAGCCTAGCCTGAAGAAATTGTCATTGTGTTTTAAACCAAGGCTTCCAAAATTTGAAAATCTGGCAAGACAGGACACTTCCAAATGTTAAAACAGAATTAGACACATTAAAAAATCACTAGTTCAGGTAAAATTTATAAGAAATCTATACTGAGCTTTACTTAACAACAGTAGAATGCTCCTTAAAGATTTTCTTCATCAATTGCGTGCTGTTTCTTCTAAATGAGCAAAGACTTCCCCTCCAGAGCACTGGAACAGGTTGCCAAGAGAGGTTCTGGAGTCTCCTTCTCTGGAGATCTTCAAGACCCACTTGGACGCAATCCTGTGCCACATGCTCTAGGTGACCCTGTGTGTGCAGAGGAGTTGGGCTAGATGATCTCTAAAGGTCCCTTTCAACCTTAAGGATTCTGTGATTCTATAATTCCATGGGGATGTTTTAACAATTTTAGACAAAGGTGGTCCTACCTTGCATTTCTGTTAGAGAGAACCTGACCCACAACCTGCTTCACAGTGGTACAAAGACTGTTGCTGAGTGGAGACCTCTAACGAACTTCTGCCTCTGCAGTAGGTTAAAGTTGGCTCAAAGAGGAGCTCAAACAGGAGCACTATACAGTATCCTGGCTTAGGAATTGAGAATGCAAGGTGACATGTTTATATCTTTGTTAAAATCATATTTTAACTGATACATTTTCACTCATTCTTTCCATTAGTGTGGTTTCTCCACTGATGATACGTAGGGCAAAATCAGTCTGCAAAGCACAAATAAGCAGCAGCTCAGGGAACTCCAACCAGAAGAGGCCCTTGGATACCTGACATGGTAATCCCAGAGCTAACAGCAAGAATCCTGAGCAGACAGTGACCTCCAAAATATTCATACAAATGAGGTAAGGATAAGAATCCTCAGACCTCATATTCACTTAACCTCTCTTTATCCACTGTTGCTTATGTCATGAAAAAGATCCACTAAGATAGCTAAGTCAAGCACACATATTTTTGGAAAGTCAATCCTGAGGTTGCACTTCTGTTATTCCTTTTCTTTTTCGCAGATACAAGCAGAGAATCATGTGGTCCAGCTGTCCCCTGTGAGAAAGGCTAGTTTCTACAGCTGTCCCATCCACTGTCCCAGAGAAACAAATCCAAAGCAGGCTGTCCTCATCTGACCCAGAGAGCCAGGAGCTCAACTTCTGAAGAATGGAGATCAAAAGGTACTTTGCATTTTCCTCAAAAGATGTTCCCTTCATTCTAATCTCTTCACTCCTAATCACTTCATTCTCATCATTTCAATCTGCTTTCAGTGAAAGCATTATCTCCTGGCAAGAGATGGTTTCAGAGCCTTACCGGGGCTTTGGCAAAAACAAAGGAGGATCCCAGTCGTGGATGCTTCTGTCTTTTTACATCCTGCATCCCATGCATAGATTCAGTTTGCTAATTGCTGTTGGGTACCCATACAGTGCCGACAAGATCAACATTGCACGCTATCGAGATTCAGGGGGTTGATCAAAGTGAGGAGATAGGAATCACAAAGGCCGACTTTATGACTCTGTTACTGATACGATGACAGAGCAGGGACTAATCTAGATACTAGCATAATTGATAATAACCTTGGAGCTTCTCGGAGCCTTTTAATGACCCAAGAATCTGGTGAATGCTGGTACATGGCAAAATTCTTGCCGTGCTGCTAATGCAATCTCTACCTCAGGATGCGGGAAGAGGTATTAGGCCAGTTAAATTACATTGATGGGTTAATACTGAGCAAAAGGATTACTTCAGATGCAAATATTGGGTGTCTGAGTTCTTGCCTCCTAATGTTCCCCAAATCCTGGAAAACAACATCACTAAATGAAGGAAAAAAAACACATATATCTGTTGGATAACTCAGCAGCTGGGAGGCAATCCAAATTCACTAGGCAAATTTGCTTATATGAGTTGGGAACCTGCATGTCACGCCTCAGCCTGGAATCATTGATATTTCAGTAGCTATGGTAAAATATGCAAACAGTGACTTCCAGCTGAGACAAGTTCAGCACAGCTTGGCCAACGGGGTGGAGGCTCCATTTTTGACTCACCTAATAGAGTTACTGCCTAAGGACCATGAGGGTCTCCGTGCAACATGCACATAAGCCATGAAGTCCAGCCAAAGCTGGGAGAAGGGGTGGGGAGAATTCTATTCGTGTTTTTGGCCGCCAGCTGGATGGGAAGAGAGAGATTCTGCTCCTGAGCTTGTCTCAGCTGGAAGGAACTCACTGCAGACATAATTCATCTAGACTGTCCTCTGCAGCTTTCTGTATAAATCTCATCCCAAGGCATTTTGGAGCAGTACATAATGTAACATGACAACACTGCTGAAGTCCAATGATTTCTATCAGCACTGAGGGAAGACAGATTCTCAGGTAGTGTCAAACAGCAGCCACCGATTCTCAGAAAACTAGGACTCAGGTCCTTAAAGGCATTTAGTAATCAGTCCTTCTTTTAGGATATATACCCCATTTTAACTGTGTCAAGAAAACCGTTGCTCCTCCCTACCAGTTTCATACCTGTGCATTTATGCAGTGAGCTAAACACTGATAGCAACTCCACAGCTAATTATTGGAACTTGTGCACAGTCTTCAAAGATGAATTAGAAGTTACATATTCTATTCCTCTTATCTATCTCTACACAAGCTACCCAAGTCAGTCCACGTATTCTTTGCCCCATGTATACACATTCTGTTGATCATTTTACATGCTCTGTGTGGATCGTATCCTTTAACACCAGCTCTTTCATAGCATAGAGATGCTAGTTGCCAAACAGTTTAGGAGAATACAAAAGAGAGCAGAGGCACACTGCTTAAAATTATTGAGGCTAATGGTCTTTGCCTTTTTACATCTGATATAGGTGCAGCCCATATACCCTCATCAAGCCTGGGAAGTGAGGAAAATGACCATCTCACTGAGGATATGTCCAAAAAGGAGGAATATCTAGGGCCCTGCTCTAGCAAGGGGAAACAGATCACCTCATTTTCACATATGAAAATATAGAATATTAGACATTAGCATAAATCATGAGCTCTTTCCAACTCTTCTCAAATGCTCACTTGCAGTTCAGGTGGGATCCGTCTCACCTAAGGTTAATCACTCAAAATTTAAGTCACAGATATCTTGTCTCCCCTAATAATCCAGTTGTTTGAAGGAAAAGCACTCGCAAGTAGCAATGCAATCCACTGCATACAAGTTAATATAACACAGGTGATAAAAATCCCATTTGTAGAAAACTATTACTTATTGACATAGAAGATCTATTTTGCCATTAACACTGTGAAGACACATAGGCCCACTCACAACAAAGGTCTGAAGTCAAAAGAAATTATGAATTTACATACTTTGTTATATCTGACAGACAAGGCAATCACATCATGTATCTAAAGAAGTGAATGACCAAGTCCTCAGGGTGAGTAAAAAGATTCATGTTCACACAGCCAGATCCATCATTCCAGCTCTTCAATAACCTCTTCTATCTTAGTGTATCTGGAAAAGCATCACTGAAGTTAATGGAGTTATAGTGGTTTATAGTGATTGAAGATAAGCCTGCAGTGAACTCCATTTAAGAAAATTCTAATTCATCCTGGTTCCTCATACTCTCTTCCTAAAACGGAGATCTTGGTGGAAATTCTCCATGGTCTTACCTATTATATAAGTCAAATGATGGTACTTCCATCATTTACAAAACGCTCCTCTACATCCCCACATTTTCAGGAAATTGGGCATATTGGTTTACCTGTGAGTAATCTGTGCTGAGGGGATTCCTAATTTCCCCCGATACTTGATTGATATTCCCCTTTCTTCCTTACTCCTCATTATGTCCACTGGTACCATGTAGATTCTCCCTTGCTTTCCTTTTCTATAGACACCGGACAAATATCCGAGAACTGTTATCATATCCTTATTTAGCCCGGATTACTACTTGTTAATCTTTGCTCATCAGCATCAGTCCTTCCAGCCCTCTGGCTCTTTGAACACCTTCCAGTTTGTCAAGATCTTCTTGGCATGAGCATGGGATGAAATACGGTAGTCCAGGTGTACTTTCATGGGGCCATAACACCACATCAATTCAATTCCAGGGCTCAGTGCATCGGATCATGTGAGTTCTCCTTTCCCGTCACTTTGCATTTCACATTTGAGCTTATGGATGCATGCCTGTGCATAGTCTATCTATTCACTCGTGTCTATGTGAGGTTGTGCATGTTGACATGGCAACACTTTTCATAAATGTGGAGGCAGGGGCTCTACCTCCCTCTGTTTACTCACCAAGGTGACGAGAAGTGAGGTATTGGCACACAGTGAATGAGATCAAGTAATTGACAAGTTTTTGCCTGCCAGCGGAGCTGCTCCAACTGTCCATGTGAGCGCCTGTGCTGGCTAGGAGGGGAGATATATGTTTAAATTTCTTCCTTTCACCTCAAAATTAGATTGAGCTGAGGTTATGTATACCAGGAGGCACTGAACTTCTGTTGATGGCTGGTGACTTGTCAAGCCACAGCAGCTAGGTTGCATTCGGTCATCTGGTGATGCATCTTCTTTTTTATTGAAGTGAAATTAAATGCTTTCATTAGTCCTCCTGTCTTCAACTTCAGTTTAGCTGCTGTGCCAGTAAAATCAAGATTACTCTATATGACACAGGGTAACTTTTCCTTCTAGGTAAGACTAACAGGATCTTAATTTTATTCTTATACAGTAATTAGACACAGTTCTCAAACAGTAATACTGAATGACTCTTCAAAGTGAAAAGAAATTAAAGCCAATTTAAAATTGGTGAATGGATAAGATTACCAGTTCCTGGGAACTGTGATACTCTTTCATCACCACACATCCACTGGCAAAGTAGACCTTCCTTTCCCTGAGCATAAGTTAAACTTGATCCAAATGAACTGAACCAAAACACAGTAGGACAATTTATTCTTCTTTACTTCCATATTTGGTTCCACTGACTCCTACCAGGATGCTCTCTAACAGGCAAGGCTGCCTTGTCCTGCCTCTGAACTACTATGTTTATTATAGGATAAATGTGCATTACTTCACATACTTCAGATAAGACTATTTTATATAGTGCCACTTTTTCCTAGGAAATATATGTTCCAAAACCAGCCTACTAACAACTGCTTTTTCTAGACAAATTGTATTGGCTTGCATGAAACAATATTTTTTCCTTAGTTTATCACATATTGAACACTCAGAATGGGATTCAATTGCTTAGACATAAGCCATATGACATTCTTTATTGCTTCCCGAGGACTCCAGCTTACAGTTTTCTCCCACAAGTCTAATATCTACCAGGCGCCTCTGTGTGTCTTGGATGCTGGGGGGTGTTAGAAGGGCATTAGATGTCTGTGTAGAAGTTGACATGTTCTAGAGTATATCCTGGCTGCTCTTCTGTTACAGTTCTAAGGGCATGACCTCCTCATTGATCCTATGGTGTATAATACATGTGGATATCTCAGATAACAGAGATCATCCCAAAAGACAAGAGTCCTTTGAATATCACAGATATCTATACAATTCTCACAGATGATATGGGACTACAGGAGACCTGTTCCCTTCTGAAGCAGCATCTGAACTCCATGAAGATCTCCAAAAGCTCCAGACACCTATGTTTAGTTAACAGTATCAGACTTAGTGGGCATTATTAATGCTCAATTCCAAAATTCTCCAAATTCAGCATAGGATTAAAGTTCTTCTATTTTCCTTTCTCTGATTGTACACAATACTGAGACTGTGGAAAGGGCTATCTCTGTTAAGAGAAAGCAATGTGCAGCACTGTACAAGCCCTTGAAGCATATGAATTTAAAAAAAAAATGCTTAATCAGTTCATTATTTGTATGATTCTCCTTCTCTCTGTCCACCTCTAGCTGACTCAGGTACTCAGCTACCCTGGAATTTAACCAATTCTCCTATTATTATGGCTTGAGTGAAGATAGGGTTCAGTGCATAATGCAGAGACTCTCCAGTTCTCTGAGTCATCATACAGAACGTGTATACAGATCACTAATGATTTACCTACGTGAGATGTCATTGCATAACACTCTGGATGGTAAATATATTGAGTGCTGTCTATCCCTCACTAACTCTGAATACAGATAGTCAACATTATGTGTACTTGAATAATCTCTTTTAAGAATGTCTTTGTGAAAAGTAATTCTCTCAAAGGGGATAAACCACTTCACACTTAGGACTGAATTCATTTGCTATGACATTTTGGAGATACTTTTCTGGGATCAACAGATATGGCACGGGAATTTGGGGAGAGCCAGGGCTTTTTGGATAGATAGGTGGAAACCACTCAGCTGGAACCAGATCCTTACGTGCCTGCAACAAAACTGATCTCTCAGTGTGTGCCAGGAGGTGGGATTCATTTGTCCAGCTGATGACATCAGGAATGTGGAAGCTTACATCCAAGCAAGTCATCCAGATTTCCTTTCCAGCAGTGAAGAAAATAGGCCCTTCTAGAGCACAGTTCTTATGTTTCCTTAAAAAAAAATCTTTAAGGTAAGACAAATGTCTCCCTAGAAATATTATTTCTTTTTTTTTTTTTTTTTTTTTTCTGACTATGAAGGAGCCCAAAGTAGATTTGTCTCTTGATGTCTTGACATGGATATCTTAGAGTACCTCCTGAAAGAGGTGAAGTAGTGCACAGACACCATTGCATGAAAAATTCAGATCTCCACTTAGGGTTCAATCTCATGGTCAAGTTAGTGAAGCCTAAATTGCTATGCGCTAGCTGACCCACAGCCATCCTACATATGTGGATTCCTAGCCTACAGCAAATGCTAGTGAATGTGATTTAAATTAACCCTTTTTTATTGTGGGTAAGCAAAGTCTAATTACCTCACTTGCTGCAGGCTAAGAGTGAGCACACAGACAGTTACCAAGGGTCAGCTGATGTGTGGTAACTTGTTACACCGCAGAAACTTGATCATGAGTTTAATTTGCTATAACTTCCATGCACAGGCAAACTCTTAGGCTTGGAATCTAATTTCCACTGAAGCCTCAGGCAGTACAGAAATGGCTAAAAGTTGGATTAAGGAGAGGGAGCAGTCACATAGATACCCTCCTCTTCTCAGAGGTGCTACAACATGGGCATCAAGCCATATTTGCCTGCTGAATACTTCTGATTTTTGCACAAATGTAAGTAATTTAAAGTGGCAACAATCAAAAACCTAAAATCCTGAATGCTTCTCCAGATCAAAACATTAACAGATACCCTGTGACAAATGGGTAATAAATCTAACAGTTAAGATCTGGAAGATTCACATGTATTTTTTTTTTTTCTAGACAGTTCTAAAACGTTACCAAAGCACCAAAGACGTCCAAACAGATCTAAGGAAAAATTCACCAGGGAACTTGTTCCCTATTAAGCTTTGGTTGCTTTCAAATGTGCCGAAACATCAGTCACCTAATGCAAAAGTTTCCCAGGGACCCAGTTCACAGACTGAGATATATATATGTAGATGTCTACATACAAAGGACTTGTCTAAATTTTATAATACAATTCAACTGCCTAAACACGTGTCTAGTGCCATTCAAGGTCCCTTAGGGTGTCCCAGCTGGCTACTGTTCCAGAAAGGCGTAGGTCTCTTGTAGGTCTCATATCATATCTACCAGACTTGTGGTGATGCCTTGAATATCTTATGGGATCCCAAATGACTGTAGATGCATGTGTATGGGAAAAATTAATCAAGGCTTATATGCCTTTGTCTGTGAGCTGAAGTGTTATTCAGTTTCCTGTAATATGGGATTTTGTATATACAATATACATTCTTTCTGATGAGCAAAATACACATTTTTTGCACCAAATAAGGTTTTTTTTCAGAAAAAAAAGTCTGTTTTTCATGTATATGCAAATGACATAGCTAATAACTCTTAACTCTGGCTTTACTGAACCCCTTGTACACAAAATATTTTGCAAGTGCACCTCATCTATCCAAGACTGCAGGGGTACCCAGTCACCTCTGGAACCAAAGTCTCCGGCATCCATAGATAAACCTTGGAAATGCTAGACCTACATGATGCTAGTGGGTTGAGCTGGCTACCATCACCAGTCCCTTGGAATTACTGAAAGGTAGGTAAATATTTCAACTAGAGAAAAAAGTCTGTTTTGTTTAAATTTTGCAAAGCTGAATTTTTAAATGCACTTAGAAATGCAAATATTATCACCTTTGTGATAACAATAGGAACTGGAGAGTCTTTATTTTTTAAAAAAAGCTGTGGTTCTGTAAAGGTCAGAGGAGCCCAAGTCCATGCTCTGCAAAGTCATAGAAGTTGCAATAACATCCCTCGTTTGCTCAGGATGTTCTAAGGAAATCTCCCAGTTTCCAGGTTGCCTCATCTGAATGTGCAGCCACAAAAGCTAATGAAATGACAAGATTTATGCTTATGAAATCAGTCTGGAGACAGAGACTTTCTCACTGGGAATGTTTCAAGCAAAGGAGGAAGCTTCCAGAGATTCATAGCTTGCTTAAAAACTTCCCTGGAGTCAGAATTGCTGTAGTGTTAGCACAATTGGACTTTGAAAAGACGTGTAGATACTAGAAAACTTCTCAAGTCATAGTGCTTTGCAAGCAACTTCCGTTGCTTCCTCAGCCACAATGACCTCATATTTCATCTCTTCATTGTAATACTGTTGTGGTAATATCGTCAGTTGCGGTCACCATCCTCTAGGCTGTAAAGCCATTGCAATTCACACCATTTCAGCTTTAAACAGGTTCTCAAGGCTGCAGAACTTCACCGGATTTGTCAAAATCTCTACATTCACCAGAATTAAGATGTCCTGCATTCTCATGCTAGAAGCCAATGTGCAAACCAAAGCTAAGTCTCCTACAGTGGAGTTCATCTCATCTCGTTTCTCTCTAGTCACTTAAAAGATATTCAGATAGCTAAATCTATCATGACAGAGGTCCCACTGTCATCATTACAGAAAGAACAGCACCTCAGATGAGCTAGTTGTTTTATTCTAAAATAGGTAGACTGAAATGGCTTTTAGAGAAGTTTGTCCCTACAAATGGAGCCTACATGATAGTGATAAATTAAGTGTTTAATTTTTAGGTGGCAAAGGTTTGACATGATGAATCCTACACCTCTTGTGAGACACAAAAAATTCAACAGAGGATTTAATTCCAGATCAGAGAGTTTTAAAAAAACACCTTTCAGTTAGGTTAGCACTCACTGGTGGCAGCTCAGACCAATAATTCCCCAAAACATTGTTAAAATTATGCTAGGCCATTTGCCAGTTACAAATCACCATGAACTTCTGAAGGATGCAGTGATGAACATTCCTTCTCTTTCCACTAAAACAATCTCACTGCCCGCATGCAACCTTGAGCATGCAGGACTTTACACCCTGGACTGGTGACAGAGAACGAGAGGAAACATCAGACTTCATATGATTATGACTTTCCTCAACTGACCAGAACTAGCTGCTGCAGAATATAATGTAAGTATGCTGCACAAGATATATGTGGTATATTATTTCATTGCACGTGTCTCATCTTGATCTCCAGTAGCTAGGAATTGCCTTAAGCCTTTAAAAAAAAAAAAAAAAAAAGTCTAGTTTGCTCCCAAAATACTTATTCCCATTAATTAAGACAGTCCTGAATATTTGCAGTCTCCATGTAAATATTCTCTTGAAAAACTCTCTTCACAAATTCTCTTCAATCTTGTTCAGTTCTCGCTCTGAATAACGCCCTGCCGTTCAACTCCAAGCTATTTGCTTATTTCAGTAAACTTATGTTGGCTCTTTCTACCTGAAGACAGAAGACAAAACTCAGATACTTAGAGAGTAGACGTCATTTTCCTTTTTTTCTGAGGACTATTTGGCATTTGGATGAGATCAGAACCGCTTTCCCACTCAGTTTTCATTTTTTAATGGCAGGTGTTTTCTTCTCATGAGATAACACCGCAAGCAGTATGAGCCTCAACTTCTGTACAAGCCTGAACTGAAAGAGCTGTGGTGTTTGTATCAGAGAAGATTTAGGAGTTTTACTTCTTGTCTCCTAATAATACGCCCAGGGAAGGACAAGGATCTGACAGATATATAAGAACTCTGGAAGTTGTTACTGATCAGCTACTCCTAAAATACGGATAAAAACATTCCAGACATCAGTTAGCATCACATCAATGACATCTGTTGGGTGTTCATACTCTTGGTCATACTTTAGCTGTCTAAAAGCTAAGTGTCTAGGCTGTTTCTAGAGTGGATGGAGAAACAGAAGAAACTCCAGACAGTGACTCATCACATCCATCAAA
Organism: Nothoprocta perdicaria; assembly: GCF_003342845.1. NCBI lineage: Eukaryota > Metazoa > Chordata > Aves > Tinamiformes > Tinamidae > Nothoprocta > Nothoprocta perdicaria. Next base: position 187,855 of record NW_020455633.1, read on the forward strand.
GATACTTATCTCAGGAAGGATGAATCGCTTATGGATGATGCCCATCTCTTTCTAGAGAGAGATAAGATGATTGTCCTAGATATTTGAGCATTATATGGCTAAAATTAAGTTAGATGAATTCCACCTACAAAGGTTTGTAGGGAAGAAACTAAGGATACAACTCTTGGTTTGCTTGGATGCAGATTTCCTCATACTTTCTGAGCACGACCTGTTTTCAAACAGGGTCGTCCCATGTTGATGGAATGCTACCTCATGGATGAGTTGAGTCTTCCCCATTTAACCTGCAAGGAGATGCCTAAACATGATAGCATGCGTCAGCCTACCTTTGGGATCATGAGAAAAGGACCCACCCCAAAAGCTAGTGTTTTTGGATTGGAATGTTGAATCCGGTTCCTGGAATGCTTTAAAGATGTTTTTCCTCATTCAGTCTCTTGGGCCGTTGCAGTTAAACTCAGACTGCTTCCAAACACAGTTGTCTACCTTTGTAACCCCTGGAAGACTCTTGGACCAAGTGCCTTGAGTTGTAAAATCAAGAGCTTCTCTTTGAAACTGCTGCCATTCTTTGTGGTCATTTCCCAGACCTATGGGATGTGCGTGAAAGAGCACTGGGCACTCGCTGACCTCAAGGCAACCCACAAGCACTGCTCATCTCACAACCAGACCTTCTTTTCTCCCCATGGTTAAATATTGTTTCATGTGACTAACTTTGTGTCTCCACATGTTTAGACCTCTTCAAGGCTTAGAGGCTGGCTAAGGGAAACAGAATTATTAATATTATGCCAGTGCCCAGAAGGTCTCTAACTATGTGGCAGGCAAAGCTTGTGGAGAGTTGGTGGACTATGTGCCCATGTTTGCTAAAGCTAGCTGCAAGGCTCTCAGAATGAGCCATTCTACAAAAAAGAAAATGTGTAGTTGAGTAAAACCTGGCAAATCATTTTTGGCAAGCTGAAACTGCATTAAAATAATTATAATTAGAAATGTAGAAATAGAAGATTTAGGGCATTTCTAAAGCAGAAGAGTTTAATCTTATTTTTCTTTTCTTCCAGGATGGATACTCCAGGGTATTGAGGTTAAAGGCACAGACCCAAGTTACTGGGAGTTAAACCAGGGTGTGAGCCATGTGAACACCCATGTGAACATTCTTACCCCCTGGTATATATGAACCATCCTGTAGTTATTGCAGGGTAAGAGCATTCACACGGGCAGTTACCACAGAAAAACTGGCATCTTATTAGTTCACACCCTAACTTACCTCGTGGTAATTTGTTCATGTGCCCATCCCCTCAGGTACCATTCCCAAAGTGAAGTTAGAGGACGCAATGTCCCCTTTATATTCGTAGTCAGCAGCTTAGTGGTTTAGGGCACTCATCCACTGTATGGGAAAATGAGCTTCATAAGTTTCCTCTGCTTAATTTGAAGCAGGGTTTTGAACCTTAGTTTCTTAAATATCAGTAGCACACCCTAGCCAACAGATTATTCTGTTCCACAGAACTACTAAATCAATTATTCACATTGATTGAGTCTTCGCCAACACTAGGGACTCAGCCAGAAACCTCTGGAGCTTAGAGCAGAAGCTCTCGACTTAACTCTCAACCTGGATGCAGATCAGGATAGATGGCATATGGATGGATTTTTCAAATGCTGAAGCCCATTAGGATATACACAAAAGTTCTGAAATGCTGCCTTTGCATGCCCCAAAACCCCATCTCGCTTCTAGCCAAGTTTTGCTACATGTTGTCAGATATATACAAGCCTTAACTGGGTTCCCTCTCTCTCCTGCAACGGGATAGGAGATGGGACTGAGAGATATATGTGTAATTTACATACATTATTACCGTATGTCCCTGATAGCGTGTATAATAATGTTCTGTTTATCAACCCAACACGGGAAAGACTTTCCCTGCTCTCAGACTTAATCTCACACTGTGTGACCCAGCTTGGTGCCTGTGTGCACAAAATGAACAGAATGGCCCAGATATTTAGGGATAAAGTCAAGGTTAAGCAGCACCTCCCTGGCCCCAAATCAGAGTATGAAGCAACGTGCAGGAGACCTCAAGGAACTCAGAGTCTAAGATATGAGACAAAGAAATTGCTCCAAAGTCTGAGAGTTAGAAGGCTGGAAGATTTCAGCCTGTCTTCAGATTAGAAGCCAAGGCTAAGGAGTAGAGTGGGTGTGTTTGTTATCATATATGTATGCACATATGTACATAAATATACACATAGATTATACATGCGTACCTTTGTTTTCCAGGGCAATAGATATTTATTCTCTCCAAAGAATCCTCAAAGTACTGAACTAGACTTTTCTACAAGATGTCACTGTGAGCTGCTAATACTGCCCCACCAAAAAATGGGTGCACATCTGCAACTGTCTTGCTCCTGTGCTCACAAAAGATGAAGTGGCCTGTTGCCTCCAGCACAATCTTGGTGAGCCGCACTCCATCTCATGACCCTCTACCAAAATGCTGGCAAAGCTGGGCAGGTATCTCCCACAAGAGAGACACACACAGTATATTTTGTGCAGGTGTGGGACATAAACTGTGTTTAAAAAGCAAGTGTTCCAAGAAGTGGAATTTTCCACTCTTAAGTTTCATGCACTTCATCTCCTCCTCCATTCAATAATGCAGTATGTCTATCACAAGCTCTGTGGTATATCCCACTCTTGTCCTCCTTCCTCTCACATACTGCATGTCTGATGCACTAAAATGCACTGAGTCAAAAGATTGTCAGAAATCTTACACAAAAATCTTTGTCTTCAAGCCCTGTCCTGATGTCCTCCCTCCAGTTTCTGCAACTGCCCTTTTCCTCGTATAAGAAACCGAAGGGAGCAATAACACTGCTACATTGGAGACATATGGAAAGAGACCCAGGGAGAGACATAGGAAATGGGGAGAATGAAATGAGAAAGAAGGAAAGCAGCAGAAGATGAAAGAAGGAAAGGAATATACAACAAGGAATTGTTCTGTGAGTTGTGAAAGCCGTGAACATTGGCTTCCCCTTCATCCTCTTGTGTGGATTCTCTGATGTCCAGAGCACATCGCATGCACATGCATGTGCATGAACACACACGTGCATGCACACGGATGCACACTTGCACTGCAGCCTTTCCCTCTGCAAGGGCACCGGGAACATTTCCCCTCCGCTTTGTTGCCCTCAAGCTTTTGTGAGTCTTGTGTGTATCAAGTATCCCTGAGATCTTCTGCCAAACGTTTGCTCACTTGGCCAACGGGTTCAAACATCACTAGAGGGACAAACAGCCGTGGGGATTGCCTAAACCTGGGTTTCTGCAGACGCCCGTCTGTAAGAGATAGAGCAGAGGAGCAGCATGTCTGAGAGCCCCACTCCCTCCCTGCCCCCAGCCTAGCAAGCCCTTGGGTGCTCTCCTGCCTAATCCCCACCACGCGCATGCCCTGGAGGACATCAGTCCTTCAGTACAAGCTCTCTTCCCACAACTCCACATCTGCATTTTAAACACATTTTGGGAGAGAGCCTGGATTTCACAAGGAAGGGGTCCAACACTGGAAATTACATCTCGAGAATCTCCATCTAATACCCATCTATCAGTCTGCTAATATTAATAATAAGGTCCAAGTGAGCATAGTTGTACCTAAGCTCATGCCTATCTTAGCACCTAGATGGTTTTAATAGCAAAAGGCTGTGTACAGACATGAAATTTAGGCAATTTTCCTGACCTCTTTAAGACAGAAGAAATTTAAGATAAGCCCAACACTGTGGAATTCACAGTAACAGCTACAGTCAAGGAATTTAAGAACTAGACAGCACACGTGTGTGAAGAAAATTTACAGATCTTTTTGTAATAACAAAGTCAGTGGAACCCTAGAAATGCCAAGATTGGCTTAAGGGGCACATGATCTCTCTCTTTTTCTTTCCTAGGAAAAAAAATAATCTACCTTACTCGCCTTCCATTTTCTGGAAGGCAGAAGAAGAAAAGAAGAAAAAAGAATGAAAAAAAGAAAAAAAAAGAAAAAAAGAAGATTATGCGTCTAAGCTCTTACTCACAGACATAATACTCATTTATTTATTTAATAAAAGAAAAGATATGGAAAAAAATCAAAGCTACTTTCTAATCATCAGCTACTAAAAGGCTCAGGAGAAAACAATAAGGGGACTTTTGTTATGGATATTTCAAAATTGTGATTGGCCTTGAAGGTGGACTGTGTCACCCTACCTCTGCATTTCAGTTCTTTATTATTTCCAAATATTAGTCCAAAAGACTGTATTTTAATGGGTAATGTCTTTCCAGGAGCTCTTTTATTGAATGAGCCCTTGTTTTCTACACAAGCACCACAATAAAATGAAATAGATTTTACCCATGGAGTCCCACAGCTCTGCTCAAGACTAGCTAAAGGATTTGAGCTTGATGGAGTTAGGTCATTTGTCCTAGCCTTCTTCATCCAGAAGTCCAGCATCTAACTAGTCATCTAAGTTGTCCTGATCACCAACAGAGAGGGATAAGTTCCTATGGAGAGAGAATCATTGCATCCTAAGATTGGCATCAAAGATAGGTCTGGTGAATCACGATGAGAAACTGTCAGTCTTCATTCATTGACTATAAAGGGCACTTAGATGAGTAGCTCAGATGGGATGTCCAACTCGGAGATGACTGTGATGAATCCTGCCTAGCACGGCTGCAGTGTGTAGACACTATGTACATCTCTTCAACAGAGTGAATGAACCAAAACTCATCACTCACACTCTCTGTTGTACTGACTCATGAGTGTCCAGGTGCCCTGGCCAGTATCCTCACCCCTCATGTTTTTAGAAACTGTGAGTCAAAGGTAACTCCAGCACAGTCTTCCCTACTATACCACAGACTTTGCTCAGTGACCTCATGCTCTATGTTGAAATGGTATGTGAACAGCCCACTTGTGCCATAGACTATAGTGGATAGTCTCTGCTGGTTTTCCAGCTGTCTGATTCCCATCTGTGCAGATCACCAAAGTACCTTTCAGATTTACTGGCCGTCTGTACTTCATGGTCTTTAGTCTTCATGGTATTTAGTGGAATTACAGCCCCTCTCTGGTGCAGGTAAATGTTCTTTTTATCTCAGTTTTATAGATCAGAAATAGTGGCCCAGAAAGGAACTTCTGCTGAAGATCATCTGAATACTGGAGGCCAGAGAAGGGATATGATATCCCATGTTCTAAGCATGTGCTTTAGCCACAGGGCTTTTTTTTTTTTTCCCCATATTTTTATTAAGGAATTGGCAATTCATTGGATAGTCAAGGTTTTGCATATTGTCCTACCCTTACTAAAAATGGACAAGATTAGGCTCTTCCATGCACGGATCCATATAAGAGCCTTAGTTTTTTAAGTCCATATGAAGGCCAGTACTTCTCAAATTATTCTTGCTGAGTACCACTGTCAGAGGCAATAATACCACCATCACCAATACAGGTGGCATGTATGGCCATGATTCATGACAGTAATTACTACCATTACCATTGGAAAATCTTCTGGTTGACATTACAGCTAAGTTATAATCTTCTTAGAGCTGTAGGAAAGCTCCTTTGCTTTCCTTGTCTTGCAACTGGGCCTCACCTTTCCTTCAGGAGGGGACCAAGGCCACACATTGCATCAGCAGGGCTCAGAGTCTCTTTTTATCACACACTTTCCACATGCCTGTGGGCAAGTTGCACCTAAGATTTCAGTGGGCACTGAATTAACATTTTCCTGTCTGATTCTCAATCTTCTGCTAATGTCTCTTATCTGTCCTCTTTCAACTCAGTTGCTTACCACATCTGTCCAGGCTATATACTCTTGCAGGCAAAATTTTGATACCCCTGTGCCCTGAATCTTCTGTTCTTAGCAGCTTTTAGGTTTTTAAATTGTCCCACTCATATCTATGGCCAGTCCTGCTAGAAAAGGACTATGATCCAATGTAAATTCCCTTCATCTTCAGTTGCTATTATTGTTAGCAATGACTCTGTGCTAAGTACCTTGTATACCGATTACTTCTTCATAACTGTGATTTAGGTATATTTAATCCAGCCCAGAGAATATGAGGATAGATGAGAGGACCTCTAGGTCAAGTGATTTAATGACAGTAGAAGTTGTCATGCCTATTACTGCAAACTCACAGTGGGATTCACCTCAGCTAACCCAAGGTGCCTAATAGTGAGACAGCTAAATCTGCTCGCCCTATGCTCTCTTGAGGGCATGTGAAGAGAAATAAACACTTCAATAAATACAACAAAGCTGATCCACTTTCTTTTCCATTCAGAATGAGCTAAGGGTATTGCCGTTCTCCTGTCAAGGGGCAGCTCAATAAAGCCAGTTAATGGATCAGATTGCAGCAATTCACTCAATGAATGAGTCTGAGACATAAGTGAGAGTTGTAAGTCTAAATATCCTTGCACTTTTTTTCTACATCTCTCCTTTACCACTTGTGTTGTGCAAGTACTTCCACCAACAAATCTTTCCAGGTGGTAATCAAACGATGCCTCTGCTAACATTGCATTAAAACTGGTTACTTTGCTAGAGACTCACACTATTTGTGAATAAGAGCGTATCAAGGCCTTAAAAAAACAAATCAGCACATTCTTTGTACAAGACTGTTTCTGTGAATGGGCTAAGCTGGACTGAGTCTTCCATTCAAACTCTCCCTCAGAAAGCAGGATCCTTTACTCCTGGAAGAAAATACAAGACATTCAATTAGGAAGTATCAATTACTTCCTAATAAATTTAGTCCAAATTCTCAGTATCTGTCCATTTTCAGGACAGCCACTTTTCAGTGACTGTTTCCCTGGACCTCCATAATGTCTCTCCACTGCCATCCAAAAGCAAACCCAAAGCAAGTGTCACCAACCCACTGGTATGCAGAATCAGCTGAGTTATCCAATTCAGCTGGTAAGGAGAATTATTTCATGGAAAATGCATTGGGTATGCTCTTTCCATGGAAGACCATGCAGAAAGCCATAAGGAATGCCTTCGACCACCTTTCTGGGATAAGAGATTTTTGCTTACTTTATACAAATGTGGAGTACAACACCAAGAATGTGACTGTCAGATTTTTAAACATTCATTCAGTCCTGAAGATATAGAGCAATGCCCACTGCTGTTTTCAAAAGGGTCTTCCAAAAGACCTTCCAACTTTGGTATTCTACAAGTCTAGGTGGATCATTAAATGCCTAAACACATCTTGCTTTAGGATCTTTATTTGAGGTGAGGACAGGTTCATCTCTTTAAATGAAGATATGTTTATCTGGCCTCATTATACAGGATACCATTGGAGGCAATGATGAGAAAACTGGCATAGCTTAATCTCATCCAAAAGTAAATATCTAATATATATCAGTTGATTTGCATCCTTTTTTTCTATCCAAAAATGCCAGAGGAAACATAGATTAGAAATTGCTAAAATTAAGAGATAATTCTTCCTCTGGAAGGGACAAGATCTCCCAAATCCCAGCATTAGCCAGATCTTTTTCAGCCTTTATGAAACATTGATGTCCCAGTTAATTCTACAGCCTTATCTGTTACCCAATGGTGTCTTACCAGTCTTCATCTGGTTTTGTAGGGGGCTTTACCATTCCAGCAAGAGCTTAGCCTCATTTCCTCCAAGTTAACTGCAATCTTGGGACAAAAATAGAAATGTTCTCTTAAGTGTGTCCCACAGGCTGCAAGGATTTAAGAGTTGCTTTCTGTCATGCTGCCCAACATTGTGTAGCAACAGGCGCTATTGTTGTTATTCTGGGGGCAGAAGGACAAACTGAATGGTAGGCTTGGCAGCTGTTCAAGGAGTGTTATTCCTGCCTTCCCACCCCTTTGTATATATCTTTATTAGACAAGGTGCACCGTTTGGGGAAGCAGCAGAAACTCCTGCTCTGTTCAGTGCTGTGTGGCTTCATTTCACTAACCAGTGTACAGCAGAGATCATCTCTGCCCTTTCTCACAGTCTCCTTGCTATAGAGAAACAAGAAAGACGTTTATTATAAGGTTTGGAGGTGATGACTTATTACAGACTTGGGTCAATGATTGTTGGATGTGGTTGCAGCGTACGTTAGACTGTGGCTCTGCTTGGCTGAAGGTGGCAAGGATGAGGGAGATGCACTTGTGCTTCAGAGCCCGTTGGTTTAAAGGCAAGACTAAATACCCTTCAGACCCTACTGGTTTAGAGGCAAGACTAAATACCTTACAGAAAAGGTTGCAAAATGCCTAAGTTCCTTAGACTTTCTGCAAGTATACCAAGACATAACAAACTATAAGCTAGTATGGATTTGCTGAGAGGTAGTCTGGAGGCTGTAGCCACCTTTTGAGTACCAATCTGGATGGCATGAGTGTCCTGCAACAGCACAATTTTGTTTATATCACTGTTTGAACCCATTCCAGTATGTGAATGAGCACTGGGCATTCAAGAGCTATTTAAAATACAGAAGAAAACAGAGAAAAAGTCCATGACTTGATTTGAACTGGGTGAACTCATGCTAGACAATGGAAATTAGAAATTAAGCTCATATTTAACAATTTGGAACTAGGTGCCAAAGCAAATTCTCAAAGGGAAATCCCTGTCTTAGGAATACTATGACTAAATCTGGATGCCTGCGGTGGTGGCATCTCCATCTGAGCTAGGTGCCTCTGCTCCTCCATCATCACAGAGGGTTTAACCAGCTAAGCTCAGTCAAAAGAATGAAGGGCCATGTTTCACCTAACTATAGACATCTAAAACAGTACACATGAATGTACTGTGCATAATCTACCATATGAAAGTGCCCATTCCTCTCCTCTGACTACAAAGGAGCCAAGTGCCAAATCTTGGATGGAGACACCTAAACTGCAGACATCCTAGGTAAAATGAATTCCACCACGAGGTTTCACCTAATCGCCTGCAGATAGGCAGCTAGAGCCACTAAGATGCTGTGGGATTTTCTTGATTGGCTTCCAGTAGTCACTCCTGAAAAGACCATGTCATCAGCGGATCCTGCACCATATCTGCTAGCCCTATGAGGGCAACTAGGATGCCAGCAGGCATATTAAGTGGAAGTAGACACATATGTGTGGGTACCTAACTGGAAACCTGGGTATCTTCCTCTTGGGACTAGATGCCTTTCTGGAAGACCTGCTTAAGACGAACACCAGGATTTATGTGGATGAGGAGAGTTTCCATAATTTGTGGTAGACGCAAGGCCAAGCTTGTGAGGCTGTGAGGGTCACCCATGCTTTGAGCTTGAGATAGCCCTGGGGCACTTTCTGATCTTTCAATGCAAACGTCCTACAACATGCCTAGAGACTATGGAGACTTCCTCCACAGAAAGGGAAATGGCTCTGCTACGCCTTGCAAAACACAGGTTTGGGAAAGTGAGGGGAACCAGCTCACACGCTATGGCATGACCTTGTTAGTGTAGCCTAAGAGAGGGCAAAGATGCAATAGGATTAAAGCATCTCATACTAATTTGGTGTGGGAAGGAAAATAAGTATTTTGGAGAAGAGTAACAGCATCCCTGCTAAGAATTACCACTCTACCAATATAAGGCATTATTGGCTATTATTTATACCAGGGCAGAAACTGTGAGGAGGAGACCAAAGGCACCTTTAGCTCCTTTGATGGCACAAGCTCTACAAATGCAAAACACTTTCTGGGTATCAGCAACATCCAAGCGGGTAGGGGACTTTGAATATGCAGGTGACAAGGAAAAGAGACAAATGACGTCTTTGTGATGCATAATGCTCTCCCCTGGTTTAAATGCTGCTTTTGAAAGCAGTGCCCTATGTTAGGAGTTCAAAACAAGGTAGTTAATGTATTGGTTCTTCCCCTTTCTTTGCTTTTTTTTTCTTTTGTTTTTTCTTTCAAACACTAGTAAAGTTCAGAGTAAATTGATGAATTTTTACATGCTTTGCAAAGTTTATAGAAGGACTTGCCACTTTGAAAGGTACAGAAGGGATGAAAAAAAAAACCCAAACACATTACAAATGACCCAAACTATATGAAAATGTTTTGCCCAGGCAGTACCAAGGGGTGGTTTTTCTGTGGTACCAACCCTGGACCTGATCTAGCAATGACCTGGAAGTTATGAATGTCATGGGACGGTTCTTACTCTTACAGACTTTCCTGAGTATTCATCTCCCTTCACTATTTAGACCCTTTGGACTACATTAGCTCTCATGAACCTCACTGGATGCCTATTTTAGTCCTAAAAGTCATTCTCTGCAGCAGGGATCTCCAGACCTTCGTGAACTTCATCTCCCTCTTTCAGCTGTGCTCTTTGGTCCCATGAGGTTTTGTTTGGGTACCCAGAAAAGGACAAGAGCCCAGTCCTGCTCTAGCAAGGGAATTTTGACCTCAGCTTTGGTGGGAATAGCACCAGCCTGTCCCTGCTTGCTGGAGACCCCAGGGATGAGTCTATGGACTCAACACATTAAATGCACTGTGTAAAACTCAGCTGTCCAAACGGAGAGACAGTGACTCAGAGCCCGGAGGAGTCCGTCTGTGACACACTTGTGCAATGTTTGTTAAGTGCTGTCATTATGCCCAATAAAGTCCTTTGAAATGTGGCCGGGTCATTTGAATCATGCACTCGAGGAATATGAGTGTGGGTACCTCTATGGGGGAACGTTATGCTGAACAAGGTGGGAGCGAGCGTGGGACACATGCTCGACCCAGTTGTCTGGGAATTGTCTCACTAGAAGCAAGATGCAAGGGGAAAGGGATTGCCCTAGGTCTGGGATGGAGAGAGCAACAAGTCGGGCTTGTTCTTCCTGGTGCCCCCAGGGAGACGAGACAGCAACTCCTTGCTTTCCCTTATCGGGGATGGTGACAAGTGTGTCACTGGCAGCAAAAATCAAGGGTCCTCCACACTGAGCCTTTAGAGGGGGCTGTCAAAACAGCTTTTATGGCAAAACAGGAAGCAGGGTTGCGGCCAGTTCCCCTTGCCAATGCTAGGCCTAGGCCTAGCTGTAGAGATGAGTGTCTATAAAAGACGATGGTGCACAAGTAAAATGGCTCATGTAGAAGACACAGTAGTTCAGAGAAGAAAGAGGACCTACCTATTTCATTAGCATTGCCTGCCCCTGAAGCAGTCGCCTCTTTACTCTGCTCCAGCCCTGTACATTGCACCAGTGCTTGCAAAATCAAGCTGGGACATGGGACTGATGTAGAAAGGTCTTTAGAAAGCAGGAGAAACTGCCTCTCCACTGTGAATCTGGCATCTAAGTATCTCAGTGATGTACCCAGCCACATGCTCATTGCAAAGCCCTGGGCCGGACCTTTGGTTTCTTCTGTCTCTCTGCTTACCTAGCTATAAAATGGGAATAAAAAACCTCACATCCTCTTCCTCATTGGGCAGATATCAGAGCTCAACCGTATTAGTAAGATGTTCTACTTGAGAAACTTAAAATTTAGAGGTGTGTGAGCACTTAAAAGGGGCATGTTTTGCTATCTGAAAGGGGTTTCCTTGGGGAGAAAATAGTTAATTTCTTAAAATTTTATTGAGAAAATGCTTGCTTTGTGTCTTTGCTCAGTACTCCGAATACCACATTGCTGGTTTTAAGATTAGTTCATCTTATGAATATATATTAGACCAGTTTGCCAGTTAAAATCTAAAGGAGCAGATGACTTTGGTCTAGCACATGCTATTTTGTCTCCAGGTTCTCCTCACATCTGAAACAAGGGTTGTGCTCTTCCTAATGCCTTGGAAAATTGTCAAGACCAGCTATGACAAAGGCTTCTCATGCGACCTTGGTCCAGCCACTTGATCTTGATGCGAAGGTCATAGCTGGACTACCCTAAGAATGACCTCAGTGCCATCAAGGCCTTCTTCTCCAATGTCACCAGGAGAAATGGAGATGGGATTTCCTTTACCCTCTACCCATTGCTCCCTGAGCACCATGGCTCTTTGCCATCACTGCTACCCACTGCAGATGAATACCACTGTGTCCAACATGTAAAAATACATATTTTTGAGCGCCAGAGATTGCATTGGGAGCTCTGATGCCAACATCAGAGTCTCACGCTGTCCCTTGGGTGAGCTGCCACCACTCTGCCTCCCTCCTGGCTGACAAAGGATGATCATCTCTCACTTAACACACTTGCTCTCTGCCAAACCTAAGCGGAGTTTTTTTTTCCAACAAGGAGCCTGCCAAGATTCAGTTCGGTCCTCACGGATTCGCAACAGAGAAGCATTGCATTTCTCACAAGGTCAAGAGCCCAACCTGGCGAGAATGGGAACCGCTCTGGGAGTCAGATCCCCAGGGACATCCCCATTGGGGCACAATCCAGGTGCTTCAAGTGACATGGGATACCTAAAGGCATTGCACTAGTGATACCCAGAGTGATGCCATGGGCTCCTTTCTCTTTTTCCTGGCATAACTGCCTTCCAATCTTACTCCTATGTACCCATATTCTCCAAATCACAAGAAATAAAGATGGAAAGAGCTATTAGACCACACTGCCCAGTTCTCAGGGGTTGTGAGTGCCTATAACAGGACATGGAAGGCTTTGTCCAATCTGTCCCTCCATGGGTGATTCCCATGGAGTCTCCATCACCATTCCTTAGGGATAAGACAATAGAAAAGCTAAACTATTCCTAAATATTCCTAAAATATTCCTAAATCACATCCCTCACATCCACTTTCCAAATGCCAGGTGGCACCTCCACTTGCACTCTTTCCTTTCTGTGGATATCTAACTAATACTAAAAAAAAAAAAAAAGAAATAAACAAAAAAAACCCCACCAACAACAAAAACAACAACAACAACAGAGCATTTTGCTGCTGGTCTTCAGCTGCTGAAGCTCTGGGTGTGAAGCTCTATCTCTGTGTGTTACGGCTGCTGCCGATGGCTCCTTTCGGTCAAGCAGCATCAGCAGTGCCAGAGAAGGTCCCATGGGGTTATTAAACCCCCATATATCACAGCAACATGTTCCCAGAAACTCGTCACCTTGCTCCCAACGGCTACCGGTGGCCTCTTCATTTCTTATTTTTAAAGCAGCTATTTTTAAAGCCTGATGTGTCCCTTTCCATAAATACACAGCCTAGGGATTTTCTTTCTTTCAAGAAGTTTGTAGGAACTATTTCCTGCCTGTTATTGCCACTCAGTGAAAGTATCCAAATCTGTTGCAAAAGCAGAGCTGCCCCGTGGGAACTTTTCCCCTTTTCTGTCCTAAACTGTTCCCCTTTTCTATCCCAAACTTCTTCCTACACATTCGGCCACACATCCATGCTCACGCTGAGGCTATCGGGCTCTGCAGCACGAATGTGAGTCCCGGTTTTAAGCAGGTGCCCCTACACTGTGATGGGAACAACAACTGAAATAGCTCACTTGGACAAGAAAAAAGGTCTATTTGTAGACTAACAGAATTACAGTATCCGAGGTGTGTCCACCTGCCCCTTTCCCCAAATGCACTGTCCGTGTTTCCCCTGATTTCTCATTTTTGGAGAAAAAGAGAAGCAAACCCCTAACTTTTCTCAGCCCCTGTTTTCTTTGGGTGATGAAACCGTTTCAAGGTCGAAAGCAATGCAAGCATCCGTAGCTCTGCATGCATTAGGATGGACTTACATTTTAATTAGAAACTATTATTTGGGAATGGAGTGGGGAGTGGGGCTGACACAGTTTGGGGAAGGTTAATTACAGCTTTTCTGCTCTAAGTGGCCAAATCGCTGCCAGGAAACCTAATGGGGAGAGGTTTAAACAGAGATGGTTGAAACGATATGTTTGCCGCTTAATATAAAACCAATCTAAAATAAAGTCAGGCGATCAAATTGCTAACCCAGCTTGCAAGCAGCCTCTGCTTGCAGAGCATGGTCTCAACTAAGCGGAAAGGAAAAAGCACTTGGGATAGTTGGATTTTGTGATGTGCGCCCGGCAGGACCCCCACACCAGCCTGGTGGGCACCAGGGCTATGGGACCTGCATCCCTGTCCTGGGTCTCTCTTGCCACGGCAGGCAACAAGGGGGTTATATGCTTGCTAAAGAATAAATAGAGAAAGGGGTGTATGATGGGTGGATTTAGGCTGCTCATGGAGAAGCAGCTGGCGTCTCCCCCACCTCTGCCAAAACCTCCTTTGCATTTCCATGGCCTAAGGGGGGCTCGCACCGTTTGCAAGCGAAATCTCTAACCCCAGCCCAAGGCTGGGGAAAAGACAAGGGGGAAAAGCAAAAGTCACCCTGTCCTGTCCCCTATTCCACTCACACCTCATGACCGGCACAGGCAGAGCTCCTGCCACCACTTGGATCCCCTTTCCCTGCCTTTCTGCCTCCTCTCCCTGCCTTTCCCTGCCTCAGAGCGGGATGAGGGGGCTCCGGGTGCCATCCGGCTCTTGGCCACGGATGGCCAGGCTTCTCGCCCGCCTGTCCGCCGGACCGGTGACAAGGGGATATTTATGTCGGCATCGGTGGAATGCGTTTCCTTCTGCCACCAGGAATGCAAGCAGAGTTTCTAATTATAAGTTAGATGGGGGCTGCGAATAAAAGATTGCTTTTTAATGACTCCCCGTCCAGGTGCTCTCTCTGCCTGCCTTCCCAAGAACACATTTGCATTTTATTACCTTTCTCCCGTCCCGGCGCATTCCCTCGCTTGCAGACATACCTGGCATAGCTGAGGAGCCTGCCTTCAACACCCTCACCTCCGTGCAGCCACTGCCGCGCGCGGGGACCCGCGTTGCCCCCCAAAAACCCCACCGCCGGCGCCGCTCTCCTGAGCCGCGACACCACCGGACCCCCCGATGCACCTTTTTCCCCACGAGGATGACGATGATTAGCACGACCAGGATCGTTATTATGATTATGTTCTTTAAGGAGGGGGTTAGGGTGGCCGCGGGGGACTGCAGCGGGGACCCTGGCGGAGCGGGAGCCTCCTTGCTGCAGCGCGGGCTCCCCGCAGCCCAATTACCTCCCCGCGGTAATTACAGCAGGTCTTGCAGTTACATGCCTTGCCCGGCACCATTTGCTTTGCCTTTTTTTTTTTTTTTTTCCGCGCTTTTTTTTTTTTTTTTTTTTTTTTTTTTTTTTTTTGTGGGGGAGAGAGCGAAAAGGCTCTTAAAGGTGCAGCGCGGAGAGGAGCGTTTTGCGCCGGCAGAAAGCGCGCAGCGGGGAGCGCAGCGCGGGGTCTCCCTTGCCCTGCGCGGCCGCTCCGCTGCCCGCCCTGCCTTTACATAACGCGCCCGCCTCGCTCCCTCTCACCCCCTGCCTAATTTCCCTCTTAATTTCCCTCTTTTATGCATATATATATTTTTTAAATGTATATATTTTAAAATAACAGCCCTCAGCGCGAAGGAAATAATCGCCGTCATAACAATAATAAATAAAAAATAAATAAAAATGTTTTCATCCACCTCCGCACCCCCCCTCCTTGCGCCGCCGCCACCCCGCTTCCTTCCACCTGACTAGCTCGAAATCACCTTGAAATGCTCATGTCAACTTGTATCATTATCTCTTTAATTCAGGCAGCGCCTTTTGTTCTTCCCAGGAGAGGATCAAAGTGCTTTTTTTTTTTTTTTTTTCTTWARRAAAAMMAAAWWAAWWAAWTAAATAACTTTCCGATCGCACTCGCTCGGCTCGCTCGCTCTCCCTCTTCCTTTTACAGTAGGAGAAGGAGAGTGCAGAGTGCAGGTATAACCCAGTCAAAATAAACAAAGCGAATGCATAAATAAAAGAGGTGAAATGCAGGTTCTAAGAACTTGCTGGCGCTGGAACAATCCCACCTCTTTAGCTGAGTGGCAACGAAAGGAGAATTTCAAGTCATCTCTTAAGCGCAGAGGGTTGCAGAGAAAACAGAGGAGGGGAAAAAAAAATAAATGAAAATGAGAGAAAAAAAAAAAAAAAAAGAATAAAACTTACCACCAGATTGGGTAACTTGACAGAGCCTGACTCAACCCACAAAGAAACAGGAAATATCCAAAAGAGGCCATTGATGAAAAGTTGTCTTTCCTTTTTTTTTTTTTTTTTTTTAACCAGAGTTGCCAAAAACCTTCCTTTCTTCTGAGGCAGGATGATTATTTTAATAATAATAATAATAACAATAATTTAAAAGAAGAAAAGGGGAAAAAAAAAAAAACAGTCAAATGAAGTGAACTCAAGCCGACCAGGTAAATCCTCTCTTGCTTCCTCTACTACTCTCAAGGAAAAAAAAAATCTCAGAGAGGTAAAAAACTCTTCTCTCAGCCAAGACACTGAAGGCAAATATTAAAAAAAAAAAAAAAAAAAAAAAAAAGTTTGAAGTAGCTCTCTTAAAAAGGACCCAATCAGCACTTATTGCCAAAGGGAGAATTCTGATGCTTTGGCTTGTTCTGTCAATCAGGAGCGCGAAGTCAGGAATGAGCTAATTGCGAGGAGATAGTGTTTTAATACTCATTAGGGGGCACGTTGGCCCACAAGCCAAGGGATAAAATGTAGTTTTAAAAAGGGGAAGGAAGATTTAGGGGGTTTAAATAGACAGGGGGGACCCCTGTGGATTTGGGTAGCTATAACAACCTGCCCGGATTTCACTCCCTGGGTCGAAGCTACTAAAATGCGGGGGGGGGGAAAAAAAAAAAGTGTGAAGTTCTTTTTTTTTTTTTTTCTGTAATTATTATTTTGTCGATCCGCTCTTTTTTGCCGCTCTGTCTTCTAAAATTCCCTTCTCCTGGAGGTGGCGGCGGGGATGCGTTCGAACTAACTTTCGGGAAACTTTCTGTTGAGGTTTTTTTTTTTTTTTTCCCTTTTCTCTTCCTTTCCTCTTTTTTTTTTTTTTTTTTTTTTCATTAAAAAAGAGAGGATTTACACACACACCCCCGTGTGCACACCCGGCCACGCACACCCCTTCCCCAGCAGCCAGATACCCGAGCGCTGCAGTGAAGACATCTGCAAAGAAATCAGCCTCTTCCAGGCAAATTGCAAGGAGGCTCGTCCAGCTCATCCCAATTTGCAGGAGTCACAGCCCCGGCGCTGGCGACCGCACTGCTGCCAACGACTTCATCCACCAGATCCACCCCACGGGGCACCAGTAATTGATCTCTTTTTTAATTTCTCTCTCTACATATTGCAAGCATTTCTCTCCTTTCAGCGGCGGTGGCGGGGGGTGAGATGGGCTGGAATCGCGTGTGTACCCCCCTGCCTAAAAAAAGAAACCCAAAATTGTGTGTTTTTGGTTTTTTTAATTTTTTTTCTGCGGTCTTAAAAAACATCATAATTGGAATTATTATAAAGATGTAGCCCCCAAAGCCCAGGCTGGTTTTGCCGCCGCTCTGCTGCATATCGTTTAAAACGAGTGTCACCCGGCTGACAGCCCCTGCCCTTGCCCTGGGTAGCTCAAGAGGGGTCCGGAGAGGAGAAACCACCCCCTGGATTAGCTAAGAGCTATTTTATCCCGGGAATAACAGCGACCACTCTCTTTGCCGCGATTTCTTTTTGTTGCCGTGGTGGTTACGGCTACTGCCTGTTGGATTTTTGCTGCCTTCTGATGGCCTTTTATCTATTTATTTACCTATTTATTTTAGCAGAAGGAGAACTGGATGCAGTTTATTTTATTGGTTTACCAATATTCGTTGGCTTTCTTTTGTTTTGCTTTTGAACGGGGAGAATTTCTGCAGCGCCCAGGGGACAAAGGGGCGTACGCTTTTTCCTGATTTTTTTTTGATTTTCTTGAAGGAGAAGGCATAACGTTTGCACTAGCTCCATCCAAAATGCCTTTTCCCTCTCCCTCCAAATTGCCTCTTCTCCATGCATAGGGAATATTTCTATTTATACCTCCCCACACAGCTTTATATGAATATATATATATATGTGTATATATATCCATGCAGAGAGAAATATGTTTGTGCTTAGCTAGATGCAGTGAGACATCCATTCTAGTGAAATTGTAGTGGAAATGCATTTCATTCGGGGATATTTAAATCCCTGGGAAATTTGGCAGGGGTCAGGCGTTGATTATTTTCTTTAGTGCTGGATGACAAGTGATTGCAACCGGGAGCACTGGCAAGGGCTCCGCGATGCGATTGTGCCCGCTCCGCTCCATCCCGGCTTCCAGGGAAGGGACGGATGCTCCTTGGGGCTCTCCGAGCGAGTACCCACAGTGTCGGTGCTGCCACCGTGTCTGGTGCATTGATGTTACCCCCTTTCTTTAGACCAGCTCCTGTCCCCTGGGGCAGACCAGGGAGCCAGAGAGTTTCACCATAGGACTTGGGAGCGAAGAGGAGGGTGGCGGCACTGGCGTGTGAAAAATCATCTTAAGGACTTTCCCTCTCCGTGTTAGAGAAAATCCCATCCAATTATAGCATTACTGGAAAGAACCAAGCGCCGAGGCTTTTCAAAAGCAGGGGATTTCTCCTGCCTTTTCAAGCGCCATCACTCGCGTGGCGGATGGGAACACACGCGCGCATCCCGTCCCGGCATCCCGGGTCCGCGCCACGCCGGCGGCGACAGGGCAGGACGCGCATCCCTCCCCGGAGTCCGGCTCATCTTCCCTCCTTTTGTCTTGGGGCAGAGGTTTAAACATCCCCCCTGGAGCCGCTGCTCCTCCCAGCAGGAAGCAACGGGGCAGCTTCACCTGGAGCTACAAATTCAGCCACTCTCCCTTTCCCTCCTAGCGCCGGGGCTGCTCTTTGGGGAGGACGGAGATAATCCCCTTGGTCGCAGGCGGGCGCGTGCACGCACACGGGCAGCATCGCCGCTCGTTCTGGCGCCGGCTGATTTAATGATGCTGGCCAAAAAGATCTTTGGGTGCACGCGTGGAGTTAGGAGCGCTACCGTGGGTTAGTTATCTGTTAGTGATGTTACCTTTGACACGGAGTCTCTTATGAACCAGGTTGTGCAGTCTCTTAGAGGCAATAAAAAGGCTTCCGTGGGCTTTATGGATATAGGTCTGTTTGTCCATGGCTGGTCGAATCAGCAGGGCTTTCTGCAGGCACTTGGGTTGAAGGTCTGAAATCCAGGCTCAGTTTGTCCACACTGGTCCATTGGTTTCCACGAGGGCTCATCCCGTCCTCAGCTCTCCCAGACTTTCATGCATGAATAAATGCAGGTATAACCTTTGCAATGAGTAGGATCTGGCCCTTGGAGGGCCAAGCTCAACATCTCTTTGGCTCATGGTATTGCTCCTTTTTCTTTTTTTTTTTCTTTCTTTTTTTTTTTTTTTTTTTTTTTTTTTTTCTTTCTGTGTGGCTGTGAGGACCAACTCCTCTGAACCTGTTGCAAAAGGAAAGGGTAGTTTCAGTTGTCAAGTTGGCATGGGAAAGGGGACGGAAAGGACACCGAATAGCCTCATAGTCATGGGGTTGACATGCCTTACGAAGCATCCCAAGCTGGTCCCCTCTTGCTTATTCATGGGCATAGCCCAGCTGGCATCTTCAGGGGCCACTTGAGTGAGCAAACAGAGCTGGATTTAGAAACACGACTGCTTCGCTGTGCAGTTAGTCACAAGAGGGAACAGCTGGGCTCCTCCACATTCAAAAAATGACATCTCCAGGGTGCCTCCACCCCAGGGAGCTCTATGTAAGGTAATCAAGGGTAAGGAGAGAATATTTGGAGGGAGCCAGGCAGACAGACAGATATCCATCCAGATGGGTGCAGCACAGTCTGCCATCCATCAGAGATATGCTGTGTGTGACTCCTCTTGCTCATCTTCCCCCTCTTCCCTACATGGGGAACATTTGGTATGGCAGCACATGGGAGAGACCATCTTCACTGAAAACACACAGAGCCAAGGAAAGCTCCCCTCAGGGCAGGAGCCTTTGCTTATTTATTTATTTATTTATTTATTTATTAAAGAGGACAAAAATACAATTCTGCCCCTTTCCTCTTTAATATTTGAAATTCCACCAGGGAAATTTAATTCATTATCTGATTTAGGCAATAGCCCCTGGGAATAGTTTTTGATGGAAGACGATGGTCCTTCCCTGATTGAAAATTTACTCACTGGTTACTCCAAATATGCCTGTCTGGACATATTGGTCTCCATGGTTGGATGAAGCCACCATGACAGCATAAAGAAGCTACAGCCTATTCTTCAACTGTCACCAGTTTTACTGTAGAAATTCAAGGTGACTGTCATCTGGAAGTAGAGCTTGTACAGGTAATATCTGAGGTGGAAAGGGTTTTAGAAAGGTACCAAATATACCTAGAGCAGGGGTTTCACCTGTCCTAACTTTACATACTTTATCTAAATCCTCATTAGAAAACCTTAGCTTGCTCTCTGGTCAATGGAGCAAGGGAGACATGAGCAACTCAGCCCACCAGAAGATGGTTGTCTACAGTAAGCGCGGTGAATTGCTTCTTCAGTTGCATTTCTGTCTGTTAGGTGTATAGTTTAGACTTGATGGCTAATCTTCAGGTGGTTGAAGTGAAGTGAGATGCCTATAAGCCCTTGCCTGTTCGCTGGACTCTAGAGAGGCCCTGAATAAGCCAGGAGCACATTCAGGGAAGGAGTCTCAACCTTGTAAGTTGAGATATCTCTAATGTTTCCTATATTCCACCTGCAGAGAGGCAAAATGTATTTGATATTGGCTAAAACATCTTTGGATATAGCTTCCAGCTGTCCAGGTTATTCTATGACAGACTAGGATTTTGGCCTCTAGCTTCTTGCTTCCCATCAAAATATCTCTATAAGATGAAAATGACAAGATGAAAATGACCAAGCTTTCTTCTGATCATAACAGAGATGTGGGATGGCTGAATGCAGAAGGTCTAGAACTGGTATCTCCCCAAGGAGATGAAAAGGATTAGGTCCAGAGCATAGTTGTTCTGTTTAAAGAGCTGAGCATCCAGCGTGCTGAACCTTTTGCATGTGTAGGCATGCTTGGATCCTTTGGAGTTTTATACACAGAAGCTTCTGTCACCTCTTGTGGGTTGAAGGCAATATTGCTGGGTTTGGGTCTGTGCTGAATAGGTTTCTTCCATGGCAGTCATTGATGAGTGTGTCCTGCCCAATAATAGGATAATTTAGAAAGGCAATAAATGTTAAGGCTAGGCCTTGAACCGGTGACTGGGGCTCTGCTCTTGGCTTTGCCATTGAGCGGTGACTTTGTGCTGAGCATTTCCCCAGCATAGGTAACTTCCCAGCTGGGTTGCTCTCTCTGCAATGGGCACTTCTTTAGGACAGGAGACTTCTTCTGCCAGGGCTTAAATGACCACAAGGTTCAGACTGAAACCCATCACTCTCTGACACCTCTCTCTGTTTTCTCCTTCCCTCTTCTGGTCCTCAACAGACTGTCCCCTCACTGGCAGGGATCAGCCCAGTACCTACCTTTTCTCTCTGTGCAGGTGAGGTAGGACTCTCATTGGTGTAACTTTGGCCCACCTAGTGGTACAGGAGGAGAACAGATCTGTGGAGAAAAAGACAAGGCCTAGAAATTCATCCAGCGCACACGGGTCTGCAGTGCCAGGGCTGTGATCTCCTTTCCCTGTCTGAGCACCATCAGCAGAGCCCAAAATGGGGATGGGCTTGGCTCTCAGGAAGGCATGTCCATATCTGATGGACAGAGAACAGTACAGCCTTTCCTCGGAAGGACCTTTTCTTGCCTGCTCCGTACAATACTCAAGAGGGATCGATGTTCTGGGACAGTACCATCTGCATACTCTATGGAAACGGGTAAGCGGAGGCTTTGACACCTCTTGTCTCCTGCCTTCCTGCTCTGCTAAACCCTCTTGGAGAAGAATACATAGGTGGGGACAGTGTCTTCTGAGAGTGCAGGCAGTTCTTAGAAATAACAGGAGTTTCATCCAGATCTCTCCTCACTGTAAAAGGCAACAGAAGGGAACGGTACATCCCTATCCAGGTCTCCATCAGTGCCCACTTCATTTACTGAATAGCAGCAGCGGCAGACAAGAACTGAGCGTTGAGTTCCTCTCTGCTGGAGAGGAAGCTGTTAACTGTCTGTCTCCTCCCAGGTACACTGTCACTTCCTTCTCACCTCCATTGAGTTGGTCATCTTCAAGCATCTTCTCCAGAGTATTTCATAACCCTTGGACAAGAGCTATCAGTACTTTATTCAGCAAGGAAGACTTTTCTGGATGGCCTCCATCAGCATTTGCCTCCTTGGCTTCAAAGCCGCTCAGTGGAGACCATGCTCTGACCAATGGCTGCCATGAAGACCAAGTTGGGTTCTTCCTCCCTGGAGATTTGGGGAAAATAAACAAAAATTTGTGATTCCAGAAAGTGTGTGCATCAATGACACCAACCCCATTCTGCTTCATCGGACAGTGAGGTAGATCTAGGATGTGTCTGGTGCCGCTGGGGCTCTTGTGTTTCATTGATAGAGAAGACCAAAAAGAATCTGCAATTAAATCTCTCCGTTTGAAGGCAAACTTGTGTCCTTGTGCACATAAGGACCAGTTCTGCTTTTCCAGATGGGCAGAGGACTACAGATTTGCAGAGGAAATAACCCCAAATGAGAATGGAAGGACCTGCTCTGTGTAAATTTGCCCCTTAGAACTCCAACTCCATTTCAATAAATGTATACATAACTTGAGCCCTATGTGTGCAGTATGTGTTTGCCTGTGTGGAATTTCTCCAGGCTGTACTCTGATAAAACCCTATTAATCAGCAGTGGAAGTTGATAATCACTAATGCCCCAAACCTGCTAATATGTGGATAAATAACCATTCATAGGACACAGCAGAGGTAGATCCTAATAACTGAATATAGTGATACTTGTCTAAGAGTAGTAATAATCATCCGTTTTCTTTCAGAGAAGCATTACAGGGTCTGGTATCTCTGCATGTGAGGCCAAACCCTGCAGCTCTTTCAGATCAAGGAATGAAATATCCCTTGGAGACCCAAATTTTCCACCTCATAATTCCCATTCATTAATTGTAGAGAGTTGAGCAACGTATGAAAAATCAAGCTGTTTGGGAAAAGTCCTTCCAAATCCATGCTCAGATTTAAAATTACAATTTCTTTTCCTGCTCCATCCGATCCCACTTTAAAAAAATATTATTTGGGGTTATGTATCGGATTAAGTTAAAAACAGGAGAGGAAACAGTAGGAACAGTTATTTATGGAAGTGCTGAGACAGTAAGTTGGGAATTTTCTAATCTCATTCTAAAACACCATTCAAATCAGCCTGTCTCAAAGGGCTAGCCACACTCCTGCTGCAGGTGAAAATAAAAGAAAACATTAAAATTGAAAGAAGATTATTCAGAGTTGCATCCCTTTGTGAATTCACTCATAATACCCCTCCTTGCAAACCAAGTGATGCTATCTCTCTAGATGAATGTTGGGATTCGGTCTTACGCTTTCAAATCAATATGCATTTTAAACAGGGATTTCTCTGTGCTGCTGACGAGCTCTGGTCTGAAAAACCACCCAGACTGGAGAATCTTCTCTTCAGGCACAGAACAAGGGTAATTAAGGCATATTAAAAGCAGTAATGGGGAACACAGGGTGCAATTTGAAAACACAGGAGCATCTCGCAGATAGGCTCTCCTGTTACTGCCTTCAACTGCAATTGTGGAGGTCCCTAAGTAATTTTTTAAAGTGTTTTAAAAGTGAAGAGCAGCTTTATTATTATTATTATTATTATTATTATTATTATTATTATTATTATTATTATTATTATTATTATTATTATTATTATATATTATCTTCTTATTTAGTACCAGGTATTTGTATTCGTTGCCTACTATATGGCACAGTAGCAAAGTTGTTGTGGAATTTATTAGTTTTGGGCACCAGTCTCTGGGGGCTGATAAGCTGGCTCAGAGCTTTAATAACGAAATAATGCAGCAATACGTCTTGCACACGCCAAAAAATCACTCTAGCTGGAAAGCGGTTGGACAGGGCTGGGTGACAACTATTTTTTCTTGAGTGAGATACTGATACAGAAGAAAACACATTTGTCCAAAATGAGAAAAAGAAGCATTAAAAATGAGAAGAAGAAAGCGCATTCTTCCAAAAGTGATGAGAGGAAAGACCTGCTGGCTCTCGGGGAAGGAAAATAAACAAGCAAAGGAAAAAGAAAACCTGACAGATTTGGCTGAGGAAGTTAGAAAAAAAAAAGCGGGGGGGAAGCAAAGTAAATCTCCACTAAGGTGCGATATCCTCAGCCAAGTGAGGTGTTGCAAGCTGATAAATAGACAGGAGCTCATCCTTGCAAAGCCCAAATGACCGAGAGGGCAAACTCAGGAACTGGAGGAGCCCCACAGGCTTTTGCTTGCCATTTTCATCACAAAAGCCGCTCGTCTGACTTTCTCTCTCTTTCTCTCTCTTTTTTTTTTTCTTTTTTTTTTTCTTTTTCCTTCTTATAAACAGGGAGGACAAGAGGTCACACCCCCGGGGTTTAAAGAGACAGCTCCCTCGCTTCAAGGGAGGGTGGATGTTTTTCCAGCCTGTTTACAAATTAGGCAAAATTATGATGTCTTCATGCACTTGCCGGGTGGCCACATGTCCTGGACTCCCTTTGAGTGCGTCTTCTCCATGGACAGGAGTGACACCTGCAGATGGTTTCTCACCCAGCATCAGACTGGGTCTAAATCGCCAAAAAATTGGGCAGAAAAGTGGAGCTTTATGTGCGGTGCAGCCACACTCAGGAGAGATTTGTCTGGGTGGCTTTGGAGCATGATGATACTGGGGACCAGACAGCTGCATCACTGGGGCTTTGACTCCATCCACACATCTGCAGGACTCCAGTCCCTCCTGTTCTTCACATTGCTTTAAATAGTCCTTCCCAAGACCTGGGCACTTGGCATCAGGAATTGAGCACTAGGGTAAGTCATCAAGGAAAGTGGCTTAAAGGTCAAGTAGTTTGGTGGATTCAGGGATTCTTGGTGCCTCCTTCAAAATGCCTTCTTTCCTATGTAGGCTTTCTAGTGTCTAGTAAACGTTGGGCTTAAATTGCAGCCCTTCTCTCCTGGGGGAAAGGAGGGGAAATGCAGTAATGAGGCCTCTCTTCCCTACCTGTACACTTATTTCCATACAACTTAATCTCTCCAAAACTTTTATCTGCCTGCCAACTTTGACTGGGATTGGCCAAGGTGTTCAGAAGTTGGAGGGGAGGAAATGAGCGGATAGAGACACACCATAATCAACAAAACCAAGTTTCCCAAGGAAGCCAGACTTCAAAAGGGCATTACAGCCCTTTATAAGTCTTGCAGGAGTGCTTGCAAACTCCAGGCATGAGCCAGAACCCCCCAGTGCCAGGCACTGCACGAACATATTCCTCAACACAATCCTTTCCCCAGGCCAGTGCTCAGGAGTTTAATACAAGAAGTTTAAGGCACACAGCGTTGGCAAGCAGCAGCTTTTCAATATGAATGTAGAGCAACTCCCTTAATGTGGGTTGTGTTTGGCTGGATTCAGCAAGAGCGCAGAGCCTGGCCCTGCTGGAGTGGGTTTGTTCATGGGAATGGCAAGGAAATCACGGGACTTGGAGAACTTTGCCTCTGAACAGCCCTACTTGGCTGCGATCCTCCCGGGAATCCCATTGGCTTCCGCAGGGTAAGAAGGGAGTAGCAACTGCAGGGTAGGGGCCCGCTGGAAGCTGCGAGATATTTTTTTTTCTTTTCCAAGAAAAAGGAGCTAAAATCTCTCTCTGAAGCCACATAAGGGAGGAAAAAGTGCTGAGGTCTCCACAGTGACAGAATGGGTCACTCGCATGCTGATGTCTTATTAGGGTCCCAAAAGGGATGAGCTGGATTAGCATTGCAAAAAAAGACCTGTCTTAGTGTCTGAAAAAATTACTTTATCCTCCAAAGGCAAAATCTGGGGCCTGTGGCCTTCTAGTAGGCCCCACTAGACAAATTATTTCTCACTCATTTTGCTGCTGATAGCAGTTCTTCATAGACCTGATGCGTGGGCTTCAGACACAACTTCCCAGAGGGGACAGGGACCTTGTTGTCATGGCCCTGTGATAGGAAAGAACTTGCAGACCATTCATGGACATCAGGCTGCTGAGTCGTCTCTTGAGATGCCTCCTCATCCTCATCTTGCTTTCTCCTTCTGTGGCCTCCTTGGGGCTAAAGCCATGCAGGTCTGAGCCTGCAAGTTCAGAAGACATCGAGCAATAAACCACCAGCACTTCGGGCATCAGGAGTCAGCTCTTTCTCTTTCCTCCTCCCAGAACTCTAGGGTTTTAAGAAAGCAAATAAGATTTGGAGTCATGAGTTGTGTTCTAGCTGCTTAACTTTTAAAAGAGTCTATAAGGTCTGTACAAAACAGCATGTCTCCAGAAGCTGGTGTGTTAAGTAGATAGGAAAAAAAAATCTCCATCAAATCTTGAGATAATTTGCTAACAGAAACTGGGAAAGCCTTCAGAAGTAGTGCACGAATACAGAAAGTGGTAGCCATATTCAAAAGCAGTAGCCAAGTCTGGTCAGAAAGGAAGTGTATTGACATCTTTAGTTGAAATGCTCTGGAGTGCATAATTTCTTTGCAATTCTATTATTTTCTCAAAGTTTTTTTGCAGAGTGGGAGGGGGGGTGGCAATTTGAATATGGATCTAGCAGGTCTATGCAATGAGTTAGGGGAAGGTGGGGAGGGAGCTGCTGGTAGGATGGAACAAACAACTACCTGCCTTTTTCTTTTTTTTTTTTCCATACCTAAATCTACCTGACACTTTCTGCATAGTTTTCAAGCACAACAAACTCTGAAGCTCCCTTAGATACACAGGGCCATGAATTTTAGCATGCTTGACACAAGGAAGCTCTCCTCCCAGTTAAACAATTGGAAAATGCCCTGAAGCAATGGCCCAAATGATCTTGTTTAAAGCTCCCATGGGTATTCCCCAGTGTAAGGTTACAGCTGAGAAAAAGACCCCTTGGGTATTTAAGTAAAGGAGAGGTAGGTGACAATTCCTCCCATTCCTGTATGGGGATTGCAGCAAATGAGAGATGTCTTGGACTTCTGTGGGGTTTGAAATGAAATGTTATCTTGGATGGTTGAAATCTCATGCTCACTCATGCTCACATGAGATTTGCACCATCATTCAAAGATCACAGCAATTGCCTACTTTACATATGGCATTTTGGGTTTCTCTCACCCTTCACAGTGCTCTTGTCCGTCATGGACCTGTCAGAGGCCAGTGGCATGGGGCCAGTGTTGCTCAGTTCTTGTAGTTAATCACTGTTGGGATGCCTGAAGAGATGCAACACCCCATCTCCTCCCTGGGACCCTGGGGCAAATTCACCCAACAAAGACTAGAAAAGGTTCCTTGAACTTTTCCACGGTTTCTGCCTCATCCTGTATATGAGGTGGTGGTCTGCCATCTCCCTTCAGCTGAGGGTTACTGCAGCACCATGGATCAAGAAACATGGGCTAGTCTTCTCTGAGCCAAGAAGAAGCACAATTTATGGAAGAAGTGTTGGACACTTTTTGCAGAAGAGCAGCTCAGTCCAGGAGAAAAAGCTAGCAGAATTAAAAAGTACTTGCTGATTCCTGCTGAAGAAGATGGAAAAATAAAGATGCTTAAAGAACATAGAAGAGGAAAGGTAAAAATGATTGGGCAGGAGGAAAAAAAAAAAGCTTGTCTCTTGGTAAAGAAGATGGAGGAAATCCAAATCAAACATTTGGAATATATTAATTGAAATATAGTTTACAGAAGTGGCAAGTAAGTAGTAAAAATCTAGTGACGCTTCAGGCTAATTAAGACTTTGATTGACATCAAGGAAACCAGGCCATTAGCTCAGAGACTGGCTGATAACTCTCAGTGCAGGTAACAGGTGTGATTGCCTTTGGAGAACCAAGGTTGGTCAACATCATGTGGGGACTTTCTATAAACTGCAACAGCACCCAGAAAAATTGCACCCACTATAGAGCTGTCTACACAGGAATGATTCAGAAATATGAGAAAGGTGGTCACAGTTTATCTAGGAAGAAAGACAAAATAGTATTTGGATTGCGATCATCTGAATATTAAATCTGTGTTCAGTTCTAGTTGTCCTCTGTTAAAGAAAAAGACAAAAAAAAAAAAAAGAGAGAGGAGGAACAGATTAAAAATATCTGGGTTTCACTGCCAAGAGGTGGTGAGTAAGAGATGTTCTACAAAATGAACAGGACAGGAATCAGTCACGAAGCTATAATTTGTTCTGACTCATGACACCAGCCCAATGGAATTAAAAGCAGCAAAATTAAAAACGGTAAAAGCAGACACTTGTATATGCATAGCTAATGATTAAACTGAGGAACTCATTGACAGCACAAGACAGCACAAGCATTTAGCAGGACTCACTAAAAAAAAAAAAAAAACGGGAACACCTTTCCCCAGCACATAAACAAAACTCTGGAGAAATGTTGTAACAAAACCTTTGGCATGGGTATGGCTTGGAGTCTCTTTTGGGAGGGCATCCCTAGAGCTCTCGAGAGATTTTTAACTCCATTGCTTTCATTTTGCCTGTTTTTTAGAAACTGTGAAGCTGCTTTAAGATTTTGGACAGATCTGAATGGGAAAAGGTGGCGCCTTCTTGAAAAATCATGTTGAGAGTCTTCTTCCCCCCCCCCCCAAAAAAAAAAAAGCGATTTTGCTCTCTGTGATTAGATTAGGCCCTAAAAGTCACAGAATCACAGAATGGTTGAGATTCTGATACCCTTATCCCTAAGGGTATCATCTTAGGGATCATCTAGTCTACTCCTCTACTCAAGAAGAGTCACTTAGAACAGGTTGCCCAGCATCACATCCAGATGGCTCTGAATATCTCCAGGGATAAAATATCTCCAATCCAGGCCACCATTATGGCCTTAGTCTATGTAACAATCTAAGAGTACTTTTTGTGATCGCTGTCTGGATTTTGATGATTTTTCTAAAATTCTAACTCCTAAAAAGTTGAAGTGGTGGTTAACCAACAAGAGATAGGTACCTTTGTGTACTGAGGCCCAGATTCACAAATGTTTCCTTGCCTTACTGGAGGCTTTTGTGCCTTAGAAGATAAACCATAAGTGGTGAGACTGCAGCTATTAGATCAACCATAATTGATCAGATTAGTAGCCTATCTCATTTCATAGCCAGTAAGAAACTGCTCTCATTTAAGGGTTCTCTTAGGAAATGGTTTTGTGGGAGATCATTGTAAGATTTCTTATAGGTTGCTTTCTGATGCAGGAGAGTGCTTTTGGTGGGGGTATTTGCTGTTGGCCTTTCTATGCTCTTCTTATGAGGAAAAAAATATAACTCAATGAATTAAATTGCTAAATTGAATTACTGCCAGTTGACTCTTGCAGCAATGAATTCCACAGGTAAATGATGTATTGCAAACCTTGCCCTTGGGCTTCCGAAATGTGGGACCATCTTAAGATTAGTGTCTAGAAGAGCACTGCAATATTTTATGAATGATTATCAAACAATTAGATGCAAATCTGTCCAGAAAATTGACTGAAGATGTGGCTTTTGTAAGAAGGAAGAAGAGGATCACTAGAAAAATAATGTGGGATTTGCTATCTCCCCTGTGTTTAATTCAAGAGAGGAGCTGGGTGATTCTCCACATGAGTTCTACACATCTACGGCTCTGGATATGATTCCTGCACTGGTGAGAGGCGAGCCAAGAGGTTAAACCTCCATGTTGGAGATTAGGATTGGTGATCCTCAAAGAAAGGGGATTGCTAAGAGTGTATCTCCTGCGCCATGGAGAGACTGATGGAGTTTAGGTCACTCCATTTCACCTGCAGCCAGAGTTCCTAGGTCAGATAGGGAGGTCTAAAGATTGACAATCAAGGTCTAAACTGCTGTCAAGATCCCAGGGTTTAGTGCTGAATTGAAGCCCATCTAGATCAGAGGGACTCCTAACGTAAGTACCAAGTGGGTCAGAAACCCTACTGCTTCTACTGGTGACATCTGTAGTCAGAGATGGGGACAGAGAGCAAAACTTCCAGGTCCAGCTGGCATTGCTGAGCTGATCCAACTTTGCTCTTGAGCATCCAAGAAGGAGCTTTTTCATCCCACTAAGTAGTTTGTTCCAGTATGGCATCCAACCTAATAGCCCACCTAAACGTCCTCGATCAGTGGCCTTTGCTTCGATTTGTTCTCACCTCTGAACGCCCCTTGCTGGGTGAGAGTCACCAAATGTAAACACTCACTGCCATCTAGTGACCATGAAGCTCTACAGCTCCAGGAAATCTTTCCACGGAGTGAATGCAAGGTGGTATTGGAATGGGGAAAAATCAGGCAATCTCAGTGCAGGTCCCTAGGTGTACACAATGAAGCTCATTTCGGGATGTAGCTGCAGAAGTGTTTAATCATGCACCAATTTGCAAGTTCTTGGGTGGATGAAAAGGGAATGCGGTCTTCACCAAACATGCCCTAGACTCTAACAGCAGCATGGATTTACCAGATATTGATGCTCGGATTTAATTGCAGATGTTCATGCTGGAGCTATCTGTACTCAAGTGGAGGTGACGCATGCCACAGAGATGGTGAATTGAGGGCTCTATTGACATAGAACCTTTTTATTTACATATAGAGCTTCTACCCTTGTTGTTTTGGATCATGCTGGAGCTGAGCCTCATTGGTTTCTTCTACCAGACCTTTCAAGGCATTAAATTCAAAGTGCTGCTTTCTGGGATGTAAGTGGGAACCACTGGGAGGACGGGCTGTGATTTGAGAGATCTATTGCCCAGGTATTCACTTTCAGGATCCCATGTGTTGAGTTGCTATAGCATGGTCCCAAGCCACATCTGGGAGCCAGACTGGGGAAGCAGATTAGGGAAAAAATGAGACTGAAGTTACTATTATGCCATCTTGTCTCGATAATTCTTCCAGAAATAATGAAACTTGAAAAGTACCTGCATTATTACTCTTCCAAAAATTGAGTTAGAAGAATATAGCATAATCACACAACATGTCAAGGACAGAAAAGTGTGAATTTCCAGCTTTTCCAGATGGAGATAGTCTTTATCTTGTATTTGCACAAAGCCTAGGCAAAATGCAGTCACAATCCAGATGTTGCAAATACATACATATATATATACACACACACATATATATGTGCAACTTCTGGACACCTCTTTGCCAGAAACAACCTTAAAACTACTATCACAAATGGATCATTGGGACATCTGCAGTCCTCCTGCTTCTGCTTTACGGAGCTGGAGGAGGCCAAGGCGTTCACAGCCTACACCCGTGCTGGGGCTTGGGAAAACCCTTCTTTGCCAGAAGATGGCACTGGTTCTCCACGAGAGAGTGTAAGAGGAACAGGTGCATCCCGGCCGGTTCCATGGAGCTTCCACGTTCCTGAGATGGGATAAATCTGCTCGTGAAGATGCTCCCAGAGGCTGTGTTGGCTGCTGCCTTATTGAAAACACAAGTGTATCTTTAACCCCAGCCGGAGGCCAGCTTCTGGAGACCCATGTCTCTGCCTACATAAGGAATGTCCTGCATCCCAGATCCCTCCCTGCAGACACCATCCTGGTCCAGATGAACTAGAGGACATAATGCCAGGAGAGGAGCTGGACTGCTTGGGCTCCACCAAAGGCTCCTGCTAGGAAGAGATGGAGGAGATGGATGGCTTTCCTGGCCTGGTTAAGGCTGGCAGTCCACTGAGCTCACAGAAGAGACTGTGAGTGCCAAGAGACATTCCCACTGATCTCAATGTACTCACAAGCCTTCAGCTGCTGCAGAAACTTCCCATTGCTCTGGTCCCCTATCCCCAGCTCTTGCCAAGAAGATCCTTTCCAGATCTTTCTGGTGCTATGTCTTGTAGACAGTTTGCTAAATCCAAATGCTACAGGGATCAGTAGCACTGCTGTTGTGGCAGGAATGGATTTAAGCCTCTCCTCTTCCCTCCAGCTTGTGCAGTCCTGCAGATGCTGCAGAGTGGATTCCTTGCTTGTGGATATATTAAAAAGCCATCTCTTTTCTTTTTCTCCCCAAATTACAAAGGCTTGCTTTCTTAGGGAGAAAAGCATCTGTTTTAGTAGGCATGATGGTGATGGGTTTACGGTTGAATTTGATGATCTCAAAGGCCTTTTCCAACCATAGCGATTCTATGATCTGATGTAAATATATTCAATGTGCCATCACAAGGGCAATTCTAGGATTGATTGCTATTTATCTTTGTGCTTGAAGTTATCTACTAGAAATGTAAAGTGCAGTAGATATATTACAGATGATGGAGGACATACTTGGAGAAACTCACAGATAGCATAAGAGAACACCGACTATCTGGTGGTGGATGAGCAGTTTTGCATGATTTCAGTACCGTTTGAAGGTCACTGTGCTCAGGACCAGGTCTTTGGCCAATAGATGGGGCCATTTCCACACCTACTTGATTACCTTCAAGTCCACCAGAGCAGTGTTTTTCCAGTGCCCAAAGGGAGCTGATTCCTATATGCTTGGAAGGAAGGCTTCCTATGTATGTAGTTATGAAATGTATGTAGCTATGACATGAATTATGAGATAATGTAGTTATTTGCACCCTGAGAAACTTAAGCTAATAATTATTTAGCGACTCAAAGTACTGTAAAGCAGTCAGATGCTGTTTTTCAATGCAACAATCACAGGAGTCTCCAGCTGGCATCTAGGATCAGCAGTGAATCCACTATGACAACAGAAAATCATGGCTCTCCCATGGCTATGGATAACAACAGGCAGATAACCCAGACAAAGATATGAGCTTTCCTTTCATTCCAGCTTCAAAAGAAATTTTCACTTCCCTGTGTACAAAGACCTCAACTTACTCCATGTAAGAATCAGAAATAAAGACACCCATGGCAGAACTTTCCCATTGACAAGTTTCCCTTAGTTGTGGCTAAGTGGAATAGAATAGTGCTCTGGCTTGCTCTGACCTGCTATGTACAAATGGATGGGTGTATCTTGTTGTCCAGACCTTTGAATTGTTGCTTATGTCTTGTAAAAAGAATCATCAAAGTGTAGCCCAGTAAGCTGCAGTTTTAATTTAAGATATGTCTGAGTCACCTTGGCATAATCCATCAGTGCAGGTGAGTGCTAGTCCTATATTTTTAAAAAGATGCTGCCAGTTACTCTTGAAAAAGTGTTTTTATTTCCATTATTGAGTCCATTCATGGCATAGACCTCACACATGGGCCTTGTTGCTTGGAAATCACAGCAAGATGGAGATGGTCCTACCAAGGAAGGTCATTTACATACTGCATCCATCAGAATCCAGATGGACAAGACAGTCTAGGAGACCTCTTCATTGCCCGCAGAACGATGGGGTGGTATTGCCTGAGGACTCACACCATGCGTGGTCAGAAAGCCATTCCTTAAGTGCAGGCATCATTTTAACTGTTTGGCCCATGCGATTTAGCTCACACTGGTAGCACTGGCAATGTGACATTGGTCAGACCTTTATGGGGTCCTACACACACACTCAGAGACATGAGTCCAACCCAGGAACACCCAAACACAAGAGGAGAAAAGACACACACCGTTTTCATATGCATGCAGGATGAGTCTCTGCCAGACCAGGCATTGTAATCAGTACTGTAAGTCCCTGCAAATTTCAGCACACTAACAATTTAATTTCATGTTTAGCTGAGGAAACCCTCTCTTCCTACAGGAGCAAACTGCATTTACTCCTTTGGACAGGGAAAGCTGAATTTTCAGAAAATCCCTTCCACCATGTGGAGGTAAGAGTCTTCCTGGCCTCCAAAACCAGAGAAACCTATTCCCACTCTTTCTATAGAGATTCGAGTCTAGGGCTTCTCAGAGGGAAAAACACCCAAACTTTGCACCACAGCGGATATCATATTATCCTAGTTCTGCCCTTGTCTTGCTTCCTGATTAAAGGCTAACTGATTCACTGCTTCTTCACTGACTCTTTTAGCAGCTCCTACTATTGCTTCTGGCCAAGACCACAGGGCTTTCAGTATCAAGACTCCCTTCAGCAGCTAAACCTTCATTCATTATAACAACATTTACCCTTGTGGGCCTATTTCAGTGCTTTTCAGCTTGGTCTGCCAGCCCCAGACTCTGCTGCAACTTGCAAGAGCATGAGCCCTCCCAAATATCAGAAGGACTTTGCTTTAAGACAGGACCTGAAGGAAGGATGGACTAGGTCCAGCCTTAACTGAAAGTGCCAGCAAACCTTTGCCAACTCATACATACTTGTGAGGATTTAAAGCGAGAGTGCAAGATAGATGAGAAGTGCTTTTACCTGCCTGACAGCCTAGGCCAGCACAAACATGCCCTTGGAGGCTGCACATGCCTTTGGCTTCTCAATGTGCTGCAGTGAAGGGAGCAAAGGGCACCGAGACTTCTCTCTATGGCAAGTCAAGCTGCTGCACTGATCCAGGGAACATGGCAAGGCACAGACTTAGCAAGACATCCAGTCTAGTTCTTCTCTTCTACCATCACGGCGTGCTGGAAACCCTGTTGTAGCCCTGCCTGCTAATCACAGAATTATTCAGGCTGGGAGGGATCTCAGCAGGTCTGTAGATGAGCATGGGGGTAAGAACAGACATGGGGAGATGGATGGAAGACACTTATTTTGCCTGGAGATGAGATGCAGAAAGAATGCAGGGACAGAGAAGACACAAGACTTAGGCTGATAAAAAGGTTAAGAAGGGGATTAAGAGAGGCTTATGCAAGGTGAACACAGTGATCTTTGTGTTTTCTATCCAACAGTGCTGTTTGCCTGGCTCCAGCGCTCATTAAAGGATCAACACGGCGCTTAAGAAACACAAAGTCTCTCGGCAGATAACCCAGACAAGACCCTGGGCATATGGCTGGCGGACCACGGCGTACCGTGCTTTGCCCATGTCTTACCCACATTAACGAGAAGAACGTGCGCGCAGTCACGTAGTGGTCAAGTGGGTGCCTAGGAACATTTTGGACTGGCTCTTGGCAGACACTGCAGGTGCAAGCTGTGATTTCTTTGACAGTCGTTGTCTAGATAGCTGGGGAAGTCACACACAGGTCTCCGCCGTGGGTCCACAGGGGTACCAGACATTGCTAAGATGACAAAAAGCGATGAGGAAAGGTAGGGAAAGAGTAGGCCTGGCAGCACATAGTCCTGACTCCAACAAGTCCCTAACCACAATCTTTTCCCTTTTATTTCCACCCATGTAGAAAGGTCTGAGGGCCAAGTCCCCAAAGGCAAGGAGATACTTGTTCCCACTCCTGGTACAATTAGCATCAATCAGCATCCAATGCCTGTGCAAGGCATCAGAATGTGAGAACATTGCATTTCCTCCCTCCCGTGGGATCACCTGAAGACTCCTGGTCCCCAGTACCCTGATGCACTCCTGAACCTGCAGGAGGAACAGTGCTGGGAGCGCGGTGCTGCGGCCGCTTGTAAATCAGGGGTGCAATGGTATGTTGGAGAGTGGATGCTTCATTGGTTAGACCCTGAACTATGGCCTAATACGTGTGAGCGCTGACAATGATTTACAGGCCAGGAGCGGTTTGCATGCTCGCACACACACACGGGCGCGCGAGCACACGCTCGCTGGTGCCGAAATGCCCTTGAGAGCTGGCAGCTCTGCCTTCTCCAAGCATCAGGCCGGCTCCAAACAAGGTTCCCCGGCACTGGGGAGGCAGGCTCTGCAAGGCGAGGATGAAGAGCAGATGCCGTCCCATGTGCTTGGCGTTTAGGTGTAGCAACAGCCAGACAGAGCAGGAGAAAAGGAGGGAAACAAAGGGGATTCAGATGCATAAGCTATGTTGATATATGTGAATGCTCTAAGCAGGGTAGGTGCAAACTTGCTCCTGACCTAAGTGGTTTCTTGGACTGTGTCTTCCAGTACAGGCTAAAAGTGTCTGTGGAAGGTCCTAAGAAGGCCAATGTGGATGGTTGTGGGGCAGCTCTTGGACCTGGACTCTGGCTCCATTTTATTCCCTAGCATAGCTGTAGCTTACATGTTTTGTAGATGTATATATGCACCTGAATGTCTCTGCTCATCCCAACGGTCTTGCCTCAAGGAAAGGTATTCCAGATTCATGCCAACACCTATATGTTCTGGTTTGTCCACATTTCAAGAGTATTTTGGCTACCAGAATTGAAATATTAGAGGGGGGGCAGCCATTGCTAGCCAGCCCCAACACTTCAGGATCGTGGACATGACTACAGCCAAATCTACTTTGGAGCACAGCAAGGAGCAGATTACACAGCTGCAGGTGCATTTCTTTGTCTCCTCTTGCTGCCTCAGGTTGCTTCAGAGATGCTTCAGGGCTCAGGGTTTCTTGCAAGTGAAACTGCTGGATCCCCGGCAGGATCTGCCCCGGCGCTGGTGGATTTGCACGGCTCACAGCAATGCATCCTAATGGAACAAGCACTGACCAGGCAGTCCAGCAAGGTGTGACTCATTTTCCCTGTTTGCAAAACAGAGAAAAGCACTGTGTGACCTTTGTGAAATGTTCAGAGGTGCCTATGTGGGAAATTAGGTGTTGCTGATAATCAAAGACAAAAGAGAACTATATCCTTTCCTCAATAATTATGTTTTCCTCAGAACTCAGTCGGAAGAGAACATTCTCTAGCAAATAATTACATACTTATATACGCACATGCATATATAAATAGGTGTGTACACAGATCCCTTTCTCCAGGCACACACACACACAGAGCTAGTTCCATGCAAAAAAAAAAGAGAAGCTTGGACAAATGTTCCTAAGCAAACTACTCACCCCGCGTCTCTGCTGTTGTGGTATGACTCTGTTTCTGAGCAACGCAAAGAAACAGGCCCTAGTGTCCAGCGCCTGCAGTGCACATGCCAGAACGTGTTCCTGACAGCTTGCCCTCAGAAACCCGGCACCGAGCCACCCAGGCTAGAAGATGAAGGACAGGTCTGAAAGGAAACTGGAAATTAGTGATCAGGACTCCCATAACCTCCCTGGCAGGCAGGGAAGGATGCCAAGGCAGAACACACAGCAAGTCTGTTCTGCAGCTCCTTCCAAAATTGGCTTCTTCATGGCAGGTCAAAGCTCAGGGCACCAAGTAGGGATATATGAGTTAGTCCAGCACTTGTGGACCTCCCCACATGCTCCACAACTGCTGAAAATGCCACAGTAGCTAAGCCCCATCCACCAACACCAGTGGATGTTCTACCCCATGGCTGGTATAAGCAGGAGACAGGCATGGACTATACCCACAACCCAGTTTGCATGCACTGATGCACTCAGAAATCTGCAGTTCAGCCTAGAAACACTTGTCTCCATTTGCCTGAACAACTCCACAGCTGCCATGGACCAGAGTTCCACCAATCCAATGCTCTTTCACATGAAGACCTTGAGGCTCATCTCAGTTTCCTAATTGCAGGACTCAAGTGCTATCTGAGACACCTCTGGGCCATTCAAGGCATCCATGTGAGCCTGGGAGTGATGTAAATTCTCATGGGATGGCAGCTGGAGGTGAGTGGGGGATCCAGTGGAGCATTGTGGGTGGCTCAAGGTGCTTGTGTTTGAGTTGTACCTCTGCTTGTAGGAACCTAAACTGGGTGCTGCAATGTGCAAGTTGAATCTTGCTTCTTGTGATGGGTGAAATGGATTATCTGCCAAGGAAACCACTGGCTTGCCCAGGGTCATGCAGAAAGCCTGTGGCACAAACAGGATTTGAACCCAAATTTATATGCTCTCGCCAAGCCCTGAACCACGTCAGTACTTTGTATTTCTGTAGGACTGTGATATTCCTTGTCTTCTGTGGTGTTTCTCAGGGCATGTCAAAGCAAAGCATGGCTTTGCCCAGCAACACGGTGGACTTACAGAGAAAACAACCCAGCAGGTGGCTATCTGGTATCTGGGAAAGGAAATCACAGAGAATCAATATTCCTGGAGCTTCACCCAATGACTGATGAATGGCTTGATTTCATAGTTTCTTTTGTGCTACCTTTCTGACCTCATTGCTAGGAAATGAGGTGAGATTTGAATCTGAACTTCTTGAGTGAGGATCTTTTAAAAAAAAGTGACTCTTACGGGACTGTAAATTGGCCAGGCTTGAAAAATGTCGGGAGGATTTCACCCACCTTTTTGTCCTGCCCCAAGACAGGACCACATCTGCCTAAAGCACCCTTGCCAATAAC
The DNA here is from genome assembly GCF_003342845.1 of Nothoprocta perdicaria. Lineage (NCBI taxonomy): Eukaryota > Metazoa > Chordata > Aves > Tinamiformes > Tinamidae > Nothoprocta > Nothoprocta perdicaria. Next base: position 225,677 of record NW_020455633.1, read on the forward strand.
ATACCTGCCTTGCTCTTGAATGCCTCTAGAGATATGTTATTTCCAGACTTTCACCAACTTTTCAGTTAAAAATAATTTCTTATTATAAGTCAGACAGTCAAGGCTTAAAAAACAAGACACTCATTCATCTCAAGTGTCCTCTATGGGGGGAAGGTCCAAAAGGTCATGCTGGTCTCAGATGGAGAGGATCAAGGCTAAAATGGGGAGGGGGACCAACAGGTAGACCTAAGCCATGCTTATTTTACATAGCTATTTTGTGTGTGTATGCATTGGGGAGGCATTTTGTGCACTCTCCTGCTTTTCTGTCTTTCCTTTTCCCTTCCTTGAATAAAGTATTATTTGTTGAACTAATTTATTCACCTGTGTGAGCACGGAAGTTTTAGTTCATGGGGCACCAGGACATTTAGGTGGATGTCCTCAGGTGTCTGGGGCAGAGGACCAGACTGGCCTTTTATGAGCGACTCCTTCACGTCTCAGCCTGGTCTGCACGGCTGCCAGTCTGGCGCTGTAGACGAGCTGCACTAATGTTTAACTTCAGCCTGTGTCACCGCATTCGCAGGCGGCTTGTTTCTTTTCCTCTCGATGAGCAGGTCGTTCCCTCCTTTTCCAAGCAGTGGATAAGCTGACCCCTCTCAGCCTCCTCTACACCAAGCAAGTTTCTTCCTCAGGTTGACTTTGTAGGTCTTTTCTTGAGATTTCTCCTCATCGTTGTTGTGGTCCTATGACCTTATCCAGAGGCGTCACCTCCTTTCTTGAAGCAGCTGAAAGCCTGAGAGTTGTTTTCACTGGGAAGGACATGGGGGATCTTGCCCTGGGATGAGGAGACATTTCTAAAGATAAATAGACCAAATTCGGGAATACAGAGGTTAGGACTCTGCCTCATGGCTAAAGAGGAAGAGGAAGGATGAATCAGGGGAAGGAAGGCATAGGGTTGACCCTAATCCCTTAGTTACCTGGAGTAACTGGGCCCATATCTCTGAGCCCACCATGCAGCATGTGCTGGTGCCTGGCACAAGGGCTCATGTCTCAACACAGCAGATTTACCACGTCAGCTAGATCCATTAGCTCCATTAATGACTATCTCTATGTACTTCCCTCTGGGAAAATGACAGGTTGTCCCATGCACCCCACCATTAGCCCATGAGTTAGATGGATTTTGTTCTGAGTGACAAGTGCTAACTTCCACCACTGATCCCCTGCTCCAGCTTTACTACCGTGACCTTGTCCCGTCATCTGTTGTTCACTGCTTAACGACAAAGAAAGTTGGCCATGCTGAGGTGTTGGCAAACGTCTCCGGATGTGAAGTGGACTTTTACATCAAAGGTTGTACATCCTTGTCCTGAAAGGCTGGAAGTAATTCCAAAGTGGCAAGTGTCTGCCGGGCAGGAACAAACACTCCAAGTGTTTGTAGACCCTTCTGCTATTACCTCTTACCATGCTAGAGAGGATGACATGAAGTCAAGGCAGTTGTTCCTAAGCGGATTTTAAGTATATTGAACATACTGAGTCACAAGCATTTCAAGAATACCTTTGGGAATCCTTTGTCTGGGCTGTTAGCATTTTTTTTTCTGAGATTTGTTTTTTTTTATTCATCTATCGGCCAAATTTTCCTGGAGGAAGGCTGACGGGTTGTGTGCTTTAGCAGATAGAAAAGTCATTGCATCCCAACAAAGAAGATGGAAATATATTGAAGACAGTTCTAAATGATGTGTCCTGGGGGCTGATGATTCTTAGAATCCTATTTTAGGAAAGGACAGACTGTGCTCTGGAAGTGACCGTCTTGAGAAACTGGGGGTCAATACCCTCTGTAGAGTACATATAGAATTAAACTCTTATCAAATTAGGGTAGAGGGGAGTGAAACACCATTATCCTTAAGTAGCTAAGGCCCATGCTTGTTATAGAAATTTTACAGCCAAGAAATGATTATGCAGTTTGACAGCCTGAACATAGTGGATCAGAAAATTGTACTTGGTAATGCCAACCTTGACCCTGATAAACTCTGACATCTCATCAGGGTTACTCCAGATGCTTCTGAGATACAAAGTACCTGTGTATTCATTGTATTAAAAATGTCAAAGCAAGTGTCATCTCCAAAATGACACCAGCAAACCAAGGACACTTGGGATTAGGACTTGGCCATCTGACTCTGAGGTCTATGACATCTCTGCTGGATCTGTCCAGACAGCACAGAGTGCAGGAGTGGGAAGGAAAAGTTTATGATATGAAACTCTGGATCTGTTTAAATAGCCATAATAAGAGATACTACTGGAGAGACTGAATTCCTAGACGGTCATGGCCTATCTTTCTGCTTAGAAGCTGGAGTGAGTTTTGAAAGCCAACGTGCAATCATATGTGTGCTAGCTGATAATTTGTGGTCAGTTTAATTCTTGGAAAATGGCTAGGGGGTAAAATGTTTATTTTTTGTAGATCTGTGTGTGTTTGTTCATACCAGCATTTTTGCATGTGTGTGCATCTATGACTGTGTGCATGTACACATTAATTGCTCCAAATGTTTCCACAAATTTGAAGTCAGAGCCTCAAAACCAGACATTTTTTCTTCTCTATTGCTCTCCCAGTGTCAAATACTTTCCCTGCTCCCAGCTCGGTCCGTCACATGAACTGTAGGCAAGGAGCATTATCTGAGTGGGTTTACTTGTTGAACAATGTAAGTAGATGATTAACCATTAAAGCAACAGAGTTTGCTGACCCATTAACCAAATAGGAAGGACCTCTTGTTGGCTGAACAATGGGACCCATACAGAAAGCACCCCAACTTGTCCATCCTGATAGACCTCTGTGCTATAGTTATGTAATACTCAGTTCAGGCTCTCATTCCACTAACTATGGGCTCCAGTGCAGTGCTCCCCGTGTTTTTGTGTGCACTCTGTTGACTTCGGACACAGATCCTGTCAGAATCCGTAGGCTAAACCAAGCCCCAGGAGTCTTAATAGACACCATTCATTCCTTATCCCTGCATTTTCTCTCCATGGGTAGAAGGTTCATCATGTTGGCATGCGATGCGTCCACGTGGCATTGCTTTGTGGGGGATGTAGAATGCTATGTCTGAAATCAGTAGTCTTTGAAGTTCACAGAACTACTCATCGGGATGCATTGGCAAAACACCCATCGGTCCTTGCATGGGGCAGGATCAACCATTCTTTTCTGGCTTATCATTACTAGCTAATCCCTGTATCGCATACCATCATTGCCATGTCTGTTAGATGCATTCCCAGTCAAACCATTGTCCTTGCATTTTTGCTGTATGCATGTTCAGTTACTTGTCATTGTCATTTACTTGTCACAAAGTTTCAGGAAATACTGAAATAGGAAGTTCCTCAAAGGCAGAACTGAGTCTGGGATGCTGAAAATATATGACAGCCAGGCTGCCAAAAATATGAGTATTCTAATGATGCAAGCAGAAAACAAGAGATCTGTTTGGAGCTCGGGAAGGAGGAGAGTGACAAAATCATGCAAATTCAACATTTGCATTGAAGCTTAGCAAAGCATCTATTTTAAAGACATGAGGGCAAACATTTCTATGTTTTGAACTTCTATACTTTCCTCCCCACTTCTGCCCCCAAATTGCAGACTGACTGGAGAATTTCCAGCAATTCCCCCCACCTTCTTTCTTTTACGTGAGAAATCTGGCCTGACTCTATGACAACCTGATAAATGCTTGTCCTTCAAAGACATGGGCAGGTAGAGGTAAATGCACATTCATCTTGAGTTCCAAAAGTAGATACACTGCATTTGCCCAATATTGCAGCTAAGGATGCTACAGGAGCATTTTGCAAGATATTTGGCAAGTCCCTAGAGTGTTCAGTGTCTCAGTGTCAGGCAGGGCTTGGTTTATTGTGCTTTCTACTTTGGTTTATTGTGCTTTCTACTTTTTTTCCTGGGCCTTCTTGCCAGTATTCTGCCAAAGTTGCTCCATAAGGAAGTAAGGGTATTTTGGTTCTCAAGCTCTGGCCTTCAGGACTGTGGCTCCAAAGGTGTTATCTCAGTCAGTCCTGTGTGACCTGCAGCTGTTGATCCAGTAGGATAGCTGTCATATCTGCCAGACGTATGTTGGTATCTTGGGTACTCTAGGTCCTCTCAAATGGCACAAGATGTCTGTGTGAAGGCAACTGATTCCCACATACAGTTTGTACTGATGAGAGCTCCACTAACAAGGATGAAAGCTGAGCTGCCTAAGGGGAGAAAAATTGCCATGTAGATCCTACTGCATATATTGACTAGATCTCCAATAACCATACAGGGAGCCTACAGTGAGTGTCTAGTTCACATGGAGTTTCTACACTGTAGACATCTACATGTAACTCAAAGAATCCCATTTAAAGTTTGGATGGAAGATGGATGAATCAAACATTACATGCCAGCTGTTTGATTTACGGTCAGCTTTGGAGTGACTCTACTGGTAGATCTAGGATGAATACTCTACTTTATTATGACAAATGAGAAATTATCAATTGGACAGCTTCTGCCCAAGTGCAGAAGATAGTTTACCAGCTATCCAATCTGCTCATGAAGTAATATCTCATCATAGGCATCAATCGTTTGACCCTGGGTTTTTCCTATGTTTTGAGATCTGGCTAAGTTCAGTTTGACTGCAAGAGCACTGTGGGCATGCAAAGCTGGGCAATGAGAGACAGCATAGCTTCAGGCTGTCCCTTGAGCTGGCTACATCAGGTAAAGGGCTTGCAATATAAAACAGAAAGCAGTTGGCTTCAGAGAGAGAAGAGAGCAAAGTAAGCAATAAACCATCGTTGTTCAGTATGATGATATGTAAGGTCTTGCACTGGATGAGTCTATCCATGGAATCAGCATCCTTGGTCACCATGATGGTGTGCTACCATCAAAAGGTATCTGAATGCCTAAATATGAAAGTGCCACATACAACAGCTCTGTGTCACTGCAACAGCTGTGTTTAGAGACCACCCAAGCTGTACCAGATAACTCAGAATTGAGATACGGAAGTTCCTCAGGAGAGAGTTTTCTTCTGAGATTTTCCTTTCTTTTTCTATCTCTCTTACTTAGATGGAAACAATTTTAGAGATGTGGCAGGTTGGTATAAGATTTGAGAGAGCCTCAGTAGTAGCCCTCACATAGCAAAATGATTATTTCATCACTCCAGCTTTATAGACGGGCATTAAATACTGAGTAAACAGACTGAAACGAGGACTGGCAGATGAAAGGCAGTGCCATAAACATGACCCTGTACTGTCTCATTGGGGCAGTCATAGCCACAGGACCATGTACATGTTTACAGGCAAGCTGTGTGTCTGAGCTTCCTTTACATACAGTGAGATACTCCGTGCAGTTAATAGGGTGGCAATAATTCACCCAAGCATGACCATGTGGTGACATCTTAGGATGTCCTGCTGGCCTTGAGCTGCTGCTCAAGAAAACACAGGTCTCCCTCAACTGCTGTGTCATATCTACCAGTCCCATTTGGATGACCCGATGCCAGCTCAGTGGCACCAGACACCTATGTTCAGATTGTGATGGGGCTGACATGGGGCACCTTCATGGGAGATCTCTGAATGGAAAGGTCTAGGTCCATGAGTTATATCCCACTAAGGATTTTTGTGTTTTGCCAAACACAGGCATCATGGCTGACCAGCCGGCTGACCAAGATCTCCTTGAGCTTGAGTTGGCCTACATTTTTTTTTCCAAAACTCTCAGTTTGCTCACGGGAGCAATGGAAAACGCCCTTCAGATGTGGGCTCATGAGTCAAAATCTGGCAGCCTAAGCATACACAAACACAGGTAAAAATACCCCATTCCTGGACTCTCTGGCTGAAGACCAGACAGATGGCAACCTTCAAGACAATGGCATTTCAGTAACAGCAATAAATCATAAGCCTGTTTCCCCCTGCTGTAAAAGAAAGCTAAACACTGTGAAATAAAACCCTTTTATTAGCATGAAACAGCCAAAAAGAGAAATAACATGACCAAAATCACCTTTCATCTAAAAATAAAAGTAAAGAGAGAGTTTTCAGCAGTCCTGGAAAATACCCGACACATGTTCAATGGGTGGGCTTGATATTGTGACTGCAAAAATATTTTTGCTCAGTTTGTTTCTGGCTGTTTTGCAGCTGAGACGTTGCCAGATCTCTTGGCTGGGTCCCTTCTCCTTCAGCGCTCAATAGGATGGGCTTGTTAGCTGACACATGCAACTTGAAGGCACGGCGGTGGCCGTGGACTCACTGAATGACCCTCCAGTAATTCTCCTAGAAATATTCCACCCTTCTGAGCCACTGCAACTGTCAACAGTTTCAGAGAAGCTGCCCAGAGCTGCTTAAAAACAATCAATGGCTGCGTCCTCCAGCTTCAGTGTTTCCAATGGGGCATCCTGGCACCAAAAAGCAACACTTTCCCCCTTTGATTAAATAAATACATCTGTCCTCGGGATGCAGGAGCATAGGAGGACAGGTCTCCAGGGAGGTATCTGCCAGGCATCTGCTGGTGTTGAGTGGTTCTGGGTAGCGTTTTTGGTTCCTCTGTGCAAATTAGGAGGTTCCCAGTATGGGGTGAAGGGAGGTGGCTCTTCTGAGTGATAGCCAGACGGTTCTTCTGAACCGTCCAAAACAGGGACTGGAAAGTAGTGAGAGAAGTTAGTCCAGGTAGACTGGAAAGACCAAGATTTTCTTTTTTTTTTCTTTTCTTTTTTTTTTTTTTTTTTGCTTTTGCAAAAAATGAAATTGGAGAACAGAAAAAGTCCTTTTGGCTCAGCCCGTAAGAGTCCATTTGAGGTCAGTTATGGGTGTTGTTCCCTTCTGAGGGCATTTCACTCCTTCCTTCCCTGCCCTTCTTTTCCACGGAGGGATGTTTTGTTTTAAATACAGCATGTCATTTTGAAACAAAAAGGTCAGATTTGGAAATGTCCAAGGAAATCTGTCAGTGTTTTGGGCCTGTGTAGAGAATTCTGCAGGGAAATACTCAGGCAATTTCAACACAAATTTGTGAATACCTTCTGTCCCACCCAAATCTCCACTTCCAGAAAATTCACTATTCATTAAAAAAAAATGCCAAAAGCACAAACACATTACCCAGATCTGTTCCTCATCCACTGCTGTTATGTCTTCTCGTTTTCTGTCATGGTGAAAAAAAATGATCCATCATCTCCTATTCCTTCTTCATAGGGCTGCATCCCATAGACATGAATGGAGTCTAGGAAACAGACATCAATCGGGAAAGCCTCCAGATGAAGTGGAGACAAGAAGCTAGGAACTGATAAGAAGATTTTTCACTTTTTTTTTTGATGAGTGATGATTAATCAGGGGAACTTTTCATCACAAGACAATCACTGCTGGAAAGAACTCAGAAGAATTTAAAGGGAATGCTGAGGATGGAAATATCCACCGACAGACTATGGTGGCTAGAAAATAGCCAATAGATTGCATGCATGCAACAGGACACTGACTGAAAACTAATTTCTAACTAATTAGGAGATTTGAAGAAACTTACTCTTAAGGCATTTTGCTTCATTGTGAGGTTCTCTGAACCCCACTTTGAGGTGACAGCAGTGACTCCAGTCAGGGACACAGTAACGGGCCCAGATGAACTCAAGGAACACAACCTCTACGATCTTTCTTTTTTAGCTAATTTTTGCTACTTTCCCGTTGTTTTCCACACTATCATATCCCCTCTTTTCCCTCTCAGGGTCTCTTGCGTGACCTTTTGTTAACTGGTTTAATATATGTTCAAGGTCAAAGACCCCTGATTTGGCCATGTCCCTGGTCATTGCTGTCAGTCCCTAAGATATACAGGCAAGGTGGGTGACCTTAAAGATAGAGGAATGGGTTACTCCAGAGCACCTGTCATCCTCAGGATGAGGTAAACAATAGGTCCTATGAGAGCAGAGCTAATGAAGGCAGTTTCTCTATGGATCTGCAGCCAGGTCCTGACATCTACCCATTGCAACAGCCCTCACTTTGCCCTCAGGTGCCCTAAGGCCTCCCACACATGCACTGCCTCAATTTCCCATTTTACCCTCCTCTCATCATTCCTTTTAACACCTCCAGTTTGAAAGCAGAATGGTCACGGTCTGGTTTACCAGGTGAACTCAAAAGAGCTTGTTGAGCTCCCAGTGGGGAGGTCTCCCTCAAAAGGGCATGAATTTACGCCTCCTCCTTCTATCTGATTGCTGATTTTCCTAAGGAGCCATGCTCTCACTAAACACCTTCAATAATGGCTGGTAAATCACTGTGATTTACAGCTTGGGCAATGGCAGAATGTGAAAAGAGTCCCTGCTTGCTTGGCACTATTCCTGCAGACCTAAAAGATACCTCCTGCAGCTCTATATAACAAAAACACATTCACTCCTAGCGTGTTCGATTGTCATAAAGACAATAAGGGCCTTATTTTGCAGTGGGACTAACTGCACTAAAAAATCACTCTGGCCCAGATTATAATGTCCCTGATTCCCCATGAAATTACCAGGAGAAAGGTGCTCACACTAAGGGCAATTTGTTTGGATTTCCTCAGAAGGGTGATTTTAATAGTACTCATGTAAAGTATAAGAAGAAAAGTCTTTGCAATAGCAGAGCACTGTATGACATAGACATGAACAGAAGCAGGATGGAAAAATACCATTTTTGGATGTTTTTTGAATGACTTGCCCAGCTCTTGGGGAACACCAGTAAAGAGAGCTCCACTTCACTGCCAAAGAAGAATGACTGGATCTTAGGGAAAACATTTATCGGTGTTTCAAAGAGTGTGAGATAATATTGATTTTTTTAGTGATGGAGAGCAATCAAAGAGCAGAACATTTAAAAACACATTTCACACAATAGCACGCACACAGCACAGTGGAGCTCATCTACCCTGATGCTCATATCCAACCTAGAGTGGGTACATCCCTCCATCACATGAGGGCATTGGAAGAGCTGTCCTTTGACACAGGGCTGTAAGGGTCTGGTCCAACTCCTTAAGAGACCTAGGGTCATAGAATCATTGTAGAATCATTAGAATCACAGAATCATTCGGGTTGAAAACGATCTTCAAGATCATCAAGTCCTACTGTTACTGTGCTCTGGAAATGAGCCCTGTTGGGAGTGGGTTGGCATCCTCCAGCTGCAAACAGGTCGTATGGCTCTCGTGGGAAGCGTGTGCAGCCTCCGTGAGCTCACTTAGAACAATAAAAGTCATAAGCACAGTCCTTCATTGACCTTAGCACTCAAGTGGTATCATCTTAAATCGGCAGAGTATGGGGAACGTGGAGCAGAAATGAAAGGGAAATGCTTCTAAACATCACTTTTTACTATTCCTGCATGAAAGGTACATGCAAATCTAGAGGGGCCTCAGCAAAGCTGAAAAGTTTCCCCTCCACTTCCTCTTAGTGGCACAATTAGCAATTGCTCTGGAGAAATTAAACCAATATAAAGGAGCAGCCCCTGCCAGGGAGCAAGGGCTGGACTAGGTGACCTCCTGGGGCCCCTTGTAAACATATTTTATGAGATTGCCTGATTATACCAAGAGCTGGCAATGCTCAGAAAGGATCTGCATGAGCCTGTTACCAGAGTGCAGGAGTAAGGTGCTTGCTAATGCTTAATAAGATTTAGCTGCCGTGTAACGGATGCCTATTGGGACCTCTTGGTTAAGTCTCTTTCAAGGCATTTTAATATGGGTCCCGTAATCAGTTGAAAGAGGGGATCTCTGATGGGAACGAGGGTGAGGGAAACCTCTTGCTGAGGTTTGGAGCAAGAGGGCCCTGCTCGGGGTTGCTCCACGGCAGCTTTGTCACTGGTCTGATTCCACAAAAACAACTCATTTTGGAGGTGGAACCACAGAAGGACATGCAAAAACTCAACAGGAGCAACCCTGTGAGCCTGGCATAGACCTCAGGGCAGACAGACCTCAGAAGACAAAGCCCCCTGATGATAGCCCAACTTCTGTAACCAAGGGAAGAGGACAGTCTTCTTGCAAAGTGTGACAGAGGGACACAGTTGGAGACACAAGTGTCCAGGGACACACTCACTTGCGGTTATTTCCCCCATCCTGTGCCCTGCATTGAGGGAAGCCGGCTGATGTTCAGAGCTGTCCCTGGAGCGACTCTAGCTGCATGCAAGCCTGGATGGAAAAGAAGTGAGAAGCTGGCCTGGAGCCCGTGCATGATTCCTAGGAGGGAGGAAACACCCTGGGAGTCCACATGACAGTGAAAAACAGCAAAAAAAAAAAAAAAAAAAGAAAAAAAGAAAGGTCAACACAAGTCTCTAAAGCAGTTCCAAAGCCTGAAGAGTTAAGACATGCTAGCCAAAAAAAAAAAAAAAAAAAAAAAAAAAAAAAAAAAAGAAAGAAAGGCAAATGGAAAGGCAGGCAGCGGAGGCAGGGGGAACTTGAACGGTGTGATCCCTGAGCCGGTGGAAGAAACGACTATCCCGGGGCGGGCAGCGCTCCCACGCCTTGCCTGTTATTTCAGGCTGTATCCGGAGGGCAGAGAAACGCCGTGCCCACTTCTAATTAAGGAAACCGAGGAAGGGAAATGTGAGCGGCTTGTCTCCGAGGCAATCTGCCCGCAGGAAAGGCGGCCGAAGGCCTCTCAGCTGTCCCGGGCACAGCCTCAGCTGCCTGGAGAGCACCAAGCCTTGGGAGGTCCCCACCTCTTGCCTCCTCGCTTGAGTTCCTCTCGCCTGGCAGCAAGTGCCAAATAATCCGATGGGGAACCCATGCAGAACCGGCAGCCCAGATGACCTCATGGGTATTTTCCTTCCCTTCGATGACTCAATGGCCCCACGGAGCCGGAGGCGGCCGAATCGGAGAGGTCTGGTTCATGCTGTGGCACCTCGGGGAGCCCTCGCTGGGGGAGCTGGAGCTGCTGGCACTTGGCTTTCCGATGGGGCCATAGGAAGGGCAGGGAAAGCCCAGGCGGGAGAGGAGCCAAGTTCTCCCTAAAAACTCTAGTGAGGAAGGCTGGGGTGGAAAATCCTTGGTGGCTCCAAGGAGCAGCTCCAGAGTTGATTCACAGAGTAGGAACTCTTGAGATCACCTTCCAGCTTGCCTGGTGGTCCAAGGGGCCCCAGGAAGAGCTCGATGGAGCAGCATCCAGCCACGAGGATGCTCCAGGCCAAGGCCAACAGCCACACCAGGGATCTCACTGGGCGTTCCCCTGTTTGCCCAGTATCCAGGAGTGCTGTGCAGGAGCAAGATGACGGGGTTGGGGTTCAGGAATTGGCACAGGCAGGTTTCCCACTGATGCCAGAGCCCAGCACCAAGCATCCTGGCTCCTGGTCCAGCATCATCACCTCATTCAAACCCTAGGGAAGAGCTAGGACTCTGCACGGCTTCCTGCTTCAGATAAGGGGAATTGCTTCCCAAATGGCTGGAATCCTGAAATCCCTATCTTGTGAATCCAAGCGCCCCTTGGGTTTGGTAAGGACGTTCAGGTACTGTGCTGGCCTGGGACACGGTGCCTCGAGGTGCCACTGCCCTCTGCTGTCGGCAGCCTGGCTGAGGGACAGCGGCCGAGGGCACCACACGGGAAAACACCATTTCTGGGACATCTGGGGTGAAATAACACCCAGGAGAGCTGTCAGCCAGCTCCAGGAGGATGTGGCACCCAGGCATTGGGAGCTGTCCCGCTGCACTCAAAGCTGCATTGGTGGCAGAAGGCGAAGTCAGAGAGGAGTCAGCTCCAGCTTGGATTGTGCAACTTGGGCTGAGACAAAACACATCTTGATTTCCCAGCTTGGAAAAGACCACGTGCATGTCGCTCCCGGTTCTCCCAGTGCAGGGATGGAGCTCAGGGCAGGGTCTCCCTTCCCTTCCCCCCATCCAGGCCAAAAGCGGAAGCGTCGGCTCTATTTTGGGTTGGCAGCATGTGCTGCACCACGTCGGAAAGACCGCGGCCCTCCGCACGGGCACCTTGCTCCCGACGAGGGGAAGTGACTAAAGGCCTTTCCGGGAACCTTCCTGCCCTACGTCGCTGCCATCCTGCGTAACCGGAGTTCCCAGCCCTGCTTCCCGGGCTACCCAGCCCCAGCGATCGGGAAAAGGGGAGCACGATGCTCCAACGCATCTTGGTGCACCATGCAGAAACCTGGAGCTTAAACAGATTATTTTTATTTTCACTTTTTTTCCCCCCTTTTATCCTGAAACTAAGTAGAATGCAAAACTGTTTGGTCTTTGCCCATCTCACTTTTGCACAAGTGATCAGTTTTTGCTCATCCAGCTCTTGCATGACTTGCTCAGGTGATCAGCCCTTGTCTATGGAGTTCTTGCACGAGGGTCTAACTTTTGCACCTCCCCAGGCCTTGCACAGCTGCCTGCCTCTTGCACAACTGTTCAGGGCTTGCATGACCTTGCATGGATGTCCAGGACTTGCACAGTAGCCTGGGCCCTTGCACACCAACCCCTGCCTCCCCAGCACAGCCAACCCTTGCACAACTGTCCCCACCAGCACTTCTATCCCTTGCACATCCAACTGTTGCATGTTGCCTGTCGCAGCACAGCCAGCCTTTGCATGCCTAGTCCTGGCATATCTAGTCCTTGCATGGCTGGCGGGCCCTTGCAGCGCTATCCAGGCTTTGCAGGTCAACCCCTTGCATGCTCAGCCTTTGCATGCTCACACTTGCACACTCAGACCTGGCACATGCAAGCTTTGCACCTGCAGCGTTGCACAAGCATCCCTTGCATGCCCACTCTTGCACAGGCAGCCCTCGCATGTGCAGTCTTGCAAAAGCAGCCTTGTGTGCCCACCCTTACCTGTGCAGCCCTTGCACACAGACCTTGCATACACAGCCTTTGTATGGGCAACCCTTGCATGAGCAGCCCTTGCAGTTCGGCCTTTGCATGCGCAGCCCTTGCACATACAGCTCTTTCACAAGTGGCCCTTGCACACCTACACTTGCATGAGTACCTTTGCACGAGCAGCTTTTGCATCATCAGTGCTTGCACATGCGTCCTACCATAAGCACCCTTGCACATTCCAGCCTTTGCACATGCAGCCCTGGCACATCCACTCTTGCACATGCACCCTTTGTGTACGCAGCCCTTGGACGGGAAGCATCCTTGCACATCCAGCCTTGCACATGGACCCTTGCACGCTCAGCCCTTGCATGAACAAAAACCTTGCACATGCAGCCCTTGGATGGAAAGCCCTTGCACACCCACCCTTGCACAAGTGCCTGTGCACACACACCCTTGCACATGCACCCTGTGCACACCCACTCTTTGCAAACCCACCCTTTGCACACTCACCCTTATGCACGCACCCTTGCACAAGTGCCCATGCACACGCACCCTTGCACACTCACCTCTGCACACCCTCGCACATGCATCCTTGCACAAGTGCCATGCACACACCCCTTGCACGCCCACCCTTTGCACTCAGCTTTACATACGCACCCTTGCACAAGTGCCCATGCACACTTACCCTTGCACAAGTGCCCATGCACACTCCTTGCACATTCACCCCTATGCACGCACTCTTGCACAAGTGCCGTGCACACACCACTTGCACACGCAGCCATGCACAAGGCCCATGCACACACAGCCTTGCACAAGTGCCATGCACACACCCCTTGCACACGCACCTGTACGCACACAGCCTTGCATAAGTGCCGTGCACACACCCCTTGCACACTCACCCTTATGCACGCACCATTGCACAAGTGCCCGTGCACACGCACCTTTGCACATTCACACTTGCACAAGTGCACACCCAACCCTTGCACACTCACCCTTATGCACGCACCCTTGCACAAGTACCCGTGCACACCCACCCCTTGCACACACAGCCGTGCACAAGTGCCCGTGCACACCCAACCCTTGCACACTCACCCTTATGCACGCACCCTTGCACAAGTACCCATGCACACCCAACCCTTGCACACGCAGCCGTGCACAAGTACCGGTGCACACCCACCCCGTGCACACTCACCCGTATGCACGCACCCTTGCACAAGTACGCGTGCACACCCACCCCTTGCACACACAGCCGTGCACAAGTGCCCGTGCACACACCCCTTGCACACTCACCCTTATGCACGCACCCTTGCACCCTTGGGTGTGCAAGCACCTTAGGTGTGCAAGTACCCATGCACACCCCCCCCTTGCACACGCAGCCGTGCACAAGTACCCGTGCACACACCCCTTGCACACTCACCTTTGCACACCCCCTTGCACACCCACCCTTTGCCCACGCAGCGCGCCCAGCACCGCCCCCCCCGCACCGC